>NC_142727.1:17349096-17691596 GCF_055471065.1 Atractosteus spatula | reverse complement strand
TTATCTATATTTATAGCAAAGGGATGCAGAGCTGGGGGTCCTGGGTTCAGCTCCTGTGTGCCCTGTGGTGGACTGGCGCCCCCTGGTGGGAGTGAGTACTCTGCGCAGTGCTCTCTGGGACAGCCTGTGCTGGATCCACAGCTGTTGAAAGTGAAGTGGCAGTGTGGTGGTTTTTTCGGCTCTCCTGGGTGCAGCACTCCCCCCTCGGGAGCGCGGCAGCCACCCTCCCTGGACACACCTGAGGAAGGCCTTGTCCTGCGAGGCACGGTAGTAGCTCTCCACCATGAGCGTCAGGAAGGGGGGCTGGCTGCGGCGCTCGTAGTACACTCGCCCGCCGTTCGGGACGAAGCCGTACCTGCGGCGGGACAGCGGAGCCGTGAGAGAGAGCCAGCGAAGACGAGCGACATCTCCTCCCAGCAGCCTTGTTTATTCACCCTGTGGGACTTCCTCATCCCTGATTCCTGATCTGTTACTGTAGCATCAGGTGACCCCCAATGAGTGCAAGCTAGAAGTCAGACTACCCTGTAAAAGGCCAGTTCTTTAAAAGATAAGATCACTTTATTAGTCCTATACAAGTTCTTGTATTAGGAATTTGTCTTTTCGCAGACCCCAGCTTGCTCTCCAGGAGACACACAGACAGGGAGAGAGGCTGGGGGTCAGAGCGCAGGGTCAGCCATTTATACAGCACCCTTGGAGCATATGGGGTTAAGGGCCTTGCTCAGGGGCCCAATGGAGGAGGATTCCTCTGCTGGCTGCGGGATTTGAACCGGCAACCTTCCAGCCACAGGCGCAGATCCTCAGCCACAGAGCCACCGTTCCACCCATCGTGCGTCTTGTGTGTACTGGGCTGTACTGCATCAAGCAGAACTGTTTGCAACACTCTCCACTTGTCCTCTGAAACATACAGCTGGTTTCCAAACCAAATGAACATGTGAAAAACAAAGTGGTTAAATGGTGTACGATGCCCCAGGAGAACAGTGATGGAGGAGCAGAAAAAGCTGAAGATCAAAGAAGGAGAAGGTGGGGCAACAGTGCTGATGGGGTGAAGACAAATTCAGTTCAATTCCAACTTGATTACCCTCTGCGGAAACACTCGCTGTCTGAGAGGGAGACTGCCGAGGGCAGGGTGAGCCACGCATGGCTGGGCCTTCGTCAGAACGCCCTGCCTGACGTGAGGAGACCCAAGCAGAGAACACGAAACAAAACCAAAAGAAGCATCTTACTTGTCCACGAGGTGGAGGAAGTTCTCGATCATGCCTCGCGCTGTGTCCTGCATCTCGGAGAGCAGCAGCCCATTGATCACCCAGTACGAGTCCCTGAACATCACAGGGCAGAGCAGGTCACGCCTGGGCAACGTTTCCACCCTAACACAGCTGCCTGCAGTGTGGAGCTCACACGGATCCCTCCGATTCCACAGGAACAGTGGATACTCCCTGCCACTGACGGGCCTGTCGCGGAGAAGATCGTACCGCTACAGTCGCACGGCGATACCCACAGGACCTACCAGTAGTAGAGCTCCCTGAAGCGCCCCCCAGGGACGATGAGGGGGTTGGGGGTGTAGATCAGGGAGTAGAGCTCAGGATGTACCCTCACATCAGGGCGCACCTGCACACAACAAGGTTAGAGAAGCTTCCTAACTGCACCGGGGGCTTCACTGTGCACAGGCACCGCGCCCACTGCTCCCACCTTCCTCCCGAGCGATTTCCACAGCTGGTGGAGCTCCTCGGCCCAGCGGCGCAGCCTGCCGTCCGCGATCTTCGACAGGAACCTGGGCCTGCAAGAAGCACCCCAAGAATTCCTTCATCACACCATCTTCACCCCCCTTCCCGGTCAGTCAGGTAGCAGAGCACATTCTTTGTGTTGACAGGTGTTTCAGCGGCGGGAATCTACAAGTTTTTCAAGACAGTCCTCCAGAACTCCTCAGCCTTTTCATCAATATCACAAAAAAGGAAGCAGCAGAGCTTGACCTGGAAACATCAAACTCTTGCTTCTATCTGTAGCAAAGGCACTGTAATGTTTCTGCCCTGCTACCCTTCATCGGCCTGAACTACAGCCTCCTTTCTAAACCGTAATTCAGCTCAAACAAGCGCCTCATTGCATGCTAGTCTGTGACAATCTTACTTGCTGTGCCAATCTGCTGGAGTCCATGGTTCGAACTCCGTCCCTGGTTCCTCAAAGAAATCCTCGAGGAATTTCCGGAGTTGTGACGCAGGAAGGTTTCCAGCTGGAGCCTGAGAGGTCAGGTTCCAGAAAGACTGCAGCACTCTCTCTGCAATGGCAATGGAACAAGACAGCGGCCATCACAACGTCCGAGATCAATCTGACCTCCCAATGCCAGTCTTCACCGCAGAGGAACTCCGGGAAGGTGTGGGTGGTGGGATATTTTAAGTCTGGGATGCGTAACTGGGAGGGCAGCGTAGTGGCGCAGTGGGTAGCATTGCCGATTTCCTGGGTGCTGTCTGTGTGGAGTTTGCATGTTCTTCCCGTGTTCGAGTGGGTTTCCTCCCACAGTCTAAAGACATACTGTACTGGTAGAAAATTGGTTGTGCTGTGAGTGTGTGTCTGATCTTGAAGATGATTCATATACAATGCCTTACAGCAGGTCTAGAAGGCTCACAGAAGGTACAGGAAGCAATAATGGCCATTTATACTACATCAACATGAAGAGCAGCTCACCTGGGGGCTCCTTCAGCTTCATGTCCACGAAGTGCTTATCGTCGTCGAACAGCCTGGCCAGCTGGACCTGCCTCAGGATCTCCCCCGTGCAGTAGATCTCACTGACGGAGAGGATACGGCAAAAATCAGGCTGGCCGCCGCACCTCGCCAGACACCAGCCAGAGCAGCGCAGAAGAATTCGCCTGAACGCCGTCTTTAAATTACTGCATTCAAAACCAGTTAAAAAAAAACATGTCCAAATGATTCTGATGTTTCTCAATAAAACCTCAAAGGCTTATTTCTTTCTGCTCTAGGCTGACTGGTATTAGGAGTGTCTGATCCTCCAGCTTCATGAGGATTATACATTAAGCAGACTAGAAAATAAGCACAAGTTCAGTCACAAGCCATCATCAAGACATTACAAGCCAGTTGTAATGATGCAAGAGATCTGTATAGATCAGGCCCCATCTGTGGAAACACCCTGAGTAAAACACTTCACTCTCTTAAGAAGACACCTCAAGTTCTAGTAGAGTAAATAAGTAAGAAGGCAAGGAGCTAGATGTGGGCTCTGCGCTTCCTTTCTGTATTTCCCAGTGGAACACAACAGGTACGGGCAAGCGTGATGACTTCTGAGGCCGATGTTGTGTAACCAAGTCAGGACCAATAGCTGTTATACCTGGTGCCATGGACCGGTAACAAAATGCCCAAGTCCACAAAAAGTTCTCCTCTGAGCAGAATTGGCACACAGGATCAGGGGACGCTGCCCATGGACCTGCGGGACTGACTTCCACTGTGCCCTCAGCTCTCACTTGAACCCAGGGGAACTCTGCAGGTCACATTTTCTGTGACCATCTCACCCTGCAGCTCCCAGCTGGCCGCCCACTGGAGCCCAGCAGTGAGAGCCTGGCCAGTACCTGGAGGGGAGACTCCTGGGAGAGCTGAGGCTGCTGCTGGGAGAGGTGTCAGTGGGGCCAGCAGGGGGCGCTCACCCTGGGGTCTGTGTGGGTCCTAATGCCCCAGTACAGTGACGGGGACACTAGACTGTAAACAGGCGCCGTCCTTCAGATGAGATGTAAAACTGAGGTTCTGACTCTCTGAGGTCATTAACAATCCCAGGGTGTTTCTCGAGAAGAGTAGGGGTGTTACCCCAGTGTCCTGGTCAAATGTCCCCCTGGTCTTTACCCATCATGGCCTCCTAATACCCCCCGTCTCTGAACTGGCCTCATCACTCTGCTCTCCTCCCCACTGAGAGCTGGTGTGTGGGGAGCGGACTGGAGCATCATCCAGGTGGGGTGCACACTGGTGGGGGTGGAGGGGATCCCCGTGACCTGTAAAGAGCTCTGAGTGGAGGGTCCAGAAAAGAGCTATAGAAGTGTAGGGAGTGATTATTAAGGAAATCTGAGAGCCCTGCCTGCAGCCCAGTCTGACTGGAAAGCTGTGCTCTGAAGCGAGGTCTGCCTCATGAGCGTTGTGCAGGGCCTGACACAGATGCTCGGAAGGAAAGCAGGGCACGAAGAGATGACAGGCCGAGACAAATCAACCTCCTCTTGAGGGGGCAGCCACGTGCTGTACAATGAGCTGTCTCTCCCCACAGAAGCAAGGCTTTAACTAATGTAGGTAAACACGGGTATTGAGCTCTAGGTTTTTCTGTTCAAACACTAATGACCTTATTTTCCTACTCCATAGCAAACAAACTCATTGGACAATCTCCCCACAGTCTGTCCTGTTATTAATACACCAGCTAGCGGTCAGCTTACTTTCAGATTAATATCTGAGAGGGAAGAACAGCTCAGGGTTCAAAAGTCTTGTAATTCCTGTTAATATTTAAACAAAATATAAGTTCCAAAGACAACACTTTCAAAGTACAGTACACACAACTTGATGTATACTTTGCTTTTCTTCAGGAACACGGTGAATATTCCATACATCTTAAAGCAATCAAACACTGCCTTCGGGTTTGTGAATTTGCCGGTTTCTTTTAAGTTAATGCCAATTTAACCTCGCTCATCACACTTACGATTTTAAACAGATGAACAGTCAATGCCTCATAATGTCTCATTACTCAATAGGGTCAAAGGTCCTGTCAAGTTGATGAGAACAAACCTGCAACAAGAAGAACTTCTTGAGCCTGTTTTCCATCAACCACAAGAAGCAGGTGGCAAAAACGCTAACTGAAATGTTACCCAGCATTCCAGGCAGGGGGAAAGGGGCAGGATCTCTAAAGTGTTGAAATGAGGCTGTGAGGAGGAGAATCTCTCTCCAGGTCCCACTCACACAGGAACACCGCTGCTGCACCTCCTCAGCGGAGAGGAGAGGATGGGGCAGCTCGGAAACTGAGCGCAGAACAAGGAGGCCCACGCCAACCCAGAGACCCTAGCCCTAACCCTACAGAAGCTCTGCCAACACTCGGCGGTGAATTCATGCAAAAATTCAGAAAATCCAAATACTCTTTCACAGAACTGTAGCTGCAGGCAAACTCCGCGCTGCAATTCTTCTCTGATAAAGCAAGAGCACGTGCGTGCACGTCTTCACACATACTGCAGCTGCTCATGATCGCCACAAGCCCCCGCGGGCACACGCGCTGCCATCGTGCCCGGCTCACAGACTCAGATCCTGCTTTCACTGCAGACTAATCAGCTCGGAAACCGCTCGGCCCGGCTGGAGAGAGCCGCGCTCCGGGACGGTTCCTACAGGGAAGCAGGAGGTGAACGAAGGGGCTGAAAGCAGAGCACAGGGAAAAGCCAGCTTACCTGTCGCAGGGAGGAGGCAGAGCGCACCTGAGCACAGGGAGCAGGGCCAGACAGCAGGTCCACAGCAGAGCCCAGTCCATCCCGTCACCGACTCGTTCCGACTGCCTCCACACTGGGAGAACACCGCGCTATCGCCTGGGCAGTGTTCAAGGCCTCCCAGCTCCCTGCTTTATGACGCCCTTATCGTGAACGGCAGGGTTACGTGGGGGATCAGAGATAAAACCACGACTGAGGGTTAAACCGCAGACTTCACCGCCTCTGCCCAGAGTGACGAGCCCGCCCGCCCACCACACAGTGCCAGAACCACAGGAGACTGCCAGCAGAGACTCGCAGAGACCACGCCGTCATGCAAATCCCCCGATCGGCCTCAGCACCACTGCCTGAAGCCAGAGAGACGGAGACCAGCAGAGTGAGTAAGACACGATATTACCGCAGCTCAGCAGGGTGGAGCATGAACCCTAGCACTGCGGATGAGGAATTGGGTATTAGGAAACCCTCTCCTGTGAAGGCAAGTGAGTTTCATTCCAGTAGGCTGACAGGAGGAGTTCTACCCTTTCTGGAGCAGTTGACGTGCGATGGACAGGGCCTTGTGTCTCCAGACAAATGCCGTCCTTACATGATGGGAGGAAGTTGTCCCGTGTGTCCTGACAAAAGCTGTGCCCCCTGGAGAGCTGCAGCATGGGATACGCTCTGCGGGATGCTGGTGTGGAGCTCAGCCATGCCCTCCTAAATCTGCATGAGTGCTACACGGAAACAGCCAAATAAACCAAACCTCTTCGATCATCAGGCCCCCCCACTCGCGACTGTCCCCAGCCAGGTCACGTTCCCTTGACCACTGCACTAGACGTTCGCACGTTGACAGTTTGGGAAGACACCTTCCTGTCCCTTCTGCATACCTCTTGGTTTGAGCTGGTAGCGAACTCACAGTGCGGGACTCCTGCCAACCCATCGCGAACCAAATGAACATGGCTGCAGGGACGCTCAAGGACAGAAAACTTCTCCCCCCTACCCCCAACAGCTTTAAAAGAAAAGGATGACCCGAAAAGTGTTTCAGCGTGGGCCTGAACCTTGTCTGGTGAAGTCAGCTCGAACTGCCGGTATACCCACACGCACCCCCCCAGAGGAACGGCAAGCCGCTGGCTTCGTCTGGACAAGCATCCCACCAGCAAATCCAGGAAATCCCACTGCCTCCGGCCCACGGCAGTCAGCCGAAGACGGTTTCGCCATCGGACAAGAGCTGACCGCTCCCATTGTTTCGTCAGCAGCACAGAGGAGCAAGTGTTGAAGACGCTGCGTGCCTGGCGTCGCGTCAAGCCTGCACAAGCCTCGCTAAAGCCATCAGCTGAGCCCATCATCTTGTGGGGTGCGTCCTCTAGCATTGATGCCGCACGTTAAGATCGAGTCTGGCAGGAGACTACAAAAAAAAAGAAGCCAAGGCACCACCCTGCCACCTACTGGACATCGCTACTCGATCAGCGATCCACTGAAACCAGTCTCCATACCACCCTGGCCTCCCCTCTACCCACAGCATGCCTGAGCAAGCCCCTCTAGCTCAATGAGAACAGCCACAAGTCATAGAATTCCAGTGAGCTTTATTTCTTAACAAAAACATTCCAGTTACTTCAGATCTCAACCATTTCAAGTTACCAACCCTTTTAAAAAAATCCAGCTTCACTGTAAAGTATTGCCAATTCCAAAAAGGGCCAAATTTTAACTAAAAAAAAAAGTGGTCAACACGGTTTTTCTTTCCAAATTGTCTTTTGAATTTGAAAAACAAGAATTAAAACTAAAACCAATCACTTGAAAATTTCACAGCTGTTTTTTTTTTTAAAGACTACTCACCCAGGGGTAACAGCTTATTAGCCAATTGCTTTGTCAAATCTTAAGGGTGCTTTTATTAAGGAAGGTGATTTCCCAACCTCCAGCCCTTACGAGTTCAGAGTGGAAGAGCACGTATTAGGATAAACGCCAATTCAAGTCCAATTCGAGTCCCCCACCCAGTCAACCCCATTCCCCAACTTAAAACCCCAAAATAAGAAAATCAATGCATCTGTACCACAAAGCCTCCAGTTCCCCCACACAAGTCAGAAACCCTGCCCTCACGCGACGTGTACAAATGCTGACTCGCTTCCCTGCCCGAGCTGTGGGGTAGAGAGCTTGGAGCCGGCCCCACTGAGGACACCGATGTGCCGGCGAGTGAACTTCAAATCAGACTCTTGCAGTACAGATGCATTGAGGCAGCAATCCCTCTCCTTTTACGCTTTTGGAAGAACGAGATGTTAAAACGATGCCCTACGACCAGCAAATAACTGAACTTCAGGGATAAACAAAGGGATAGATGCTCCCCATCTCATTCTTCTATTTAAAGTAAACTGCTCCTAGAATTTAGAGTGAAGGCTGCAGCCTCGTCCTGGGTTAAGCGGGAATCCAAAACAGTTCTTCGCTTGGCAAAAGAAAGGGATTCTCTATGCGATTGAAACTTTACCTGGAAGGAAGACGGGCTGCAGACTTTACTCCCCTAACTAGATGGTCAAAAAAGAAAATTAACAGGCAGCTGCCAAATCTTGCCTGCTGGTTTCAGCCCCTCGCCTCCCAGCCAGCTGGAGAGATCCGCGCTCACACGCGCACCCCCAGGTCAGGACACGAGGGGCCGAGGTCCGGCTCAGGAAGGCTGCCAAGGCCAGGCGAGTGCGAGGAAGGGGCAGGCTCGGGCAGGAAGCCTGCGCTCTCCTCCGAGGTCCTTATCTCTCGGAAAGCACACGCTTTTCATTTCTACTGCTCCTGGGAACTTCCCCACCAACACACCAAACCTCCGCATCATTCCTGAGCAAAACAAAAAAGAGCATCTACCCCTCGCTGTTGACAGAGGCTCCCCGACACGCCTGCCCTGTTGGCTCGGCTTCTTGACCTCGGCGGTCACCAAGGAGCCGAGCCGAGAGGCGGCTGCTCCCGGCAGATACTTGCCGTACCCGCCCCCCCCCCCCACCAAGAGCTGTGCTTCCCGAGGGGTCAGCTGGAGACGCCACCCACCACCACCCTCCTACAATTAAAGCGAGCCCTTCCAGAAGCACAGCTCGGGAAAGACTTACAAACCAATGATTTTGGTTAACAGCCTTTCACAAACCCCAGCCCCACCCTAACATCCCACAAATTCAACCCCAATCCTCCCCTCCCACCCCCTTTTCCCGATTCCCCTTCCCCGCCTTCACCTGCCCGCCCGCCCGCCCACCCACCCCCCACACCTGTCTGTCGCGGCTGGTCAGAGATCAGAGACAGCAGTGCAGTCAGTCTGGTTATTGCCTGACCCCATTACTCAAGTCTGTACTTTAACGCAGCTGGAGCTGCAAGTTTTTTTGTTTTTTCTGTGCAGCATCTTTTGTAAACAGAAAAAAAAGCCCCTGCTCATTCACGAGGCACCAAGGACATTCTTCCCACTATGGTCATCGCAAATCTATTCTTTGTGCGAAGGGCACCAATATATTAACACCTGCACACCTGGCTGAAAGGTGGGTGTTTGTGTGTTGTGTGTGGGAGGGGACTGACAATTAATTCCTGCAAAGTCATTTTTCAATCATCTGGGTCACATGTGCCACAGAGGGGTCACTAAAAAAAAAACCCCACCCCAAACACCTGCATCTTCACCCATTAGCAAAAACAAGCCGCACTGCAGCGTAGAGAACACTAAAGACTCCAGAACGCCTGAGCAGGTCTCGGCAATCTGGTTGACGCTTAAAAACAAGAAGCAGGGAATTCAAACGGGTGCCTCGTGAATCAGCATTCCAAGCAAAGGCCGGACAGAAGACAGCGGTGCGTCTCCTCAGCTATGTGAGGGACAGAAACACAAGCCAGTGCTGGTTCTGCAAGAGGGGAGCGAGGACCACGCCTCCGGTACCCCATCTCAACAATACTGTGGCGCAGCTGCTGCGTCGGGACATCGGCAGCGTGGAGGCAGAGCAGCACGAGAACAAGACATGCTGTGCAGCCAAACGATCGTCACAGACAAATAAGTGCCCTCAAAAAGCTTATGCAGACCCCAGCCAGCTTCAGAAAAAATATCACTACCACAATGGTGAAAGGGCCAGAATCCAATTCAAAGCATGATTTCCCAGCACTGACGGGCGTTCCCCACCCTCACAGGTGTACCCCTCAGCCACACTACTACACCAGTCCAGCCTTTTAAACTTGTTAAAAAAATAGGAAAAAAAGTATTTACAAAGTTTACATTGTGCCAAAAACATGAGCGTCTCTTGGGGGCACACATCTCGGAGAAGGGCGACTCGTCCACAAGAAAGCGAGAGAAAAGGGGCTGCAGAATACTGGGCTCTGTTCCTGAAAGAAATCCTCCGGCGGCGGCGACAGCTGGCCAAGAAAAGCATGAAGTCTCGTTTCCGCTCCCTTAGTGTTTCCAACTCCAGGCCAAGAAGGACGAAGAGGGTCGTCTCCGAGAAGCGCCCGCCCGCCCGCCCGCTCGCTCTCTCCTGCAGACGGGACTGAAGTTTTGGCTTCTGCGAGGATCAGCCCGAGTCACTGTTCTGTGCCGGTCGGCCGGCGCCTGCGTTTATTTCAACCTCTCCCAGCACTCCTCCCTCTCACGACATGTCCTGCCCTGGACGCGGACACAGACAGGACGGGACACGGGCGGAGGGTTCGGACCGGAGAGCCGGACGTCGAGCCCGCGGACAGACTATCTGACGAAGTGTGGGGCGGCGAGGGGGCGGGTGGGTCTGAATTAGCAGGTTATTACTCCAAAGTTCTGCTTCATAAGGCACTTCATACAAATAGCTAAAAGCCATTAAAAGAACAAGGGAACAAAACCAAAAGCAAACTGTGGAAAACACATCTTGGAGAGGTGGAAATAAAGCAGTGTGCCGAGGCTGAATGGGAGAGGGAAGGTGAAAACCGCTGCTCCTTGGTCCCCTGCTGTCCCCACACTGAAGTGCTCGAGTCTCGTTCAGGATCCGGTAGTGCAACTGGAGTGGCCACCGCGCGCACGGGCACAGCCACGCGACCGCCGAGACCCAGCCATCACCTCCCTCTCTCCTGGCGGCACACAAAATCCCCGTCTTCCGCTTGAGGCCGATTTCACGGGGGAAAATACATGGAGGGGGTGGAAACTGAAATTAAACTAAAAAAAATCTTCCCAAAGAAAGGAAGAAAACAGTTCCAACACGGGGGGAGGGGGGGAGAAAGGCAGGGGAAACAATCCTCCGTGAATCACCTGGAAAACAGAGAAATTCAACATCAGAAACGGGGGTGCCGCCTCCCCACGAACACGCACGCCTGCTTCCACTGCTAGCAACAATTTACTTCAAAGCAAAACACGTGCAGAAGGCAAACACAACATGTTGAATAAGCGTGTTAAACTGCTGGCTCCCACCGGCCCCCGCGGGCCCTCACCTGCTCACAGCTTGGCCTCCTCCCCGCTCTCGCTGTGGTACTCGGCCACGTACAGGCTCTTGTCGATGCTGCCCGGGATGGGCTTGATCTCCGTGCCCAGCTGCTCCTCGATGCCCTTCAGGTTGAAGCGGTCATCGTAGGTGATCAGGTTGATGGCCAGCCCCAGGTGTCCGAAGCGCCCTGTGGACACAGCCCGACGGTCAGCAGAATGACCGCTCACGCTCCCCCCAGCTTGGGCACCTGAGCTCAATTCATTATGGCCTGTCAAACTACCCAAGGTGGGACCCTTGAGGACTGTAGGCGACTCTCACACAGTCACTGGTATGACTGGGTTTCACTCCCAACTACAGCTTTAAAGCTGGAAAACCCATCTATGGCAGTTCAAGAGAACACGTCAAGCCTGTTCAGACCAGTGCCGAACTTCACGCGACAAGAATGGAGATTTATATGCCCAAGAGCCTTGTCCTTACTTCAGGAGTATACTTCAATGCTGAATTAATGAGGACACCATATAAAAAAACATGCAGAAATATGGCCGGAGCCATGTCAAGTTTAAAAAGGCTCTCTCAGGCTAAGACCAGGTGTGAAGGGCTGGCAGCCAGGGGGCACATATTGAGCTGAGGTACGTGTGCAGGTGAACCGGGAGACTGCGGTCAAGAGCCCCACGCGAGGCTGGAGAGCAGTGCTGCCCCTACCGGATCGGCCAATGCGATGGAGGTACGTCTCTGCCAGTTTGGGGAAGTCAAAGTTGATCACCACATTCACAGCTTGGATGTCAATTCCTCTGGTGAAGAGGTCTGTGGGAGGAGAGGAAGAGGTGGTCAGAGAAGAGCAAGAGGTCCTGCACAGCTCGTCCTGGCTGTTTGAAGCCCAGCAGCTGAGAAGGATAGAAACAAAGACCGCAGCAGAAGCTCAGTGCTGACAAGGGCACAAGCCCCACCTCCATCAAGATGGGTTTCTCCAGCACGGCCTCTGCTTGACGGGGGAGGCGTTTAGCTTTCACAGCAAAAACTAGAACTACCTCTAGAAAACCTGGAGCCAACGACCGACATTGCAAGAACAAAGCTGCATACAGGTGACCTCCAAGTGAAACCAACGCCTGTTTCTGTATAAAGAGATAAGACACCCAGCATTTATCTCCTCCTTTAGAAAAACCCCGGCTGGTTACAAAAGCAAAGTAAACATTCTCATGTACATCTCTGCAGCTGTTGTAAACTGAAACCAGGAAGGCTTATCAGCACATCCTGTCATTCGATTCACATTCTGAGTGGCACCATACCCCTTGGCGCACGTGGAGACAATAAAAACCAGCTGCAGAGCAGTGAAGTCAATGCAGAGACGCCGGGCACTGAAGGACACTCACCAGTGCAAACGAGATTTCGACACAGGCCGTTTCTGAAATCGTGGAACACCCGGTTGCGATGCTCCTATAAACATTTAAAAAAAAAAAAAAAGAGTCAGGCCGAGCCAAGATTCAAGCGTAGAAGTCCGAGAAGACTGTAGCAAAATGGAATCGCCATGAAATATTGTAAACAGCACCCTGAAATATTGTAAAGGTTAACTCCTCCTCCAGAGATAACCTGATAGCCAATGAACATTCAGGAGAAAGCAGCACTTCCTGGGTGGTGGTGGGAGTGTGGAATAAGCTACTCAGTCAGGTTGTTACAGCTGAAAATCTGTCAAGAAACAGCTGGATGAGATCCTTATACCTATTCGCTACTAACTACCAGCAAGGCCAGCCAGGCCTTAAAGCCTCCTGTCTAAGACCTCTCAGGCTCTTAAGCTAGTGAGCTCACTTCACTAAAACCCAGGGAGCCTTTCACCCAGTCCGCTTCACGTTAAGTTTGAAACGTCAACAATAAATGAAAGGAGGTTTGAGTTCGACACGAGCTTAGTGGTCACCTGTCGCATCTTGGCATGAATGTAGAAACAAGAGTAGCCCAGCTGGGAGATCTTCTTGGCGAGCAGCTCGACGCGCTGGGACGAGTTACAGAAGATGATCGACTGGTTGATCTGGAGCTGGGGTTTAGAACAGAAAAAAAATCAATCTATAACTCCACAACCTCCAGATATTTCCAAGGGACACTCCTCCCTGAAAGGGAGTGAAGGCCAGCAGGAACATGCACCCAGAGGCAGGAGATGTTCATCAGCAGCCATTTAAAACAAGGAGCCAGTGGCAGAAAACAGTCAGGAACTCAATTCAAAACATGTATTTGAAAATACCATGATGCAGACAAATACAGCACCAGTACAGAGTACTGCAGTGTGCTGCGTTTATTTTGCAACGAGAGGTCAGTCACAGCGGAGGAGACTCACCCTGGAGAAGAGAGTGTTAAGGCAGTGGACCTTCTGTCTCTCGGTCACATAGGCGTAATACTGGGTCACCCCCTTCAGAGTCAGCTCCTCCATCAGATTGATCTCGTAGGGCTTCTGCAGATGGGCGTTCTGCAGGAGGCAGGGGAAAGAGCAAAGCCGCTCAGCCTCTCTGGCAGACCAGGACACGAGATCAGGACTTTTCCACAACCAGAAATAACACCATGACTTCAGAAGACCAGCACAAAAGACCTCCAGCTGTGAACCCCCCCACTCACTCCAGCATGTCTCCCCGAGAAAAGCCATCTGTACTCCAGGACAGCTAGCTGTTCTGAGCAATTTCAATCAATGGATCAGACCCCAGTAATAGATACACGTGAAACGAGACATACTTGTGAAGTCAAGTCTATCGTGGACATTAAAGTTAGGAAGACAAAGAAAAGTAAATCAGCCAATAACCCCCAGGCCCCTCACTTAGTCAACCGTGCTCATCAGCTCAGACTCACCATGAACTTCTGCACACTGAGAGGGAATGTGGCAGAATATAGCAGGATTTGCCTGTTTTTAGGTAGGGTGCTGAGAATCTCCTCCATCATCTGCACAAAGTCCTGGGACAGGAGCTTATCAGCCTGTGCGGACCAAGTGGGAAGAGAACAGAGTCAATCGCTGACCTTGGACACTTCCCATTTCTCCCCCCGCCCCAAAATAGCATTTTCTGCTCCATGATCAACAGAGAAAGGGCACAAGGTTGCTTCTTGGCTGTAAAGGAACAGAACCTCTTTCGTCGTCAAGAGGCACAATATTTTTCAAATTCTCAGAAGTTCACTGTCAACCAAAGGGTCTCTATGAGCCCCAGCGAAAGGAACGTCGTGTTCAGAACTGAGCAGATACTTTATACAACAGGGACAGACTATCCAAGCATCAGCGGCTTCCTTCAGGACTCGCCTGAGCCAGCCCCTCAGTGCAGACAGGATTCTACTCCACACCAGCTAAGCTAGGTCAGGGTCTGCCCGTGCTCACGCATGAAATCTAACAAGCACCAGCCTGGCAATGAGACTGCTGGACTGCACAGCCCGGCCCACGCCGAGCGGAGCCCCGTCGAAGAAAAACAAGTGGAAACTGGACTCGCCTCATCCAAGACGATCATCTGCACCTGACCCACTTTGGCCACCCCCTTCTTGATGAGATCCAAGATCCTCCCAGGGGTGGCGATAACCACATGCACTGCAAAGAGGGAAAAACAACAACCGTGAAGCCCGTGGCAGCGCACCCAGGCTGAGGGGACCGGAGACGGCGGCGGGGGGGCTCACCCGTCTCATCCAGCCTCATGATGTCGTCGCGCAGGTTGGTGCCCCCTGTGGTTGCCATGACCTTGACGCCTCCCATGTGTTTGCTGACCTGGATGCAGATCTGACTCACCTGGAGAGCCAGTTCTCTGGTGGGAACAATGACCACAGCTGGGGGAGGGAAAGGGAACAGACAACACCCAACACGGTCAGGCGCCGCTCAGCACTCACGCCCGCAGTGCAGCGTCAGGGACTAGAGTGACCGCCCGCACGGAGCTGCCCTCCTGCCTCAGGCCTCACAGAGGCCATGACACGAACCAACCGCCGACAGCAACACCTACGCAGTGCACAAGTTGCCAAATCCCAAGGTATAGCGCACACAACCAGCTAGTCCGTGAACGTTTTGTTATTTTTTCTGTAAATCGTGAATAAAAGAACAGACAGAAACGGTTGCCAGGCTGCGATGTCTGGAGGTACAGAAGTGCACCTTGTGAAGGAAGAGGCGCTCCGAGAGCCCTCACAGACGCACCCCAGCACGCCCTGCACTGCCTGTATTACAGGAGGTGTGCAAGCCCCCACCCCTCGGGCCCCCCACCTTGTATACAGTCCTTCTTCAGGTCGATGCGTTCAAGTAAGGGGATGAGGTAGGCGCCGCTCTTGCCCGTGCCATTCTTCGCTCTGGCCAGGATGTCCCTCCCGGACAAGGCGATGGGAATGCTCTCCTCCTGGATTCGGGAGAGGACGAGGAAATCGGGGGTAAGACACCTGCCTCACTTCTGTCCCTCCCTGGTTAAAGCCGCCAGCGCGCCGGACAGCCTGCTCTCGAGCGCAGCGCACCTCCTCCTTGGCACTGCCGCGAGGCCCAGTGCGAGTCTTAGCTCAAAAACCACCCTCATATCCACAGTGCCACAACCAGCCTCGTGGGTAACACACTGATGAGCCTAGTGAGGCCGACAACCTCAAAACACACAGCTGCCGTTTTTTTACTTTTCCAGCCAGCCTGTTTGACAGCTTCGTGCTCCGAAGCCGGCTCGGACCCCAGCCCCCCCACGCCCTCACTGACCTGGATGGGGGACGGCTTCTCCCAGCCCATCTCGAAGATGCCCATCAGCAGCTCCCGCTTCAAGCAGTAATCCTCAAACTCGTTGCCCTTGGTCGCCGTCACATCCTGGAGAGAAAGAGAGAGAAGCGTTTTGACGTCTTCAGCACCAAATTCTTTGGGCTTTCTTCTTTAACTCTTCTAGTTTCCCTCAAAGCTTCTGAGCTCATCGTGGTTTGGGACTAAATGGGTCGGTGTCGCTCCCTTCTAATGAAAGCCAGACAAAGCTACGCCAACCATCCCTCTCGCAGAGCTCACCTTGAGCTCCAGGACTGACTTCAAACAGACTCTCCAGACGCTTCTCGCCTGACAAGCGAGCGCAGCAGCTCCACACACAGCCCGCCGGCCGCCCAGAGGCTGCGGTTCTAGTACAGAGCTCAGAACACGCACTGCCCCTTTAACAAACGCACATCCACTCGACCACTGAACCCGCTGGGCACCCAGGTTTTGTACTTTCACGTAAAGTGGGTGGAAAACAGGTCCACAGCTGAACTCCTCAGATCAAAGGAATTCATGTTGGTATTTTATACCCCACTAAGGCACAGATGTAGAAGTGTACCAGATCACGGGAGTATGTCTCCCTAGTACTGGCACTGTTATGTACACAGAGCTCACAGTTTAAAATAAGTCACTGCTAGCACCTCACAACCACAGGCTAGTGCTTCCACAGTGCTGAAGGAAAAACATTTCAGGAGTCAAAAAGCTGACTCAAATTTTAAAGAGACTTCCACATCACATTTACAATCTTGATACCCTAGTGACAGTCCTGCAGTGACTTCTGTCCTCGACCCAGGGAATGCCTGCCTGCACAGTTCTTACTCTTGGCGTCTGTAGATCACCAGTCCCCACAGGAAGCAAAATGGGGAATGAGGATACGTACGACATCCCACAGCTGTGACTCTTCTAACATTATAGAGTGCCCATCCTGCAACATGTGCTTCAAAGCATGCATCAGCACCCACATGTGAACAAGCCAAAAAACTTACTACAGCACTCATTACACAGTGAGGCTTCTGCAGTAAGGAAAGGGGCTCAGGGACAACAGCGCAGACCTTCAACATCAGACCCCAAACAGAGGAGTTAGAGGGTCAAGCCCCCCTTTGTTTTCCGGGCTGAACGACATCAGTCCCCCAAAAAAGTAATGCTGGATCTCGGAGCCCAAAGCAACAGGCCGAACGGTACGAGCGCGTCCCGTGCGCGAGCGGCCAGCGTCGGCGTTCAACACCCCCGCTGCCGCCGTTCAGCTGAGAGCCAAGGCTGCCACTCCAAGCACTTCTTCGGCTTCGGAGTGCTGAAGGGTAAAAAGCCAGGGAGGTTCCCACAGTTAAGTCACGGCCTAACGACAAGCCTGAGAGAAGATTTTACGCCAGAACACAGAGGAAAATCTTCTCAAATCCTCATTGTGAACACGAGTTGTGAGAAGCCCCCTCCTGTAGGAGCTGCCCATCTAAAAGAGCGACACTAGGACAGAGGTGGGGATGTGGCTGAAGGTGTTCTAAGAAGGCAGACTTTTCGAGAACGCACAGTCCCCACACTCCCCCCTCAGCCCTGCGCGCCAGAAGAGAAGAGCAGGCGAAACGCAGAAGGAGGGGAGAGGCGTCTTACCGAAGTCTTCATCCGCATGTCCTTCGGAGGGAGTTTCAGACTCTTCTTCCAGTCGTCGCCTGGCCTGCGGAGGACGAGAGGTCAGTTAGCAGCAGCCGCGCGTCTCGGCCACTGAGGCCGGACCACACACTGGTCAGGCCAAAGAAACTTCATAAACCAGTGGTTAGTTTGTCACCTTTGATTAAACATACTCAGATTCTTTTCTTATGCTTTTTACACTCAACAAAACCTCAATCACACTTTGAGGGAATTTCTCAAGAGAGAATCCCTGCGAAGCAACTTCTCATAGGTGCGCCGTTCTGAGACCTGCAAAGGGACACTAACCGCAAAGTTTGCAGGTTTAGATGGCAATATAAAAATTAGACAAGCCACCCTCGTGTTGTGGAAGATGATACCTGGATACACTAAAAAAAAACAGCCTCATGAGATCTTTAGAGCAATCGGCGACTGGAAATCTGGGACCCGACGTTCCAGCCCAGCCTCCTTAACGCACAACTAACGGCCCCACTTGGAGCAAGAGGCTTCTGAAACTTGAATGCAAAACACACGAAAAGACAGCTTTCGACACGCAGAGGAGTGGAACAGCACCACCAGACCTCGGTTTTCCCTAGACAGTAACTCATCAGCCCCCACTTTCCTCACCAGCACTAAACCATCTCAGCACATTGCATACCCTGGACAAGCCCTGTCAAGGAAGGAGCTGAAAATCACTTCCACTCGGGGGAGGGAAAGGGGTGAACAGGTTTTATTTAACAATAGCTTAATGCTTTGAGGAATAAAAGCATCCAAGCAGAAGTACAGGAACACGGAGAAGTTGGTTTGGGTGTCCAGAGGGAACAAGGTGGCTGTGAGCACATGAAAGGAGAGCGAATCCCCCACACAGCTCCCCTCCAGGGCAGAAGCACCTGGAAAAACCGTCGGCCGGATCCGCGAGAGGCGGGCCTGGAAGTTGACATGGTGTGGACCTGCCTGCTCACAGGACTGCGCCTTCCAGCTGCTCACAGAAACGCGCCGGAGAACTGCGGATTCGGGATGACGGGAGGCGACTAACTGCGCCCAGCAGGAAAATGGACGAAACCCGAGCTGCTGTGTACGAGAGACGCGGGAGGAAGCTCCTGATGGCCGTTCCCCTACACGGAAGAGGTCAGGACGGAGGACCGCTGGTCAGACGCCCACGTTCCGCCCGAGAGGCGGGATGGAAGGGAGACTCCTGATCCTGGCAGACGGAGCCGGTCCGGTTTCACAAGCTGCAGGCCAGCCATCAGCCGACGTGCATCATGGGCGTCACTTACACGCGCCTCCCTTTACTCACCTCCGTCCTGCCCTTCGTGTGCAGATCCGGGAAAGAAGAGCCGAACCGAAACGCTTCTGCTTCACTGCTCTTTTTTTGTTTGTTTTTACCCGTGACTACCGCTGGGGAAAGGAACTCAAATGACATCCAAACGGCCGTCACACACGCCAGCCTACACACCCGGCCCCCCAGCCAGCCGGCCCGGCCCTCGGAGCTGGCACAGCGCGCACCCTGCCGCTGTCTCGACATCGAGGGAAACCGACCGCAGGCGGTACCGCTTCGGACAGCGATGTGGCCAGAAGCCACCCCCACAGTCACGCAGCGGCGCGGGGCACGAGGGGGCTGCCTGGGACACCCCCACTTACTTGATGGCGGTGTTGGCAGGGGGCAGCAGCTGGGAGCTGCCGTTGTTGATTGCGCTGGAGGCCTTCATCTGGCCGCTGGGCTGGGTCGGGGGGCCCCCGCCGCCGCCCCCAGGGCCCCCAGCCGGCTTCACGGGGCCCCGGATCTGCCCGTTCTGGCTGGACAGCCCCAGGATGACCGGGTTCTCTGTTCTGGCCGTGCTCATGGCTGCACCGCGCTCCTGCAAGAGTCCCCGACTGCTCCTATCCTCTTGCCAACGTCCCCGCCTTAACACAGAAATCCTCAGTCCGCTTTTAAAGAAGGTTTCGCAGGGAAGTTTGCACCAGTCTTTTCCCCCCTTTCTCCTCTTGACGTGAAAAACTCAAATCAACCAAGTATCAATACACCTATTTCTTCGTCACCAATCGAGCCGCCTTATTCTTGGTAATTTAACTCCTTCTAGTGGAACAGCGTCTTCCAAGTATCGCTCAGTAAATGAGTCTAATATCACGATGCAGGAAAAGCACCTTTTTTTTTAAAAAAGTTAATTTTATGCAAGTGTATAGTCTCGCTCTAAAACAATCCAAGAGTCACTCGCACCACTCCTGCGCTGCCAAAGACTTTAAAATCCACCTCGTGTTCGACACTCCTGGGAAGTAATCCTTCAACGTTGTCCTTGGTCATCCTGGAAAAAAAACAACACCATAGGTTCAGTGGGGAAAAAGATGAAGACAAAAGGTGCAAAGGGCAAGAGAGACGCCACCGCAGTGCAGCGCACACATATGAAGAGAAGAGCCTGGACAGCAGCTCAAGGCTTACAAACCAGTCCTGAAAATTGCAGACCTTCAGCTGAGAACAGCTGACCCGCACAGGCAGGCAGATCAATATTACACCTGGGTCGTTTCATCGAAACCGGAAACTGCCCAGGGAAAAACCGTGCGTGGCACTGCTGCAGTGTTTCCGTCTGCAGACCCTCCAGAACACACAGCAACCACAGGGGGACGACCGCGGGACTGCCTGACCGCGAGCCGAGCTGGACAGTCCCCTGGCTCTCCGGGCACCTGTGCCACGATGTGACAGGGAAAGCCAACATCATACCCAGCACAAACACGGCCAGCGTAGGCTCCTGCTCCTGTACGACACCTGGCTACGGCGTCTGACCTCCGCTAAATATCACAGGGACGAACACAGCTCACACCTCAAAGCCAGCTAAAGGTTTCTTAAAAGGAGTGTGTGTGTCTGTAGAGGGCCCCTGCGATGAAGATAAAAAATAAACAGTAGCTGTCAGATCCCCACTGCCTCTTCAGAAGCAAGCAGCCACGTCAAACTGCACCAGAAGAACTGGCCTGAACACCGCACTTCCACTACGAAAATGTACAGTTTTACATGAGCACCCAAGGGCCGAGCCAGCCGTGGACAAACCCAACGACGACGTTAAAGCTGCGGTTCCTACTTCAGGTCTAACTGTACTTTCCAGACGTCGTTTAAGGTTGCACAACGGCACTTCTTCCCCACTATATAGCGCCATGGAGAGAAAATGCCCGATTTCACAGCTCAACAACACTGACAATGGTAAACGGGTCGGAGTCGATGACCATTTATAACACTGCTTCAAAAAGAGGCCTAGATCCACCCACCACCCAAAGCTGATCTGATGATGAGAAATAAATACAAAACACAGAAAACATTTAGTGGAGACGGTGGGGGAAGCAAGATTTATTTGCTTTGCCATTTTTGGCGTCGGCAGACCGACAATCCCACCATTTCAGTCCTGTTATTTAGTCCAGCACCGCGGAGCTATCTCAGACATGTTGTGGCCAAATAATTTTAAGAAACAGCGGGATGGAGGGGGTGCATCGCTTGCGGACGTACACGGAAATAAACACGTCGAGCAAATGAAAAGTTAATCGCCGTTAATTCAATAATCCCGGCCGGGGGTCGTGTGAGATGTCGCCCCCGGAGTCGCCTCAGACTCAGCGTTGGATTCAGAGCCGCTCTTTCGCGACACCGCTCCAGCCTCCCAGCCAAAGCAAAGAAAAATAATAATAAAAAAACCCACAAATAAACCCGATTACTTTGAGTAATTCACCGCGAAGTGACATTTCACATCGTCTCCTTCCTGATGACGAAGTATCTCGCTTTCTTTCGATTAAAATAACATTAAATCGCCCAACCGGCCGGCCCCAATTCCCAAACAAAAAAAATAAATAAACAAAGCCTTTACTACCAAAACGTCTCTTCTGACACTTACAAATCAACAGGATTTAACATTTAAATTCTGCGAGGGTCGGGGGACAGAGGTACCGTATGAGGAGAAAACACCGTAATGGAAACAAGGCAGTTGCCAACAACGTCATAGGGGACACAAAAAACCCCAAATATACCCCTTTCATCATTTACAATACAAAAAAATAATGCCCTACAAAATAAAATCAGGGTGCTGTAAGTGTATAAAATGTTAGAAAGTTGCATATTTACCGCGGATGGCTGCGATGATCAGCGTATTTTTGGCTATTTCTCTTATTTTTGTGTGAAGCATATTTTGTTTGGACAGAAAGCCCAAGATGGCCTCCGTCCCTTCTTTAAACCCTCCCCGTTTCGTCAGCTGACGAAGTGCAGTAATTAATCACCACAGAAACACTCGTGTATTTACAGTTATTCCCTCTCTTTTTAAAAAAACAGTTTTGATTCTTCTAGAAATCTGACTTTTAATAGGTATTTAAAAAAACAACGCCGATATAATTTCCGCTTGATGTCGATGATCAAGATATCTATCTCGTGTGAGATATTTAAATAGTTTGACGTTTTAGCTCGAAAACCACGCCTTCACCCAGGTCAGCTGTCACCGTGTTTTCTCCTTCTGTTTATTTATGATGGGTTGTCGCCGCTGTTGAAGCAGGTGCTTTGGAAGTCTTTTCATTTTCAGACAGCACTCACAAAAGGCGTGGTCAATAAACAGTAACCCTTTTCTTCAGGGCGATTCCGTGTGTTTGCAATCGTGCACACACGTCCATGAGGAGAAATTTAAATCGAATAGTCATCTTCAAATAAAAAAAACACTCTGGCCAATCTGTTTAACATAACCGCAACTATTACTGTGAATTACATAGGTCTGTGTTGTTGCGAAGTGCTTCCTTTAGTAGACAGACAGAAAAAAAAATTAAGAATCTGAACAACCGACATTTCTGATTTGGTATTGTGATTTGGGATGAGGTTATTCGAGGTGACGGGCTTCCCGTTCTATTGTGTGATCGAATCCGGACGTTTCTTACAGAAAGGCTGTGCATCTTTTTCCAGGCAGAAGAAATGTCCTTCAATGGGGCTAAATTGCCCGTCTATTCTCTTTCTGTCCACTGGTTCCCAGTTCAGGGCTGAGCTTCTCAATACAGACAGCTTCCTCACTGCCGACTGGCTTTCCCAATGCAGCACAAGAGCAGTTAAAATGTCCTCTGTCTTTACTGCTGAATCTTTGTTTTTTTTCTAATGCACTACCTGACTGAGAGACCTTACAGGTACAAGTGTATTAAGCCTGAAATATGTGAACCACAGAGGCCATTCAGCTAGTTGTGTGACTTGTCAAAGTAGTTTTGTGCCCCTGAAATAATTTAGGTTTTCTGTAACAAAGGTGGTGGATTCTTATGTAAGAAATATATGTTATACACACACTCACACAGGACACCAGTCCATCGCAGGACACACACACTGGACAGGACACCAGTCCATCACAGGGGACACACACACACACACACACACACACACCCTGGACAGGACACCAGATCATCACAGGACACACATGTAAGCAATGTGTGGGACAATAGGCATCCTTGATGTTTAAAATATTCCTGTACATGTTTGCCCTTATACGTTTAGAGGTAAACATGGTATATTCCGACCTTGTCTGTGGAAACTCGGAGGTTGTGCTTGGATTATATGATTGTGTTTTAACGCAGAGAAGGTCGGTGTCTAGTTGCGCAGAGACTTCTGCATCCCCGCAGGCTCATTCCTCTCTTCAGACTGGATCCAGAGAGGAGTAACGCAGACAGTTTCTCCTCAACCCAGTCGAAAACAGCCTTTGTTGGATTTTGTTTGACTGAAACGCGTCTTAGATTTGCTTAACTCGGGAAAATTGCTTTTCGGTTTCAGCGCTGTCGATATTACTGTTTTATGTTTTTAATTTGACTGGTAAGAGTTTTGATACAGATTGGTGCAAATCGAACCCGAAACAAGCGCAATGCCAACTGTGAACTAAAACACGGCATTATTAAACTGGTTTCAATGACACTATTTCCAATTCACACTTTTATTTTCAAAATTGATAACCGAGAAAGCTCGGGTCAACTGCATCTATGGCAGTAATTGCATATCTGGTCGCGGCAGTAAAATATTATTAAAATATTATCTTCCAGTAGTACGTTCAGTATTTCTTACCTCCAGTTTCTAGCGGAAACTATGAAAAGTTAAGCACGGATATATATATATATTCAATTTATTTGAGTAGGGATCCGAAGTTCGTACAGTTAAAAGTATGAGAAAGGCGTTTTATACACCGTATATATTTGAGTACTATGATTTGACCATATCAGATGTTGTCAGTTATTTCTACAGAAAGAAAAGTACTATCAGTTCCTGGGATCAGCTGCTGAGCACAGCGCTGTAGCTCTTGTAGCGGCAGACAGGCGGCCCACTCAAACCGGTGTACTTCGTCTCTGTACTCTCATGAGGCTAGGGGGTGTGTCTGCCATGTTTACACGTTGTCCACAGAACACGGATTTCCTAAGTGAATAAATACAAGGCATCACTTTCAAACAGTGAAAAAAATCCTGCGAGTCGTGATCAGAGGTCATCAAACCTGTCCCTAAGTGTCTCCGGCTCATCCTTTTTGTTTCGAAAACCTCCAGGTAAGAAGTCATGGAAATAACTTCTGAGCAGTGAGCAGTCGGTTTCAAACGGCCCATTCACTTCCCCCGCCTCGGCCTTGTGTGCAGGGGTCTGATCCAGTCCGACGTGCGGTTACTGCCTAGAAAAGTGTCTCCAAAGCACAACCAGCACGCTGGGGGTAATGACCCTATTTGCAGCAGGACTCGGGTCACACAAACTAGAGTTCTGACTGTCTTTATTCAGCCCTAACTGCGTGGCGTAAAACATACCCCAATTTCATGATCTGTCTCCAACGAGCGCGGCAGCTCCCTCCAGCGCCCAGACCGCTGTCAGCACAGGAAGCGAGCGCAGTTCAAAGAGTCGGGCTGGGTGCAGGCTCTCACAGATCACGGGCTCCGCACTGGAGACGAGACACTGCACGCCAGCATGAAGCAGTTCTTCAACACCATGCCCATGTCCTTCGAGGTGAGTGCCGCTGTATTTCCGCTAGCAAAAGGCGCTATATTAAAAAAAACATCAGCTAAAAAAGGCGCTATTAATAACGTCAGTCCAGAAAATACTAATAATAATGGTGATGATAGAATTGTATCTACACAATGTGTCTGTTTCTGTCAGATTTGCTCTTGCATAGATCCTGACTTGGCTAAGGGCTGCGTTTGTACGAATCGTCTTGAAAACGTGTTGTTGGGTGGCAGCTTTGAAGTTCTCCTCCACCTCTCACTTGGGGACTTTCTGGAGGGTTCTCTCAGATTTCTCAGTCGACTGAGAATTAAGCCAAGCTTGGCACCTCAACCCAATGGTTTTCAGTCACTGTGCACAGGCTCGTGTAGTACACTGAAACTGCACTGTTAAACACAGCTGACATTACTACCCCAACTTGCACAAACACTGCTCATGCTCGCTCCTGACAGTTCTGAGTACTTCTGTCAGCAACGTGTAGTGCTTCTGCTGCCGAAGTCCCTGCCAAGGGGCTACAGTGGCCAGCAGCTCAGCTGTGACTCCCAGCATTGCTGCCACCACTGTCGGACCCGAGGGCCGCTGCCTCTCACCACACCACAGTAATGAGGGTAGGAGTAGTTCTTTTGTTAGCAAGTGGTGGTAAAAATGGGGAAATGAGTCTGTCTGTCTTCTACAGCTGTTACTTTACCAGGAAGATGAGAAAGAAGTCAATAATACTGCATCAGGTCATTAGTTCACACACAATCAATGTGTCTGTTATCCTGGTCCACATCTGTATTTTTAACACACAGTCATGGCGATTTACATGCCTACACCCTAGAAAAACAGTGATTGATGATTAAAAAGCAATGAACAAAATTATGCTCTCACCTTGTTAATCATCCTGCAAAATGTTTCATGAAATCTTGGTAATATTGATCTTAACGGTGATGCAACTTTTAACAGAATTGCATAAGAGGTTTTTTCCTTTTGACTCAAAAATGCCATTCAGGCCAGGAGAAGACGCACGTGTGCTGTTTTCAGCTGGGATTGTTTCTTCTTATCTACACATGGGTTTATATATTTAATGTCTTCTTGTTGACAATGTTGCCTCTCTGAAGCTCCACCAGACTGAAGGGCTGATGGTTCCCCTTTGCTTAACTCGGTCTTAGTCAGTGATCCTCCAGACCGTCACACGCGGCTCAGAGCTCTCTGACAGGTGCTTGCCCATGTGCCACATGCCGTGTGTAGGACTGCAAGCACAGGACTTTCGCTTTTCAACGCCTCACTCCACATATACTGCAGCACTTTGTTAGAACAATAATAGAATGAGAACGTGCATTTGCAGGCTCTTTTCAAGAAAAATAAATACAATAATGAACATTAAAATGAACACTTTTAGTTCACACTTTGATCTAAAGCCACTGAAGGTTTGATTTATTGAGGACACAGAAACTGCTGTGCTCCAGCAAGATTTGAACCTGCAATCCACACCCTAACCACTACCCCACAGAACAGCTCTCCAGTGCAATAAACACTTAGAGATTTAGCAAAATACCATTTTTACCTGCAAGTTTAAACAACTTGTCATTTCTTTTCAATCGTTGTGTTGGGCGAGAAGTTCTTGTTTCCTTCGTTAAAATTATTCATGTTTCAAATAATGGATCTCCAAGTTGAGCTAATGAGTTAACGAGTTCTTGAAAGCAGCTTTTGGCTGAGTTGGAAATCTTGTCTGGTCTTCTGCTTCTATAGAGAGTTTGAGCTGTAATATTTCTTTCCTGATTTTATATTACTGAACGAACATGGTGCCTGCTGTGTTCTGAGTTCTTGGTGTGTGATATTCCGAGCTGCTTTCCTGTAGCATGTTACTGAATCCTTATTAGGATTAACGCCTTATTAGCAAGCAGTCATTTCTAGGGAATTCATTAACTGTATATACTTTGCCCAGGAATTAGTTAGTTCATATAATTACTGTTTTGATAATTCAATGCAACTATGTAATAATTAGTAAAAGTCTGAATGTAAATGATAGAATTCATATTGGCAAAAATACTGTGAATGTTTTGTTAAAGTTTGAATTTGGTTTTGATGACAAACTGTCGAAAATTCCACTGCTTTCAATTCATGTCTTATGCAGATAGCGTAAGATATATTCACCATTGCTTTTCTTAATGTGCTATTTTCCTTCAAAGCATACCTATAAATAATCGGCCAGTTCGATTATAAAGTGAGAAACATAAAAAGAAAATTGTGTTTTTAGGTTTTACACAAGGTTTAAATTCCTAAAAAAAACTTGTTCTGACTTTGTCTGATAAAAATGTGGTTGAGTCCAGCAGACCTGCTGCGTGCGAAGCTGTGATTACTGATCCCGAGAGGTCAGGACACCAGGCTCCAGATCTGTCCTTGCTTCTCCTCAACAAATGATTTTTTTCAATGTTGAAACTTGAGTACTACATATATTTTCAGTTATTTATTTGTACACCGTAGTCCAACCTACTATAGAAAAGAGTATATAAACAATTTTCTGAGCAGTTAAAGTGTTGTATATGTGTGTATATCTAAACTGCAGTATTTACAGAAGAAAAATAATTATTATAATTTACTTCTAATTCCAATTGTTGTGCTTATTTTAGGAATCACCATAGAAAGGTACAAAACTAGTGACTACCCTGGCCTTTTCGGCTGTAATCCGTACACAACAGTGAAACACTACAGCATCATTTCCAGAGAAGCAGAGCAGCCTTCAGCACAACAATATCGTTTCATTACAGCAAACAGAGTCAACAGAACTCAACACTTCTGTAAGTTGTTACCTGAACGTGTGCACTAGACCTAACACCAGTAAAGTGTAGTTTATTTTTCAGCCATGACAAAATTACAGTAACAACTACTGGAAATACTTCTGGTATCTATAGTACAGGACCGATCTACTCAGTGACTGAACATTGCTGAAGCTAGATGTTAAAGCTGGATCTACAGTCCCCAGTGTCTCCACACTGGTAAACACTCGCTCACGCTGTAGCAGGCTCCTATACGATGGTATTTCTCTCACACGCTCGTTCCTTTGTATGGGCGACACACAGGACCGTCTGATTTCCATCACGCGTAATTAAGCTACGCCGCATCTTATCAAGTCCCTTTTTTTACCTTCCTCATTTGATCTTTTGCATGAATTGATTATATTTCATATTCTACAATAGGAAATTAGGTCTGAACATATACAATGATTTATTTGTATTCATTAAAGACAAACATCGTTTCATCCTTCAAGTCCTGGTTCCATGAATACACCCGGAATTAGTAAAGCTCTAGAAGTGCACATTTCTGAGCCCCGACCTATTCCAGGTAGATAGAAACATGCCCAAATTACTATTTTAGGAAGAACAGCACGCTGACAACGCAGATAACAAACTGAAATATCAAATATCTCCTTCTGAATATGATTTCAATACTGAAATCTTATTCCACCAGCTAGCGGCTTCTCTCGCGACGCCAGAAACTACCCTTCCGCCCTCTACACTCTTCGCAAGAAATAAAAGATGTTTTTTTTCCGAAAGAAAATTACATTTTGACATTTAAACTGTGTGCCCTTTAATCTCTCCGCGCTCCCTGAGAGCAAAACGGAGCGACGAGTCAAGGTAAAGGCGTATTTAGGCCACGGAAAAAAACTCCATTAAATAGGGCAAGTAGGCTGAAGCTGTCGGTTGCCCTGTCGTGTGACAGCGCAGGGCCGACCTGGGCCGGACCGGGCCGAGGTGTTGGAGTGAAGGAGCGGTGACGGTATATCTGCGCGCTGCAGTCGGTACCGGCCGGACACTCCGTGCCACCTCAGCCTTCCCTCCTCTCACCCCGATTCAGTACGGAGGCGCATTCCAGCTGTCAAAGAATGTGTATATATATATATTTCATGTGGTATCTCGTAATGACGAGAAAATGATCTCGTTATTACGAGATACCGATGATCATTGGAGCGTATGAACAAGCTGTTCCGTTATGAACGAGGAAGCTACCTCTGGCGCAGCCGGACTGGGTTCGGTGATCGTGACCGTGTCCAGAATGCGCACGGACTGACTGTCCGCTGGGCTTCAGTTATAATGACATGTTACTGTCTGCGCCTAATCTGACCCCCTTCGCGATAACCGTGAGGACAATCGGACAGCAAAGAGCGCACCGCGGAAAAGCGCAAGTCCACAAATGCTGATGTAGGTGTTGAACGACAGTTGTACTATTATCACGTGAAGTGCGCGATAGTCATTACAAGACAGCACAGGAAACATTTTTTCGTTGTTCTTGATGGCAGCAGTGTCTCCGTCAGCCCCACCACGAAACTGCCCCCTCAGCCCCTACCCCCCCGTCTGTCCGGCTGTCGGAGAGCCAGCGGCGCGGTGCGCGCAGGCACCGGCGGTCCGAACCAGGTGTTTCAGTGTGGGCGAGACCCCTGCTCCCCCGTTTCCCGCTTGAAAAGACAGCAGCGGGCGCGTAAACCGCGCTCACCACCCTCTCCCTCTGAGGTGACGGCAAGATCAAACAATTTAAAAAGCAAGGCAGGCACAACCGGCCTCCACAGCGTACAGTGCAATCCAGAATCTCGTTATCAAGCTATTTTTCACGTTTGTGTGTCCTGCGGTTTGTTTGTTTTTTTTATGCAAGATGGAGAACTCTCCCCGCAGTCCGCGCCGTGCGCCTCACACCTCGGCGAGGGCCGCGAGTGGGAGTGGGATGAGTCAAGAGATTACATCACCCATACCTGCTGCTCCTACATTTTCTGGCAGCGCACCGGAAGTCATTTGCCTACTGCACAATTATTAAAAACAATAACAGCAGCGTATGCATCTTAAACTGGGACTCGAGTCGCCCACGAAACGGAAAAAATAATACAAAAATGTATTAAAACACGACAGGTGCAGCTGCTAAATACTTGCACTGGCACCTCAAGCCACACTTAAATACTCAGTGTCGAAAATACAGTGAAGACAATTCATTTGAAAACGCTCCTTTTAAACGGAGTGCATCCAGGACAGGACAGCTATTAATCAGATCACAGAGGCGTGATTTTCTCTTTGTGGTAACGTGTGAACTCCGATTGACGGAATACGATCCATTGCAAAGAAGAGCGAGTTTCAGGTTTATTTAATGACTATCTGCTGACGCGAAAGAAAAAAATCTGGAAAAGAGGTTACATTAAAATAAACCCGTGCTAAAGCCGCCTACGTAAAAAATAACGTTTTCGTTCAGGGCCACGATGCTAGAAATGAAACGCCAATGTCCTGCAGCGCTGTGTTCTGTAAGCACTACGGGTGGGCACAGCGAGGTAATCCTAACAATCGTGAATTCTATAGAAAGGAAGTATCAGCAAATACACCGTGTGCGTGAAACAACCTATCATCTTGCTATTTAATGATTTACTGTGTAACAGAGCGGACCGATACTGGTGAAAACCCGAAACGCAGGCAATAACTAAACGGATTTTAGTATCTTAACGTACTAATAATTCTTTCCTAGTTATATATCTTGTGTGCTGTTTTCTGTTTTCTATTCTTAAGAAAACATTCTCTGTCCAAATGCAACAGTTGCACCGTGTTCCGTAATAAGACACAGTTAAAGGTATTCCCCCAACACAGTCCCAGCTCCTCGGGACCTGCCGGATGACCACGGCGGCCCAGGGGCTTTGCCCCAGGAGTCCCTAAGTGAGATCCAGTGTTTAGTCCCGGGGCAGGCCTTGTGCGCAAGTGTATTCTCAGCCCGGGAGCTGACTGTACGGCAGGGAGGCCTACAGCGGCGACACTGGCCCAGCGTCACTCCTCACGTTCCCGTGAAGAAGTTACACCTTTTCTTGTTAGAAAATGCCAGGCTGCTTTGGTGGACATGTACTAGCCGCAGCACAGATCAACCGATATGTCTCCCTGCGCTTTGTGCCTGTAGGACTCTAACAGAATCCACAGACCATCTTCATCTCCAGTCTTCTCCGCTGTGCAGCAGGAAGGACTCCCCCAGCACGGCAGAAATACCGAGCCTGAACGTGATATCCAAAGCTAACTGCTAAGCCACCTTCATTCCGCTGGCTCACGGCTCGAAGCGCAACCACAGCCCGCAGTGCCGGTGAAGCCGGGCCAGCTGGCCGGCCCGCAGCGCGCTGGGGAAGTGAAAGAGTCCCGTCATTCTTCTCTTCCTGTGTGGTTACCGGCTCGCTACGGCGGGCACCGCAGCCAGGAGGCAGGGACAAGGAGGGGGTGGCGGCTGTATCACGGGTACGGCTCTCCCCCCACTCCCCTTCCGCGCAACCTACATACAGACGAGGGGGACGGTCGGTCCCCGCCGGCCGGGCGATCAGGTGGTCTTCCCCGTTGCGCGCAAACCTGCTCTCCAGAAACGCGCCGGAGAGAATCTAGATCGTGACGTGGGCAATAAACACGCGGAAGAGCGGCGCTGTGCTCTGTGCCCCGTCTACGTGCAGGCAGTTAAAACTGAGGTCCGATCAATGAGACATTTATTTTTCCACCCGGTTTTTAACCGCTTCACCCAGCGAGCAGTGGGCGGAAGGCGGGTACACCCTGCCCGGTGGGCAACTTTTATTCAATTGATTTCATTATTGAAACGGCGAAAAAGTCTTCACCTTCACCCACAGCACGCTGAGGGTGACGCTGCGTCAGCGGCGTGTGTTTGTGATCGGAGGACGCGCGCAGGGGTTGAGGGCAAAATATAGGTTCCCCCGGGGTTTCTGACTGGAGAAAAATACCCCACAGGGCTCATTTCCCAGGGACCTTGACCTTGGCACCCCAAACGCCTTCAAACACAGATCCGCGGTGAACTGTCGTCTCGACTGCGCGCAACATTATACCTGGAACTGCTTCAGGTTTTAAGGATCTTGTAGCAGCATACTTCCCGGATCATTACCTGAAAACCATTCTCCTTACCTAGTGCACAGTATCTGACGTTGCCATAACATTTTATGCCAACCCATCGCGCAGTTATAACCTTTTTCTGCAACGCAGCGAAATTTTCATTCCACAAACCCATGTTATATTATCCAGGACAGAACTGGAAGCACCACTTTCCTCTCATCAGGCTGTGAGGGGAAAGAGCGGTCGGGACATGAGAACAGGGCCCTGTACTCATGCGCCTTTTCCTACTCTCACGGCCTGCTCGGTGAAACCAGGCTGCGCCGAGGACAGGGCTGAGAGGGAGCGGGCCGCCCTGCTGCGCTCCGGTGCCCTCCTCGCCGCGGCCGGGCCTGCTTCCGTGTGCCGACTGACAGCGCGACTCACACGAGCATCACAGCTGTGCGCATCTGTCCTGCCGGAAACCCCCTGAGCCGGGAGCCCAGCGCACAGCGAGGCCGCCTCTCCCCCTCTGCAGCTGCTCGCTGCGCCTCTGAGAGACCCCTTCCCTCCTCCCCTCCCTGCCCAGAGCCCAGAGAGTGTTGTTTGAAATACCCGTCTGGAGCCCTTTTGCTGAGATTTAGACTATTGTGTAGACTGCCCACTGAGCTTCAGTTATAATGAAATGTCACAGTTTGCGCCTAATCTGACCCCCCTTCGCAATAACATGAGGCCAATCGGACCTGTACTCCAACAAGAGAGAGCGCACCGCGCCACCGATGGCACTGCTGAAAACTGAACGTCCACAAATGATGAATTTGTACTCTCGTCATTACCAGATAGCACCCGACTGCTGCGTTAACAGAAAGAGCCAGCCGCCAGGAGCCCGAGTCAGACAGCGGTGCCGGAACTACGACATGCCGCGTGAAATATGTTTTACGCCCATGGCTGCAATGCCAGCCGGAGAGAGCTGGGGACAGACACTCACTGCCCACCCCTCTCCGCACAGGCGCTGCTGAGTCCGCGACTCTCCGGGCAGACCTGACCCGGCCGAGCCGGTTCCGCCCCAGCAGCACTGGGTACGGGACAGCGGTCCCTTCAATCAGTGCTTCATAACGAGTCCTTCGGAATGAGTAACAAGCAGTAAACAAAACGAAAAAAAAACAGGGCTGTTTTTGTATTCAGTTTTTTAGCTGCACATTTTTAGACTGGGGAAGGGGTAATTCCGGTACAAGAATAATGTGGTAAAGATACAGCGGGCCTCTTCAGGTACGTGCGTTTCAGGAGGATCTAGTGTCTCATCTTAGCGGAACTCGCACATGAAAAGTTTGGTTTTCGGAACATGAAGCCTCGACCTTCTTAATTATTCCGTCTTAAAATGTCAGATGCAAAGTTCTGAGATCTCGGTTCTCTTTGTCTCACGTTTCGTCCGAACGACGGAGCGATGAGCTTGTGCAGCTCATGACTGAGGAGGGTGCTGAGCCGCCGGGCTGGAGCTCAGCCCCCAGCGCAGTCTGTCCCCTTGGCGCACACCAGAGCAGGGCTGAGATAAAGCAACACACCGAGCACAGTTAAGACCTGATCGTCCCTCTCCTCTACACCCCCGCACAGATAAACGGTGCAGGTGAAGATGGAATCGGACCAGGCAGAGTATAGATAGAGAGAATATATATTTTCTTCCACACAAAATGCATGATTATGTCCAAAATGCATACAAAGGGCATCACAGTGATGCAGTGGTTACAGCACCGGGCCTCCTGGGTTTGATTCCTGGGGTGCTGTGTGTGTGGAGTTTGCATGTTTTCCCTGTGTTTGAGTGGGTTTCCTCCAGGTGCTCTGGTTTCTAACCTGTCCCAGGACATACTGGTAGATGTTGTGGTGCGAGTGTGTGGGTCTGTGTGTGTCCTGTGAGGACGAGACGCCCGGATGACTAGGTGTTTAACAGGAGGCTCTCTCCCGCCCAGCTGTCGCTGGACGATGTCAGCAGCCTGGAGGTGGGAGACTACGGGATCAACGAGACCGAGGGCAACAGCAGCATGGACTCGGGCCCCTTCACCTGCGACGGCGCCGCGGGCGAGGACGCCGGCCTGCGGCTGTTCCACACCGTGCTCCTGCCCCTGCTGTACGGCACCGTGCTGCTGCTGGGGCTGCTGGGGAACGGGCTGCTGCTGGCCGTGCTGCTGCGGCGGCGCCGGGGCCTGCGGGTCACCGAGATCTACCTGCTGCACCTGGCGCTGGCCGACCTGCTGCTGCTGCTCACGCTGCCCTTCGCCATGGCGCACGCCGGCCTGGGCTGGCTCTTTGGCGGCTTCCTGTGCCGGGCCGTGGGCGTGGCGCACCGCCTCAACTTCCTGTGCAGCAGCCTGCTGCTGGCCTGCATCGGCTTCAACCGCTACCTGGCCATCGTGCACGCCGTGCGCAGCCTGCAGGGCCGCCGCCTGCGCACCGTGCACCTCACCTGCGCCTGCGTCTGGCTGCTGTGCCTGGCGCTGTCGCTGCCCAGCGCCGCCTTCCTGTCCGTGGAGCCTGCGCGGCCCAACGCCAGCCGGCAGGCCTGCGCCTTCCTCAGCCACGGCCTCCACGCCAACAACTGGCTGCTGACCAGCCGCCTGCTCACGCACCTGCTGTGCTTCTTCCTGCCACTGGCCGTCATGCTGTACTGCTACTCGGCGGTGGTGGCCACCCTGCGGCACAGCCAGCGCGGCCTGGAGAAGCAGGGCGCCATCCGCCTGGCGCTGCTGATCACGCTGGTCTTCTGCCTCTGCTGGCTGCCCTACAACGTGTCGGTGCTGCTGGAGACGCTGGGCGCGCTGGGCGTGCTGGAGCAGGGCTGCGCGGGCCGCCGGCGGCTGAGCCAGGCCACGGGGGTGACCGAGAGCCTGGGCTACGCGCACTGCTGCCTCAACCCCCTGCTCTACGCCTTCCTGGGCGTGCGCTTCCGCCAGGACCTGCGCCGGCTGCTGGCCGGCTGGGGCTGCCCGCTGGGCGGCTGCTCCTGCCAGGACCCCCCCGCCCGCGGCCGCGAGCGGGCCAGCAGGATGTCCATCTCCGAGGGGGGCCCGACCACCAGCAGCTCCCTGATCTGAGCCCCCGCGGCGGACCCTCGGCTCTCTGGCCAGCTCGCGTCCGAAAGCAACTTCCCCACTCTCTGTCCACAATCGACCCGATTCGGATTCTCCTCGTTTGCGAAGCCCGGGCGTCCGCCCGCGAGCTCGATCCTCCTGCTGCTCCTGCTCCTGCGCCCCCCTCGAGTCCGCACTCTGACCCCGCCCTGCCCGTCCCGAGAAGAGTGGGGCTCTCCACCGCCAGGGGCTCCTCGAGGACACGGGGGTTTCGGACAACCTGAACTGTGTGCTTGTCTGCTTTCAAGGGTACGGCGCTGCCCAGCGTGCTGTGTAAAGTGTGCACTGCCTACAGAAGTAAAGACCGTGAAGACTCGTCGCAACCACCAGGCTGGGAGGGGAATGGACTGCAGAAGGAGTTTGGGTATTGTTGGTACATATGTTAGCAAAATGTGTTCATCCCACGGTGTTCAGCTGCCTTTTTTGTGTCAGGGACCAGCCAAAAACACAACAGTGGAAGAAAAACTATTGAATTTATCCTGAATTTACCGGCAGTGTCTGGAAGGGACCAAGGACCAGGGACTGAGAAACCTGCTTAGAGCATACTGCCATGACCCGCCTCCTGAATAATGTGAAATATGTTATCATCTTGTTATATAATCCCTCTCAGAACTCATTTGATTATCATTTTGTTATTACAATAAACTTTAATAGGCTTTGCTATAATGAAATCTATAACTGCCGGTTGTATATGTTATCAGCTACACAGACTTGTCAGCCCCTCTCTTAACAATGTCCGAACTACAGCTAAAACCAAGCTTTGGGTGGCTAGTTTGGGCAGGACTGATTGGGGAACTGGGTAAAACATATCTCTTCTAAAATAAAAGTGATAAAATGCATTAACTATCACATCTCCCTTCATTCAAAGACTTACTGTAGGCTTTAAAACGAAATGGCCTGTATTAAAAAGACATTACAAGGCAGTGAACAGAAAGGAACCAGACGGTCACATGCCTGCAGATCAGCTAGTGAAGTGAATGTCAGGGAGAAGGTGCAGGTGCTAGCTATACAGCCATAAGAGCTGGGAGCTGTGAATGTGCTTAGTACACATATGTATTTTTTTTCTGGGAAATACAAATTTTAACCACAGCTAGAGAGAGGTCACTGAAGCAAAACTTTCCGCAACACACACTTAAACTGCTCATGCACACACACTGCTCAGGCAGACACACTGAAATCTACACAACACCCACCCACACACTGCTCATGCAGACACACTGAAATCTACACAACACACACACTGCTCATGGAGACACACTGAAATCTACACAACACACATACTGCTCATGCAGACACACTGAAGTCTACACAACACTCACACTGCTCATGCACACTGACATCTACACAACACACACACTGCTCATGGAGACGCACTGAAATCTACACAACACACACACACTGGTCATGCAGGCACTGAAATCTACACAACACACACACTGCTCATGCAGACACACTGAAATCTACACAACACACACACACTGCTCATGGAGACACACTGAAATCTACACAACACACACACACTGCTCATGCAGACTGAAATCTACACAACACACACACACTGCTCATGCAGGCACTGAAATCTACACAACACACACACTGCTCATGCAGACACACTGAAATCTACACAACACACACACACTGCTCATGGAGACACACACTGAAACCCATTATAGTGTCACATACGAGCAGCAGTACGAGATCCTTGTGAATACCAGAAGACTTTCATCAGAAGACATTCATCTGCTCAGCAGAAGGTAAAAGAGCCTTGTTAAGACAATAGCAAACCCGGTGAGTCAACCTCACAGATCATTTGATCCAGGCAACTAAAACCCCTCACCTGAATCCGCTGATCAGAACAGATCCCACCTGGGGTCAGGGTCACAGGTCTGTGAATTCACTCGTTTCAGTACAGACGTCCTTCATGCTCTTCCTCGAGGGGCTTGTCTTGAGCTCTCTAAGGAAAAATCATCCAGATTACGGATTTAATGTTTGATGCTTTCTTCCAACAGATGCTTTAGTTTTCACTGTCTGTGACACACTAAAGACCAAGACCTTCATCGAGTGGGAGGTGTGTGTGCAAGCACATTTACACACCCAGGATAAACTGAGGCCAATTTACCATCAGAGCGGTATAGCTGCCCGGTCAGTGCCCCTGACCCGCATCAGAGCGGTATAGCTGCCCGGTCAGTGCCGCTGACCCGCATCAGAGCGGTATAGCTGCCCGGTCAGTGCCCCTGACCCGCATCAGAGCGGTATAGCTGCCCGGTCAGTGCCGCTGACCCGCATCAGAGCGGTATAGCTGCCCGCTCAGTGCCCCTGACCCGCATCAGAGCGGTATAGCTGCCCGGTCAGTGCCCCTGACCCGCATCAGAGCGGTATAGCTGCCCGGTCAGTGCCGCTGACCCGCATCAGAGCGGTATAGCTGCCCGCTCAGTGCCCCTGACCCGCATCAGAGCGGTATAGCTGCCCGGTCAGTGCCGCTGACCCGCATCAGAGCGGTATAGCTGCCAGCTCAGTGCCCCTGACCCGCATCAGAGCGGTATAGCTGCCCGCTCAGTGCCCCTGACCCGCATCAGAGCGGTATAGCTGCCCGGTCAGTGCCGCTGACCCGCATCAGAGCGGTATAGCTGCCCGGTCAGTGCCGCTGACCCGCATCAGAGCGGTATAGCTGCCCGGTCAGTGCCCCTGACCCGCATCAGAGCGGTATAGCTGCCCGCTCAGTGCCCCTGACCCGCATCAGAGCGGTATAGCTGCCCGGTCAGTGCCCCTGACCCGCATCAGAGCGGTATAGCTGCCCGGTCAGTGCCGCTGACCCGCATCAGAGCGGTATAGCTGCCCGGTCAGTGCCCCTGACCCGCATCAGAGCGGTATAGCTGCCCGGTCAGTGCCGCTGACCCGCATCAGAGCGGTATAGCTGCCCGGTCAGTGCCCCTGACCCGCATCAGAGCGGTATAGCTGCCCGGTCAGTGCCGCTGACCCGCATCAGAGCGGTATAGCTGCCCGCTCAGTGCCCCTGACCCGCATCAGAGCGGTATAGCTGCCCGGTCAGTGCCGCTGACCCGCATCAGAGCGGTATAGCTGCCAGCTCAGTGCCCCTGACCCGCATCAGAGCGGTATAGCTGCCCGGTCAGTGCCCCTGACCCGCATCAGAGCGGTATAGCTGCCCGCTCAGTGCCCCTGACCCGCATCAGAGCGGTATAGCTGCCCGGTCAGTGCCCCTGACCCGCATCAGAGCGGTATAGCTGCCCGGTCAGTGCCCCTGACCCGCATCAGAGCGGTATAGCTGCCCGGTCAGTGCCCCTGACCCGCATCAGAGCGGTATAGCTGCCCGGTCAGTGCTGTCGAGTTCACCTAGCTCACTGGGAGTCCAGTAAGCAGCTGACAGACCTGACTGAATCCAGTCGTTTCTAGAAAGAAGCCCAGAGAATCAGCTTTAACAACATGGCTGGGAGGTTCGTCTCTCGCTCTCAGACTCTTTCAGGTTTAGTTTTAAATGCACTTCCTCTTAGTTTCAACTTGTGTATCCCTGCTGATTCTGGGGAAGTACTGTACATATTCCTGGCTATGCATGTGGATGTATTCCATGTTTTTCAGAAGATGTCCCTGACCCTGAGCAGCACGTCACTGAGGCCCCATGAAGGAGCTGGGGCGAGCTCACGCAGACGGGCAGCGGCTCACAGGCGCGCTCTCCTGTGCACAGGGACAGACAGACAATCAGAAAGACGAGGCAAACGAACAGTACCTGCCATCCCTCTGCGTGAAGACACGGGCACTGCCACACATGGGCCTGGGCGTGGCGCTCTCAGTGCGCCCCGGGCAGACCGCAGGCCCTCGCTCGGCAGGGAGCCCCACCAGGACAGGCTGCAGCCCTGTGGAGCCCATCGCCCTGCCAGGACCCGGGGGCCAGAGCCACAGGGGCCGGTGAGGGCGGACTCTGGCGTGAACCAGCCCCCCCCTCCCCCCGAGACCTTTCTTCCAGTGCTTTCGTTTTCATTTCAGGACTCTGCCAATCTTTGTGAAGTGGAAATACAGCGATGAGAAGCCGCGGCCCCTCGACGTGCCCCCCAGTGTCTCCCAGTACTGCTGCAGTAATCCTCCAGATCAGTGCCAATCAGAAGTTCCACACAACCCACACGACTGGATATTGAGACATTAACAGTTCACCTCAGCTAACCTTTAAAGACAGTTTATTAACGCTTCGGATGCCTCTCATGGATAAATATTGTATTAATGGCAGCTTGTTCCTTCTACATTTAGAAAATGTCATGTGTAAATCACACACCGCCTCGCTTCCTCTCTGTGTGTCTGCTGTACGGCGTCAAGTCAGCAAACGGGCTCGGACCTTCAGCTCTTCAGCGTTTGAGGTGAGACCTGGCACTCAGCAGGTGCACTGGTTTTACTCGCAGTCACGGCAAAACCGGATCTCCCTGACCAGATCGCTTTAACAACCGCGATGACGCGAGACGCAGCGGAGCTCTGGGTACTGGTCTTCAGTATTTATACAGAGTCTTCAGTATCTCCAAGGCAGAGAGGCGACCGGAGTTCTACACCCACGCTGTCAAGTGGTGCAGGAGGTACGAGGCCACGAGACAGCCAGAGCTCTGCACCAACCACAGAGCTCTGTACAAAGAGGTGAGGGGGCATCTGGTCGCCAACGAAAGGCTGCGAGTTCCCAGACAAGTCTGTGAAAGAACACAGCCGAAAGAACTGGACAACGAACTGAAGGACCTCAACTGGATGGCCGTACACAAGAGACTGGCCACCAGAGAGGTCCTCTACAGACACTCGATCTCCAGGAACCCACATTGCCCCCGGGACACGTGTTTCGTCGAGGAGACTCAGGAGCATGTGTTCTGGAGCTGCCCCTTCGCCAAGGCGGTGTGGGGCAGAATGGACAACACCATGCAACTCCTGGAGACGGGTGCGGTGCTCAGTTACCAGTACATTCTGCTGGGGCTGGCACCTACCGGATTGGACAAGGGGACGCAGTTCCTGATGTGGCTGCTGCTGTCCCTCACAAAAACAGGCCTGTGGGACGCGAGGAACAATCTCATCCGGCACAACATCGAGTGGGGAGCGAGGGAGCTGGAAGAGAGGATCCTGGCGGACCTCAGGAGGAGGATGAAGCGCGACGTCGCCAAATGGGGTTTCCCCACGGCGAGGGAGCGCTGGAAAGGACTATGGACCCTGCACAGGGATTAATGGACAAGGGTTTGGAGGGACTCTCATAATAGCGCAAATCCGCCCACACTTGCAAGGACTGATAACGGACAATCACCGCCGTTCCGCCGTTGTTAACATGTGTGAGATGTTTCCTTTTGAGATGTCTTTTTTCGGAATAAAGTATATTTTATAAGAAGAAAAAAAAATGAGTAAGAAGGCCATTATTCCCAGTAACAGGAGCTACCTTCTGCCAGCCTGGAGCCTGTCCCAGAGGTACAGAGCAGAAGGAACTACTTCACAGGTGGGTCACCAGTCCCACGCAGGGACGGTTAGAAACAGCAGCTTCCCAGCGCGAGCAAGGCGGAAGGCAACAAAACACCTGCTAAAAATGCGCACAAAGTAAGGAGAACATACAAACTCCACACAGAAGGTCCCACTGTCTGGAATCAAATCCGGGATGAAAGAGTTATGAGGCAGCAGTGCTAACCTCCACACCACTGGCGCACATATCACCAGCGAGCTCATGTCTGGTCTCCTGCTGTGTGTACCATCTTGTTAACCTCAAGCTGCAGCACTGACAGCCGCTGGCGAGACAAAATCAAGGCCTGTGCTAGTGACACTGTGGTAGCGACATGACCAGCAGCACCGCCAGGGAGAGTTGAGAGGCTCAGACTGCAGATACAGCAGGGTCTCGGCTTCTGCCCAGTTAACAGTCACGACGTGGTCAAGCACACGCAGCCTCGCATGAAAACGAGCAGGAGATCGTTAAGCGCAACTTTCAAATTAGCGGCACGGCAGACTAGGACTGTGAGATGGACCCACTCATTACAGTGGGGCACTCTGCATCAAACCCTCCAAACGTCCAGACCCCACTGTAATTCCAGAATTACCTGGATACTGGGGGAATGAAATTCAAACAAACAGCCGTTTATAAGCAAGACTAACCCAGCAACAGCACACAGATCTAAGATGTGACAAGAGAAGGGCAGCCATCGCAATCGGCTGAAGTGCAATTCACCACATTGCGCATCAAAGCAAAGATACAGCTTCAGAAAACTCTGATTTAAACAACTGTTCTGGCAAACACTCCTGCCTTTAACTTGTTGTCAATGTTCTGTTAATTATGAACTAAGACCCTGATTTGGGAGGAACTATTTTCTAAACACAGCAAAAAGAAAGGATCTGAAATATAACACGATGAGAAACACTCCCTCCCGTAGTGAGATACTGGACTGGAGACCAATAACGCAGGAAGCAGGCGATACTGCAGAGCTCTTCAGGAGCAGGGGCTGTGTGCAGGCGCCACTCCACATCGTGAGGCCGGGCTGCAGTGACTGCCCCTCCCCCCAGGGGTCAGCGTGCTCCTCCATTCTCCTGCCTCCCCTCGAGCAAGCTCAAATGAAAAGAGCACAGACGGCATTTGGGTCTTATTTTGACAGATTTTTTTTTCTTTTTCACCTCAAGGCTTCTATTAAAACACAGTTATACAGAACAGTTGAAAACAATCACAAATTGCATCTTATTTACAGCTCCTATTTCATATTTATAATATATATATATTTTTATCAATATATGCATGACCTGGTCCCCCCCAGACAGGCTCTTCGAAGACCAATCTCAGGATTAGCTGAGGAATCTGGCCGCTGGGCTCTAGTACAGAGCCCCCGACGAACCATACCCAGCTTCACCTGTGCTGCTTTCACAGATCCAGCCAATTATGTCACACGAAATCCCAGAGTGAGGACTCAACCTTGACAATTAACCTTGAAATGCCTGAATCTAGGATAACAGGTTGCATATATATACAAAATCCCTTGCACAACAGTGTGGTAGCCAGAAAAAAAAAGAAGAAAAACAAATTTGATCGACTTCCCTTCTCCGCCCCTATGGATCTGTGAAATATACATATTTTACAACTATAAAAAGAAACCGTCACAATCATTTAACTCAGGTGTTCTCCTCTGGTCTCTCTCAGACAGCCGGAACTGCTCAGATCTTCAAGCCCAGAAGAGGTGGCCCCAATTCTGAAATGCTTGTTGTTGGTTTTTTTTAAAAAAGCTTTTTATTCAAAAATGAAATTAACATTCTCCGTGATGACAGCAGCGCTGCGAGAGGACTCCGGCGACGGCAGTACGGAGACGAGCACGACGAAGGGCGGCTCAGAAGGGCAGGTTGGCCATGCTGCCGGGGCCGTACCCCAGGGGGCTGTCCAGCGACATGCCCCGCTGCCGCAGGCTCTGGGGGCCCAGCAGGCCCGCCTGGGGGTGCGGGGGGCCCATCAGGGGCCCCTGCTGGGCGTAGAGGTCGGCAGGCAGGGGCGCGCCGCGCTGCTTGGGCTGCATCACCATCAGGCCGTGCTGGTGCTGCTGGGGGGGCAGCACGGCGGGGTGGGGGCCGTGGTGCAGCTGCTGCTGGGCGCCGGGGGGCGGCCCCATGGCTGTCCTGCCCATCAGGTGCCCCGGCGGGGCGCACATGCTGGCCCGGGCCCTTAGCCCTGCGTGGGCGTGGGCGTGGGCGTGGGCGTGGGGAGGCAGCGGCTGCTCGGCCATCATGCTCTGCAGGCTGGCCAGGTGGGGGTTGGACGGCTCGGCCCGGGGGAAGTACTGCAGGGTGCCGCTGGGCTTGTCCGCGGGGATGATGCGCGACAGGTCGAACTCCGGGATGCCGGTGGCCGAGGGCCGGATCACCTCGCTCAGGTCCGGGCCCTCGCCCAGGGGGGCGGGCGCGTGCCCCAGGCCCTTGCCCAGCAGGTGCAGCTGGTGGTGATGGGCCAGGGCGTCCTCGGGCGCGGGCGCGGGCGGGTATGGCGGAGCCTGCAGGCGCGGGTAGCCGGCCAGCTGGTTGTGCGGCAGCATGGGGGACACGCTGCAGGGAGCCCCGCCGCCGCCCGGCACGCTCATGGGGCTGGGGGGGTGCAGCAGGGAGCCTGCAGGGTCGTGGGACAGCGGGGGCTGGCCCGGCAGGACCGCGCCCATGGGACTCTGGGAGCCAAGGTGCATCTGGGAGGGCTGGTGGTTCCCCACGCCTCCTGCTGGAGAGAAGAAGAGACGGTGAGGGGAGCCGCTCACTCACGGCCGACCCCACACAGGCGCCAGTGTTAAGGAGAGGAGGCGGGGGGGATTTCTGGTAAGAACCGGACCCACACGCCTCCGTAGTGCCAGTCTGGAACAGGCCTGGTGCCCGGGACGCGAGGAGGGGGCAGGGAGGAGACAGCCGTACTGGCGCCAGCCAGCCACACAGAGCGTGGACCTGAACCGGCCCGACCCAAACTGCAACACCAGCAGCCTGCTGCTCTCCAGAGGTGTGAACCACACAGGGGCCCACAGCCGAGCAGCGCCCTGGCGATAACAGGAACCGCTGTCTGGGACTCCAGGACCTGTGACGTGATGGACAGACACGCTCTGCATACCGTACACTCAAAACACAAAACACTCTGCAAACCATTTAAACACTGAAGACTAACACTGAAAGTACGTTCTGCCTGCTTGGAGAGATGCCTTTCTACAGCTGAGAGGCTCTACAGACTCTACAGTCCTGGCTGAAGGAGACTATGAGTCATTCGATCCAAGAACTCAAGACCTTGAAAAGTATTGACTAAACCCATGGACAGCCGTAGGACAGTCGCCAAAAAAGACTGAAGAAAAACCCCAGCTCACCCCTCTTTTCTCTCGGTCGAAATGGATGTGCCGACTGACTGCCTGTAGGGCTGTCTGTAGGGAGTATGCAGCAGGAAGTGGCAAAGGTTAATCTTTCAGCAATTCAAGTTTAATTGCTTTCCTGCTTTTTACAACAGAATGTTAGTGTGGCTTTCTGTGCAGCTGGAGTGCAGGGCAGGTAAACGTCACACACTGAACAAACCAGCCAACTGCTGCGCTCCTCTGGTACAGGGCTGTGCGGGAGGAGTCTGTCTGCTCTTCCTCACCCTCCCCTGTGTGCGGTCACAGGGTTAGTGACTGAGTGGCTGGCTCATGGTGTGAGGCAGCAGAAAAAAACACACATTGGGTGGGTTTAACACAAAATAAACGGCTGTTCTAAATGTGAAAAAATGAGCAGTCCAAGGGCGTCACCTCTCGTTTGTAGCCTCTCTTACACTTCTAGTGGCAAAACACACACCTGCCATGCTGACAGCGGCCAGCAGGGGGCGATCCGGCATCATCTCGTCATCGGAGGTGGCGATGGTCTTGATGGCGTCGTGGTAGAGGGGCGTGTTGCTGGGCATGGCATACTTGGACATCTGCGACATGATGAGGGACAGGGGGTTCTGAGAAGGTGGGGCGTCCGGGGAGGAGGTGAAAGGCATGCTGGGGTTGCTGAGGGGAGTGGAGTTGGAGCTCCGCGGAGGAAGCGGCGGGCCTGCGGACGGACACCGGGGAGGACAGAGCAGGACGCGGGAGACACCAGAGGGCAGGGAGCAGAGACAGAAGGGAGGAAAGAGACCAGAGGAAACAAAGTAAATCTGATCAGTGGGAGGACTCGCCACGACGTGGACAGCTTTAAAACTCTTCTCACAGAGGCAACGCCAACGTTACTCCAGGAGCTCCAGGAGCTCGGTCCTGTCCGCAGCGCAGGCGGCGAGATGCCCCAGCCGCGGCGCCGCGCCCCAGAACCTTCCTGAGCAGTGCGTCCTCACCTGTGTCCACGCCGCTGCCCCCAGCCTTGCCTCCCGGCGGCCCTCCGGGGCTGGGCAGGGTGGTCTTCGGGGAGGCGGCCCAGCTGGGGGACGCCACGGGCACGGATGGCGATTTCAGGCGCCCGGGGGACCCCGAAGGAGAGAGCACCCCCAGAGAGGAGGGGCCCACCACCTGCGGCGACTTCAGGGAGGGCGTCCCGGCGCTCGGCGTGGTCGGGGGCGGGGGCGGGGGGCCGGCGAGCTGGGGCGACTTCAGGCCCGGGGCGGAGGGGGAGGGCGCCTGGCTGACGGAGGGGGACTTGAGGTGGTGGGGCGGCGCCACGCTGGGGGACCCCATGGGGTTCATGCTGACGGAGAGGTCGGAAGGCCGGCGGGGCCCGAGGCCGGGGCCCCTGCCGGCCGGGTTCAGGGGCAGGTGGCTGAGCCGGGACGTCCCGCCCAGGGGAGAGACACCCTGCTCAGGGCCAAACAGGTCCGGGCCCGCGTCCTGGGGGAGGTACCCGGAGAAGGGCCCCTGGCCGGGGTAGGGCAGGGCCTTGCCGCCGCCCCCCGGCCCGTTCTGGGCGGCCCGGAGCCGGGACACCTCCTCGGGCCCCAGCATCAGCTTCTGGGCCGTCGGCTGCTGGCCGCCCGGCTGCAGGCTCAGGCTCATGTTGACGTTCATGCTCATGCTCAGCCCGCCGCCCAGCGGGGAGCCTGCCATGTCCCCCGCAGGCCCTCCGCCGGGGGACCCCAGCAGGGCTCGGGAGCCCGCAAACTCCATGGGGTCGCCCCGCGGGTACCCCCCCCCACCTCCCGCCGGGGCCTGCTTGCCCAACCTCTCCGGCCTCTTCTCCAGCAGCAGGCGCTCGGGGTCCCCAGCCAGGTGCTGGGGGGGCCCCGGGGCCTGGTAGCACCCCTGGAAAGGCAGCCCCGAGCCCACGCTGAGGGGCGCATCCTCCAGCCAGCCCGGCCGGGGGGGCCTCTGAAGCCCCACGCTGTCCATGGGCAGCACTGCGCCCGGGTACGCGCCGGGAGGGCCCCTCTGCATGGACCCCAGGAAGCGCTGCCCCCGGGGCCCCTCCTGGGGCCCCTCCATCAGCCGCCCCTGGCCCCCGGCCCCCGGCCCGGGCCACTGAGGCTCCCCGGGCTTGCTGTGGTAGGGCGGGGGGGGCCCCCGCGTGACGAGCCCGGCCTCCGGCATCATCCTGGGGTGGGCGTGGGCGTGGGCGTGCGGGGGCACGTCCTGCTGCCGGCGCTTCTCCTGGAAGTACTCCTCCTGCAGCCTGCGCCAGGCCGCCTGCTCGGGGGTCAGCCCGTCCGGCCCCAGCAGCGGCTCCTCGTACCTGCGGCCGGGGCCCTGGGCGGGCAGGCCGCCGTTGCTGGTGCCCGCGCCCTCGCCGGGCTGGTGGCTCTTCCCGCCGCTCGGCCCGCCGCGCAGCAGCAGCCTCTCGATGTCCCGCAGCGTCTGCAGCGAGCGCTCGCGGTGCTCCAGCTGCTCCTTCGACAGCCCGTCCGCCGCGCCGCCCAGCCCGGGGCCCGGGGGAGCCGTGGCGCTGGGCAGGGGGGACCCCCCGGGCACCCCAGCTCCGGGCCCCGGGTTGGCGGACGCCACGGCGCCGCCGCCAGGTCGCGTCACCGCCTCACCCTCTTCGGGGGGTCCTGCTGAGGACGGCGTCCCCCCCGGGTGTAGGTGGGCCCCCACACCTGCGCCAGCGGAGGCTGGCCGGGGGGTGCCGCTCTGCGATTTCGGGGTGCCGCCCGGAGGGGTGCCGCCCGAGCTCAGCTGCTCGGACAGGCCAGGTAGCTTCGTCCCCGGATGGGGGCCCTGAGGGGAAGAGGGAGAGGAAAGACGGGATAAATCCTTCACTGCCGGGCTCATCTCTCACAAAACCAAACAGCAGAGCGGCTTCTCGTCATCTGTTCACAAGTGACAATCGTTCTTGTGATACCAGCCTGACTCTCAACCATGAACCCTGTGACCGCACACAGGGGAGAGAGGAAGAGCAGACAGACTCCTCCCCCACGGCCCCGGACCGGAGGAGCAGTGCTGATTGGAGGAGAGGCGTCCCTCCCCCACAGCCACGTACCGGAGGAGCAGTGCTGATTGGAGGAGAGGCGTCCCTCCCCCACAGCCCTGGCCTGGAGGAGCAGTGCTGATTGGAGGAGAGGCGTCCCTCCCCCACAGCCCCGGACCGGTGGAGCAGTGCTGATTGGAGGAGAGACGTCCCTCCCCCACAGCCCCGGACCGGAGGAGCAGTGCTGATTGGAGGAGAGGTGTGTCCGTGTCCCTCACTGACAGCGCAGGCAACCAGGAGGCCACGGGAGAGGACTGTGTCTCTCTGCTCCGTCTCTGCCACCCCAGTGAGCTGGTGACTTGGCCCAGGTTCAAACCCGTGATCACAGCACTTAGCTCGCTGGTTCCTGTTGATTTCTGCTTTTTTAAGACCAAATGAGCAAGGGGAGAAAGAGCCATCTGCCTGGGCCTCCCCTGGGCGAGGACAGGACACCCAGAAGCCACCGAGAGGCAAAAGACACGCAACTGCACGCTCTCTCCGGGCGCCTGGTTGAGTTCCTCTTCAGGACATCGAGCAAAAATAGAAAGAGGAACACAACTAAAACTGTGAAATAATCTATTCACTGTCAGACAAAAGCAGCCACCCACGCAGTCTGCGTGAGGAGCACACCTGCAGACCGACTGCTGCACACAGCGCCGAGCGCGTCTGCAAACCCGTCTCCTGCTGCGTTAAACAGGGCCCCCCGCTCCCCGAGCTCTCGCGGTCTCCAGGGCCTCAGGGCGTTAGGTGTTGCAAACCGACACCTTGGCGTTGCAGAGCTCATCAGCTTTTAACACTTCGCATCAGTAACAGAGGTGTGAAGGAAGACACTCTGACAGCTGTTAAATAGCAACTCACTCCATGCCACTAGGTCAGGCTAATGACTCAGTCCTCGCTCTGGTACTGTTTAATAATAATAATAATAATAATAATAATAATAATAATAACATCACTTTATTAACACTTTACAATTTCTTGCATTAGGAATTATCTTTTCGCAGACCCAAGCTTGCTCTCCATGAGGCACACAGATAGGGAGAGAGCCTGGGGTCAGAGTGCAGGGTCTGCCATTGTACGGCGCCCCTGGAGCAGTTGGGGTTAAGGGCCTTGCTCAGGGGCCCCACGGAGTAGGATTCCTCTGCCGGCTGCAGGATTTGAACCGGCAACCTTCCAGCCACAGATCCTGAGCCACAGAGCCACCGCTCCGCCCCCAGAGGTTTACTGTGCAGTAATATTGAACACCGGTGTTCGTCGGGTTACTGAGCAGCATGTCCGGGCAAGATGGCAGCTCTGGCCTGTACCACATGTCCCAGAATGCTGTGGGGGGCATGCCATCTCGGTCACCTGACCGGTTGGCAGAGGACGAAAGGTGTGGAGCTCCGAGTCTGTGTTTTACTGAGAGCGAGCGACACAGGAAGATATTTAGTACCTCAAAGAGGAGCTCAAGAGGTCCCCTTTCGCCTGTGTAACTGTTGTAAGGACTCCCCTCACTGACCTGGTCCAGTTTGGCCCGCGGGACGTTCTGCTGGTGAAAGACGAGGATGGAGTCTGCGTGCCCGTGGACCACTGCCTCTGCCGCCCTGGAGGAGCAGGGAAGCATTAGGAGTAAGAGAAGCAGCCTGCAGCCATCTCACCCTGCAGCTCCCAGCTGGCCGCCCACTGGAGCCCAGCAGTGAGAGCCTGGCCAGTACCTGGAGGGGAGACTCCTGGGAGAGCTGAGGCTGCTGCTGGGAGAGGTGCCAGCAGGGGGCGCTCACCCTGGGGTCTGTGTGGGTCCTAATGCCCCAGTACAGTGACGGGGCGTTATACTGTGAAAGGCCTCCTAATACCCCCCGTCTCTGAACTGGCCTCATCACTCTGTTCTCCTCCCCACTGAGAGCTGGTGTGTGGGGAGCGGACTGGAGCATCATCCAGGTGGGGGTACACACTGGTGGGGGTGGAGGGGATCCCCGTGACCTGTAAAGAGCTCTGAGTGGAGGGTCCAGAAAAGAGCTATAGATCTGTAAGGAGTTATTATTATTACTTCTAACAATAAAGTGACAATAAAGGTGTGTGACGTGCTGTTAACTGTGTGTTTTGGAGCTGTGTGAGGTGTGCAGCTGCTGGGGTGAAGGAGGGTGCGATTGCCGAGGCTGTCCAAGACACAGTAAGGGGAGTTGGGCTCGTAAGATTGTGGGGGTCCTGCTGTACCCTACGCTGTTGCTATGGTGAGAGGTGGAGCCTGTGCGTTGCCTGGTTGCCGTGGCGAGAGTTCGTGTGTGCCGTTGCCATGGAGAAGGGGACTGACCTGTTGGCCAGGCTGGTCGTGAAGACGTACACCACCTGCTGCAGAGGCTTGGGGGCGGAGCCCAGCTCGGGGTGCAGCCCCGCCCCCAGGCCGTGCCCAGCCGAGGACGAACCGGATTCACTGAGGGGGCCCAGGGGGGAGGGGCCAGGGCGGGGCTGGGCGGGGCCTGCCAGTGAGCGCTCCCCTGAGAGAGACAGAGAGGCAGAGGGGACATGTTAGACATGCACACACACACAGAAAGCCTCTGCCGTCATCTCAGATTAGAAGCACAAATCTGCAGGGCTAGGAAAACAAGCGCTCGCCCTCTGCTACACACACAGCTCATCGTCCTGGGCGGCAGGCAGTTCATTCTGCTTTTCTGTTCGTGTTGTCCGTTCCGCAGCTGAGCTGGGTCTGCAGCAGCTGCCCAGACCCCGCGCACGTCTGCAGGAGGTTCAATACAGCCGCGCCTGCCTGCTTGTTTCTACTTTATAAAGCAGGATTCTCTAACACACACACGAGTTTCATTTCTAGGTCTTTGATGTGGCGAGGGCTGGTGTGTCCCACGTCATACACAGTAATTTGGGGTGCTTCTTGCAGGACTCTTTCAGACAAAAATAATAGAAAAGTGGGTAAAATCGGAAAACTGGGATTACAGGATAATTGGGAAAACAGCACTTTTATAGGACTAGAGTAAAACTGTGGCAATGTGTTTCTAGGCAGTGGAATTCAATTCTCCAGTGCCAGCCTTGCAACAGCTGGCGTGCACTTGCACCCAGTCTGCCCACTAGGTGGCGCCCCAACACAAAAACTGGAAAGCACCGAGACGAGAGCGGCTGGAAAAACAGTCACCACTCACGTTCCTCTTTTTTTCCCTCCCCAAACAAAAGTGGAATTTCCAATGATTTCACCCATTTCACCCTCACCATTGCACCCTCAGCTGATCCGGGCTCTTCCCCAGGATCCCAGGAGCTGCTGTACGCCAGCCAGGGCACCCAGAACACCCTCCTGCCCTCCTCCTGCCCGCAGAGCCGACGGCAGGACAGGGCAGCACGCTCACGCCCGGGGGAGCCAAGCAGGAGGGCACGAGAGAGCACAGCGGAGCGAGCCGACACACCTGCACAGTGTCGGGCTCCGCTGTGGATTCATCAGAACACCCAGGGCTGGGCTGGAGTGGGCTGGGCTGGACTGGGCTGGAGTGTAGTGGACTGGGCTGGAGTGGGCTAGACTGGACTGGACTGGAGTGGAGTGGACTGGGCTAGACTGGACTGGACTGGACTGGAGTGGAGTGGAGTGGACTGGGCTGGAGTGGGGTAGACTGGACTGGAGTGGAGTGGAGTGGACTGGGCTGGGCTGGGCTGGAGTGGGCTAGACTGGACTGGACTGGAATGGAGTGGACTGGGCTGGGCTGGAGTGGAGTGGACTGGGCTGGAGTGGGCTAGACTGGACTGGAGTGGAGTGGAGTGGACTGGGCTGGGCTGGAGTGGGCTAGACTGGACTGGAGTGGACTGGGCTGGAGTGGGCTAGACTGGACTGGAGTGGAGTGGAGTGGACTGGGCTGGGCTGGGCTGGAGTGGGCTAGACTGGACTGGACTGGAATGGAGTGGACTGGGCTGGGCTGGAGTGGAGTGGACTGGGCTGGAGTGGGCTAGACTGGACTGGACTGGAATGGAGTGGACTGGGCTGGGCTGGGCTGGAGTGGGGAGTGGGAAATCCTCACCCTGCTGCCTCTGTGCCCCCCCAGGTCTTTGCCAGCCCCCCACTACCTGGGAAGAATGAAAAGCTTCCTGACCTTGCTGAGGAATTTTCTCATGCCTCCCCGCTAGGAGGCACTGTGGGCTCACCCAGCAGCTCACAAGCTAAACCTGCTTCCACTGCCTCTTCACTCCTCCGGTCAACGAGGCCGCTGGGTCTCCTCTCCTCTGGCCACCACTCGAGAGTAGTGCACAGATCCAGGCCTGGGGGACACTGGGTCTCCTCTCCTCTGGCCACCACTCGAGAGTAGTGCACAGATCCAGGCCTGGGGGGCACTGGGTCTCCTCTCCTCTGGCCACCACTCGAGAGTAGTGCACAGATCCAGGCCTGGGGGGCACTGGGTCTCCTCTCCTCTGGCCACCACTCGAGAGTAGTGCACAGATCCAGGCCTGGGGGACACTGGGTCTCCTCTCCTCTGGCCACCACTCGAGAGTAGTGCACAGATCCAGGCCTGGGGGGCGCTGGGTCTCCTCTCCTCTGGCCACCACTCGAGAGTAGTGCACAGATCCAGGCCTGGGGGCGCTGTGTCTGCAGGGGCTTTTTTCCACCTCTGCTCCTAACTGAGCTGATCATGAGCTCAATCAGGCCAGTTTAACACTCTTCTAAGGTCTTCAGCTGTTGAGACCTAGAAGTCCTGTCTTTCAGTCCACGAGCACTGCAGATACACACTGGTGCTTTAACCCCTCTGCCTGTCACATGTCCTGAGAGCAGCTCTATCCTGGGTGTGTTTCCAGGACTGTCAAAAACCACTGTTTTTTAATACAGGTCGTTTTACGACTTTAGCAAGAAACGTTTGACGAGCTAATCGATAATTCTACTATAAAAGGGGCCACGTGCACAGAAGACCGGCACTTAAACAGTGTGAATGTTTCGGTAACTGCCCGACCTTCCCAGCGTGCACTCACGGTGGGCGGCAGCAGGCGGCTTGTCGTCGTCGTCAGTGTCAGCCCCCGAGCACCACTCGTCCCCGCTGTACGGCTGCTTCTTCTCCAGGACACAGCGGCGCTTGGTGCGCAGCACGCCCTCTGCTGGACATGACGGAAAGCACATCAGGAACATCCCCCACATGTAACCGCATCCTCCCTTTCCACATCACCTGGAACACCTGGCCTGACCAGAGGCTGGGAGCTTCACCCATTAAACTAAAGGCATCTCGGATCATTTACCTCAGGGATAGACACGTCTTTTTATCCACTGAAAAAGGAGCGATTATCCTTATATTTCATTCGTATGTCTCTGTCTTAACTTGAATTGTCACTGTCTTACTAGTTTTGAAAGGTGAAGAATGGGTTTTAAATTGTCAAGCATGTTTTATACAGGTGAAAAAAACCAAATAACCCCCAAAATATACAAAATAAATATTTTCTTACACAAATGGAAAGTGTCCATGATAAAACACACACGATCACTCCAGCTGCTGTCACCCCAGACTCAGATCTTAGGCTGGTGTTCAGAAATTCATTATTGCTTTACACTGAGCTGTGTGTTAATTAAGCCCCTCACTTCAATTCAATTTAATTTGATTCTAGCTTGTAAAAATCTGGAAATTTTCATCTGTAACTTGAAATGCACAACTGTTAAAAAGCACAGTGAGATAGCAGTTTAATTAAGTAGGTAATTAGGTCAGATTCTGGGATTGAGAATTTGGAATGAATCCAAGCAGACACCATGGAGCTCAGGAAGGAGCTCTGGGTCCATTCAGGCTGGTTTCTTTCGCAATGGTTCTGGAGGACAGCCCCACGGGTGGACAGATCCCCTGGAGGACAGCCCCACCGGTGGACAGATCCCCTGGTGCACAGCCCCACTGGTGCACAGCCCCACGGCCTCTCCACCTAAACAAGCCTCTCCAGTGTCACAGAAGGAGGCGTTCCAGCGTGTGACTCAGGACGGGCGTGCACAACGTCCCAGGGAATTTGGGGTGAAGGTATTGTGCTACTTGAACGAGGCCCGGATTCTGGTGAAAGCGTTCAGAGGGAGTGGGGGAGACGGGGGCCGGTTCCTGTAGCTCTCGACCTCAGTGTGGGGCACTGGGGGAAAGACAAGGGGCAGAGAAGATTTCTACTGCAGCCAACGCTTCCAGGGGGCTGTTTCTGAACCTGAGTCTTGCTTGTCCAGGTAAGAAAGTTGGCGTTTCTCCTTCTTCTTTTACTTCTGCTCTCTGCGGTTTCGGCAGCCCTGGGCAGGGAGATTTCCGGAGGACTGGCACTGAGCTTGGTTTCTGTTTGCTCAGTCCTGGAGGCAGAGTGAGGCAGGAGGGCAGATAAGTGGCAAACCTGCGAGAACCTCCCCCCTCCTGTCAGACTGTGTGTGTGTGTGTAATACTCTGTCCGTGTGTGTAATGCTCTGTGTGTGTGTGTAATGCTCTGTGTGACTCTGTGTGTGACTGTGTGTGTGTGTGTAATGCTCTGTGTGTGTGTGTGTAGAGTACATGTGCGCAGGACGAGGGGGTGGGTGAACGAAACTGCAGGAAACCCAGAATGACTCAGTTGTGCAAAGATCAGTCACTCCCCCCCTCAGCACGCATACAACCGGCAAACAAACCCCTTCTCATTCCTGAGCGGGCGACTCACCCAGCCCCAGCGACAGGCTTACCGAAAACAGCCTGCAGCAGAGTCACCCTCGCCCCCCCCGGACCCCCCCAGACACCCGAGCTGCTGCAGGATCTTCCTCAGGGGCGTGAGGAGGGAGCGCAGCACAGCGAGAGAAGCCCAGCCAGAGGGGCAGTGAGCTGGGAGAACTGACACTTCCTTTCATCACAGGATGGGGTCAGGGGTCAGGGGTCAGCGGGGATAGGGATTTCTGGGGGCCCTGGCAGAGCAGCAGGGAGCAGAGATCCTGCAAAGGCCAAGAGTCTCAGACTTCGCCTCTTCGTCTCTACAGCCCCGTCCCCTCTCCTCTCCGCGCCTGGAGAAGACCCCTCAGCCCAGACGTTGCCTGTCCTCGCTCACCGGCTGACCCCGCAGGGACAGACTCTGCAGGCGGAGGTTGTTCCTGCCCGCGCTCCTGTGCCTACCTTTGGCGTCGGGTTCGAGGGCGGGAGTGAGGGCGTCCCGCTGCTCCCCGGAGTCCGCCGACACGCTCCTCTCCCGCTTGGCCTTGCCCTTCGTGGGCCCCCCCAGGGCCACGCCTGCCTGCCCCGCGCTCTTCAGCCCAGAGCTGCCCGGGGAGATCTGATTGGCCTTGGCAGCATGGCTCCCCGCCCCCACGCCCTTTGACCCCAGGCTGCAGGCGGAGCCCGGCTGCTGGTTTACATTCTGGAGCTGGGATTGGGCAGTGCTGTTCACTTGCTTGCCATGATTGGTTAGTTTATTGTCCGGGTGCATTTGATTGGCTGGGGTTTGGGGAGGCGGGGATTGGGGGGGCAGGCAGGATTTCACCTGAGTCTGCGGCGTCGGTGAAAGATTCTGTCGTTACCTGGGGAGGGAAAGGGAAAGAGACACCAAATGAGTAGAGGGAGGCTATTACAAGCTATAACCAGCATTCAAAGTTTGAGTCAAAGCGAAATCAAAAGAAAAACAACATTAATTTTTCATTTATTTCACATAAAATCCCTTCTCCTGAGACCCAGGGAGCTTGGCATTGAAAACAGGTTCAGAAGAGCTGCTGCCTGTAAACATCAAGAGGGTCTGGTCTCCTCACAGAGTGCAGGTCCCAGGCCAGGGAGCAGCTGGGCTTCGCTACACGGGCGTCCGAGTGACCGGCAGGCTCCTGTGCCTCTTGACATTGCCTGCCCCAAGTCCGGGGGGGGGGGGTCTGCCCCCCGCCCAGTGCAAAGCCAGGTTTACCAGAAGCGGCAGGCCTGGGGACTCTCCGGGAGCTGACGAGCTCGACACCCCCCCCGCCACACGGGAAAGCCCCACACTCTGCCCCCGCCGAGCTGCCGAGCCTCACTTCCCCTCTCGCTGGCGGCACCGCAGCCCCGTGCGCTCCGTGGCTCTCGGGCCCCTGGGGACCACTCCTCCTGCCCAGCTCTGACCACTACTTGGTCAGAATGTCTAGAATTTAACAATAATAAGATAAACATCTCTGGAAAAGAACTGAGGATTCACAAATGCCACGTCACATCCAGTGGGTTTCAGCACAGAGAGAGTGAGACGGAAAACGTGGTACAGATCGCATTTGCTTTAACAACAACAGGAGGAGCCCTAGCTTGTGACAGGAGTGACTGACCACACGCTGTCCACAGAGATCACCCCACTGAGCTCACTCCAGCCGCTGGCCCAGCGTGTCCAGAGATGATGTGCTCATGCGATTGTCCACAGTGGCCTCTGGGAACTGGGAGGAACCTGCAGTCTCCAGAACCTCATCGGCACAACGGGCCTGAGCCTCTTCCAGCTCTGGTCCAGGTGCCATCCGGTCAGGAATCGGACCAAGGTTCTGGGTGGGTCTACGCATTTGGACTCTACTCAGCATCTAGTCCATTATTATCCACTTCAGCCGGAGAGAGGTCATGACTGACAGCGTGCTGCTATCTGTCACGAGCCATGAGAGAGATTTGAGTTTGCTCACTAAAGAAGAGATTTCCCACCTGTCAAAGTTAGGGCATGTTTTTCTGAGCGATGAACCTCTCAGACCACGGATAAGTACTGCAGCAGACTCACCTGGGACCTGTCCTCACACAGACACACAGCGGACATGCAGCCAGGGGCGGCCGACCCAGAGAAGCATACTGCCTGCCAGTCCAGCTCACTGACCGCACTCGAGCCTGTGGACAGAAGCACAGTTAGATACTGCTGAGCAACCTGCTGGCCACATAGCACACCTGCTGTTAAAACTCCTGACACAGCAACAGTGTGCTGATACTGGAGCTGACACACTGACACACTGGCAGTGTACTGATACTGGAGCTGACACACTGACAGTGTACTGATACTGGAGCTGACACACTGACACACTGACAGTGTGCTGACACTGGAGCTGACACACTGACAGTGTACTGACACTGGAGCTGACACACTGACACACTGACAGTGTGCTGACACACTGACACACTGGCAGTGTACTGATACTGGAGCTGACACACTGACAGTGTACTGACACTGGAGCTGACACACTGGCAGTGTACTGATACTGGAGCTGACACACTAACAGTGTACTGACACTGGAGCTGACACACTGACACACTGACAGTGTGCGGACACTGGAGCTGACACACTGACACACTGACAGTGTGCTGACACACTGACACACTGACAGTGTGCTGACACTGGAGCTGACACACTGACAGTGTACTGATACTGGAGCTGACACACTGGCAGTGTACTGACACTGGAGCTGACACACTGGCAGTGTACTGATACTGGAGCTGACACACTGACAGTGTACTGACACTGGAGCTGACACACTGACAGTGTGCTGACACTGGAGCTGACACAGTGTACTGATACTGGAGCCGACATGGTGACAGTGTACTGATACTGGAGCTGACACACTGACACACTGACAGAGTACTGATACTGGAGCTGACACAGTGTACTGATACTGGAGCCGACATGGTGACAGTACTGCACTATCCTTGTGTAGGTAGTGAACCTGCAATGGACCACATCTCATCTGAACGGTGTTTTGAGTTTATTTCTTTGTTTTATGCTGGTAATGAGTCACCATTGACTTTCTTGGCTACTGTCTTTCAAGGCCTTCACACAGTGGGCTGTCCTTGGCTCAGCATGTTTCCTTTTGTGCACTGAACTGCAGTCGAGAACAAACACTAATACAAAATGTGCTTCAGATAATTATAATCTTACATCAGACTGTCCCTTTAAAATGAAGGACGTCCTTTCTTTGTGTGCACACACACTGCGAGAGAAAACTGAATTCCCCGATCCAGCAGAGCCAGGATTGTGTTTCCAGGAAGAGCACGGCGCTGTCGGGGGGCTTGCACCCCAAGACAGCGTCCCCCATCTCTTCAGGAGAGAGACACCGGAGAGACTTGCCCCTCCCCTCAGGCTGCCCACCTCTCACATCAGACCGGATGCAGGACAGGTGCATCGTCAGGCATCATCTGCTCATAAACTAATCATTATGTATTAGTTAATACTTCACTGCTAAAAGCTGCGCCTCTGACAAGTCACTGTGTTGACTCCTGACCGCACAGGCGTGTGTAAAACCCCACCCCTGCTCCAGATGCAGTCGTTTATGTAGGACCTTACTGCAGTCGACTCAGGGTCTCTGAAAACTACAGCCTTCACCGCCCTCACCCCCGCTGCTGTCTGAAGAAGTACAGCACGACAGCCCTGCAGCCCGTCTGTTACTGACGGCTGAGCACAGCAGGGAAGTGTCCCCAGACAGAAATGAGCCTTCCTGGTCCTTGGCCACCCACATCACTCCTGGGCGAGACGCCAGTCCATCACAGGGCGCACAACACAGGGACATGTCGGAGACTGCGGTTACCCTATCCGCAGGGTGCTCGGGGCATCTCGAAGCAAACTGGAGCACCTGCAGAAAACCCACACAAACACAGGGAGAACACGTGTGCTCCACACAGAGGGTGTTCCAGGGGCCGAATCAAACCCAGCTGCCGTGAGCTGTGAGCGCACCTTCCTCTCTTCACCAGTTCTGAGTTCACCTGAACACCCTGGGCGAATGGTGGATTACTCACGCTACCTGAACACTAACGGATGCTTTCGACCTTTCACACGCACCCAGGGGGCGAACCTGCGCGTTGCCACTTGCAGCCGGAGAGCGTTTCCGGCGTTCCCGCCAGTCGTTGTGTTAGCTAGCGGATGTGGACACAGGAGCGAACGCTGCAACAGCCTGCTCTTCACCTCCTCACTGAGCACCGGCGAAGCAGACCGCGGCTCGACGCGTCCTCACACGCCCTCCCTCGGCCACTCTGGGAGCAGCCACACTTTGCTCCAGAAATCCAGATTTAGAAGTGAATTCACATCTGTGAAACTGGAACCGCACAGCGGAGTGAGAATTACACCAGTAAGAGACAGCGCCAGTAAAGGGCGTGGCTTGAGAACAGACCAACACTGGCCACCGTTACGGTCCTGAACTGACTCGACCGAGGGTTTGCACAGACTCAAAACCAGAACCTTCTTACTCCAGACCTCAGAGACCTCGCGCAGACGGGCGAAATCAACGCCAGCATGCGCTCAACCACCTCTCTTGAGCAATGCTGTGGCAGTGTTCAGGTGAGACTGGAGTGTCTCAAAATCAGTGTTCAGGTGGCAGTCTCTGGGTGTCAGTATCTCGGTGCCAGTGTTCAGGTGGCAGTGTCGCTGTGTCAGTGTCTTGGTGGCCGTGTTCAGATGGTAGTCTCTGGGTGTCAGTATCTCGGTGCCAGTGTTCAGGGGTCTCAGAGCTGCTGGAAGGCGGCAGCACAGACAGGGTTAACAGGTGCCTGCAGCTGAAGAGTGCACTGGGCCTGTGAGGGGCGTCTCGGGTGCAGGAGTGGGCAGGTGTGACTGTCTGAGTCACTGTGAGTCAGCTGCACTTCTTCTGAACACATACCTTCCTGAATCACAAGCAGGGAAGAAGTCCTTTCTCACTTGAAGCGTCCCAATTGCTCAAAAAAACGTGTTTTTGGTCCAGATTAAAAAATATCTTAGATTAGTTTGCAGTTTGTGATGCCTGTGAGTATAGCTATGGATTCAATCTGCTCCTGGATCTGTCTGTACCTGTGTCCACTTGAGCCATACGAAGACCTTTATGCACTAAGCAGAAATCGCAAACCAAGAAAAGCTGCAATGCAATCAACTTTTTTACCTGAACATTTGGAGCAACTTTAAAACAAGGGCGAAATATTATGCTCGTTAGGCATTCTGGCCAACAGCACCAACAGGTCATGGATTTCTAATCCGAGAGTTTTAGCAGCTCCTCTTCCGATGGGAAAAGCGATCGACTGGAGCTTTGTGGAAGGACAGAAGCAGTACAGGTTTTACTCCAGGTGAGCGTACTTTCCCCAGAGGAGGATTGGGAGAAACGAGGGTTTCTGCTGTCTGTGAGGAGACGAAAACACACAAAGTGTCTTCTGCTGCTGAGACATCACTGGCGGAGTCACAGCCCTGCCGCCTTGAGACCTTGTGAGCCCGGATCCAAGCTTGTCCCAGACTTCTCCCCGCCTCCCTCTCTGATCTGCCCTCCCCCTCTTTCTTCAGGTGAAGCGAGCCTCATACCTGGCAGCAATGAGTCACCGACAGGCCGCGTCTGGAAAACCCGACACACACAGCTGCTGAGCACAGCGATGTAGGGGAAACTGTGGGCTCGTCGCCGCTGTGAGAAAGCTCAGCATGTGGAGGAAACACACACACAACAGAAACGCCACCAGCTTCAAAACCACACTCAAGACAGAGCTGTTTTTTACAGACAGCCAAGACTGTAACGACCAGTGAAGGTAACACTGTCATGTCCTGTTGTGTTTGGATAAGTACTGTTGTGTTTTAGGCTGTATGTGATACAAGTAAAAACACACAACATACTAGTGCTGCTTGACTTTTGCCCCTTTGGTGTAAACAGACATTGGCGAAGCTCTTGAGGAGAGAGGACCGCTGGGTCCAGGGAGTTCTTGTGAGCTGGGCTGAGCGAAGATTTCTCACACCAGTCTAGATGTCCTGCTTCAGATCTGCTCTCCCTGACTCGTGTGCAGCAGACAGCTCCAGTGAGACTCCTCTGGGACTGCTTGGAGCCAGAGGAGAACAGGTCAGTCTGAGTGTGATCGGAACCATCTGGGACTGAACGAGCCCGTCTGGGATTGATCGAGCCCGTCTGGGTCTGATCGAGCCCGTCTGGGACTGACCGAGCCCGTCTGGGTCTGATCGAGCCCGTCTGGGATTGATCGAGCCCGTCTGGGACTGACCGAGCCCGTCTGGGTCTGATCGAGCCCGTCTGGGACTGATTGAGCCAGAGGAAAAGGCTGCAGGAGCTGTGCAGGGAGAGAGCGCAGCCCTCTCTGGACTCCCCCAGTAAATCACACAGCCGGCTGTATTTTTAGAGCCGGTCAGTATTTATAGCCAGTGTCTCCTGGGAACACGCGGGGGAAGAAAGGAATATTCCCAGGCTCCACCTCTCTCCACAGAGGACGACCTGAAAGTGGGCTACAGCAGAGGGAGTCAAGCACAGATTCCTGGCACAGGACACCCAGCCGCGACCCAGCCACGACCCAGCAGGACCCAGCAGGACCCAGCAGGACCCAGCAGGACCCAGCAGGACCCAGCCATGACCAGCAGCAGCAAGGTAGCAGCACCGAGCCGAGCGCCCACCTCCAAGAAAACATGTGCACTGGGGTTGGGCAGGTGAGTTTCATACAGATGACAAGAGCCAGAGGGCGGCACAGTGGTGCAGTGCTGCGTTTACTCTTCTCAGCCTCACACTGCCTCCCACAGCCTCCCACTGCCTCCCTCTCTCAGCTCTAGTCACAGCCTTACACTGCCTCCCTCTCTCAGCTCTAGTCACAGCCTCACACTGCCTCTCTCTCTCAGCTCTAGTCACAGCCTCACACTGCCTCCCTCTCTCAGCTCTAATCACAGCCTCACACTGCCTCCGTCTCTCAGCTCTAGTCACAGCCTCACACTGCCTCCGTCTCTCAGCTCTTATCAGCCTCACACTGCCTCCGTCTCTCAGCTCTAGTCACAGCCTCACACTGCCTCCCTCTCCCAGCCTCAGCGTCTCAGCTCTGACCCTTGGGTCTCTCACAATGCAGCAGGCTGCTTCTCGATGTCTCATGACTCTTTAATGCCTCGTCTCAGAAGCGGGCCTGTAACCGGAGCCCTGCAGCTCTCAGATCGCCACGCCAGATAAGCGCAGCTCCGTCAGCAGCGCGTTACACCTGTGTGCCCTGGGCCTTCCGCAGGTGAGCCAGGCCAGTCGGCCACTGGGACGGGCGCAGAGGTCCTGCCTGAGCCCCGCCCTCTGTCCCGGGAGAGGTCCGCTCTCCTGCAGGACAGAGCGGGCTGGGCCCTGGGCTCCCTCTCATCTCTCCTGACACACCTGCACTGAGCGCACCGCTCCAGCCTCACCCAGCACTCTGCGGTCCGGTGTTTCCGCGGTGTGCCACGCCACTGCCTCTGCTACTCCCTCGCCCTGCCAGAAAGCCAGAGTGCAACCATCACCACCCCTCACACAGTTTAGTTCTTGTCAGCAGAAACACTGAAATACGGGGGCGTGCACAGCTCCCTGTACATTCTTCTTCATTAGCAGGTTTAAATATACTGCGCTGGAAAACATCACACTCAAAATGTGAACAGTGATGGTAGCTTTCAAGACTCTGCTTCAGCGCCTTTAAGGAAACCACTGTTGTTGGTAGTGTAGACACACACACCGCTGCCTTCCCGGTGGACAACAGACTAGCACCTCACTTCTCTTGTAGTAACATTCCCGGTCGCGGCTACAGGACGCGTCTCTGCCCTGCCCTGAACCACACCTTCTGGGCGAAAGCTCGGGAGGAAACGCGAGGAGCTGTTATTAGTGAATGCAGAGAAGACGAAGCGAGGGCTTGCCCCGCACGGGCCTGAGAGGACTCTCCCACGCCACTCGCGACCGCGGCAGGAAACGGAAAATTAACTATCCTGTGGGGCCTGCAGCACACGCTGTTACTGGAGCGGCTGACGCGATGGCTCTCGGCCGTGTCTTGCGTGCCGGCACCTATTCTGTTATTATTCTGGACTCGATCCATGAACCCTCCGCAAGTTGAAAGGGAATAAGTACAACTTCACTGGAAGAGACCTGCACAGCACGTCGTTTCGACATTCACAGCCCTCACACACTTCCTTATTCCTGTGCGCATGCACCAGCCGACAGCCCCGCACGCACATTAATTACCGCACACATCCCCGCAGCGCCTGTGGTGTTTCCTGGCGTGCTGAAGGCCTTGGGGGAAGGCGTTGGGGGTTTACTGTGACAGCGAGGGGCTTCATCGCGAGCAAACTGCTCGTTTTCTGTTCCTGCGCGTCTGGTCAACTATATATTGTAAGCTACCTAAGTGAACAGGCACGACAGTGGAAAAGCTTGCAAGAGACAGCGTATTTGAACTGTTCTGCAGAACAATCCGTGGTTATTATATTTCAATTCAACTTTCAATTCAATTCAGGAGAATTGTAGTTTAATATTTGTAGTTTAACACGGTGTAGCACTGTCTTGATCGCAGTAACCCCCCTAGTGCCGGGATTGGAGCTTTTACGCTTCCTGAAATAAGCACAACGTGAACCTCTGGGGGCTGTGGCTGACAGTTCCATGGTGAATTCAGTAGTCGCTATACTTTGCTTCGTATACTAAGCCTCCCACCTCCGACAGGCTGCTAGCGTGCTCTCAGAGAAACCTGCCGGGAGTGGGCGTGTCTGAACCTGTACAGCGCAGCGATTGGACGACCCCGCAGCCTGTCATGCGCCCCAAGGATTCTCATAGGCCCACCACCTCGGCCGTTCCCGCCCCCGCGTCTCTCGCTCACACAGTCGCCCTCGGAACGCAGCTGAAATTAATCTGAACTGAGGGACGCTGGACGGGCGAGGTGGTGATGAAGACATCAGCCGGCGTGAGGAGCTCACTGCTCGGAGGGCGAATATCGGCTTGAACGCCTCCTGGCGCAGATGCCATATGAAGCTCGGATCTCCTGCTCTCTGGTGTCGGTGTGTACATGTACATACTGCTTGCTGATGTGCAGAAGAAGCTCATGACAGCTACTGAAACCGCTTGAAAAGCACAGGAGACACAAACACCTCCAGGAAGTCTGAGTGCGTCTGGGTCCCATAACAGCTTGTACCCCCTCTCCCTCTCCAGAGCCCACTGTACCTCCTCTCCCTCTCCCTCTCCAGAGCCCACTGTACCTCCTCTCCCTCTCCCTCTCCAGAGCCCACTGTACCTCCTCTCCCTCTCCCTCCAGAGCCCTCTGTACCTCCTCTCCCTCTCCCTCTCCAGAGCCCACTGTACCTCCTCTCCCTCTCCCTCCAGAGCCCTCTGTACCTCCTCTCCCTCTCCCTCCAGAGCCCTCTGTACCTCCTCTCCCTCCAGAGCCCACTGTACCCCCTCTCCCTCTCCAGAGCCCACTGTACCTCCTCTCCCTCTCCCTCCAGAGCCCTCTGTACCTCCTCTCCCTCTCCCTCCAGAGCCCTCTGTACCTCCTCTCCCTCCAGAGCCCACTGTACCTCCTCTCCTTCTCCAGAGCCCACTGTACCCCCTCTCCCTCTCCCTCCAGAGCCCTCTGTACCTCCTCTCCCTCTCCAGAGCCCACTGTACCCCCTCTCCCTCTCCAGAGCCCACTGTACCTCCTCTCCCTCTCCCTCCAGAGCCCTCTGTACCTCCTCTCCCTCTCCCTCCAGAGCCCTCTGTACCTCCTCTCCCTCTCCAGAGCCCACTGTACCTTCTCTCCCTCTCCCTCCAGAGCCCTCTGTACCCCCTCTCCCTCTCCAGAGCCCTCTGTACCTCCTCTCCCTCTCCCTCCAGAGCCACTGTATCCCCTCTCCCTCTCCAGAGCCCTCTGTACCTCCTCTCCCTCTCCAGAGCCCACTGTACCCCCTCTCCCTCTCCCTCCAGAGCCCTCTGTACCTCCTCTCCCTCTCCCTCCAGAGCCCTCTGTACCTCCTCTCCCTCTCCAGAGCCCTCTGTACCTCCTCTCCCTCTCCCTCCAGAGCCCACTGTACCTCCTCTCCCTCTCCAGAGCCCACTGTACCCCCTCTCCCTCCAGAGCCCACTGTACCTCCTCTCCCTCTCCAGAGCCCACTGTACCCCCTCTCCCTCTCCCTCCAGAGCCCACTGTACCCCCTCTCCCTCTCCCTCCAGAGCCCACTGTACCTCCTCTCCCTCTCCCTCCAGAGCCCACTGTACCTCCTCTCCCTCTCCAGAGCCCACTGTACCCCCTCTCCCTCTCCAGAGCCCTCTGTACCTCCTCTCCCTCTCCCTCCAGAGCCCACTGTACCTCCTCTCCCTCTCCAGAGCCCACTGTACCCCCTCTCCCTCCAGAGCCCACTGTACCTCCTCTCCCTCTCCAGAGCCCACTGTACCTCCTCTCCCTCCAGAGCCCACTGTACCTCCTCTCCCTCTCCCTCCAGAGCCCACTGTACCCCCTCTCCCTCTCCCTCCAGAGCCCACTGTACCTCCTCTCCCTCTCCCTCCAGAGCCCACTGTACCTCCTCTCCCTCTCCAGAGCCCACTGTACCTCCTCTCCCTCTCCCTCCAGAGCCCACTGTACCCCCTCTCCCTCTCCCTCCAGAGCCCACTGTACCTCCTCTCCCTCTCCCTCCAGAGCCCACTGTACCTCCTCTCCCTCTCCAGAGCCCACTGTACCCCCTCTCCCTCTCCCTCCAGAGCCCACTGTACCTCCTCTCCCTCTCCCTCCAGAGCCCACTGTACCTGCTCGCCCGTCACCTAATCCGAATTAGACCCCAGCGGTCAGGCTGCTGAGCGGAGCTCGGTCTGTACTCTAGACCCCTCCAGTCCGATGCTGCCTGTCCCGTAGCTGTTAGGAGCCGCGCAGCGCCCCGCCGGGACCCCGGATCGGAGGCACATTCCTGAACTCTCCGCTGCCCGGCCACGCACGGTGCAGGACCGGCTCGTCAGGGGGAACAAACACCGCCGCTCTTGCGCCTCTAGTCCGTTCCTAATGGGGTTTTCTACTTGCCAGTTAAGCGACAGTAAAAACAAAATCCTTTGCCTCGGACGCTTGTATTTAAATATGGCAGCGCAAAACTATAACCCCTCATAACAGCCTTGCAGCGCCTCGGAGCGGAGCGGAGCAGCGGCGCGGAGCAGCACGAAGGCAGCAAGAGAGCCGGGAGAGGAGCTGGCGTCCCTCGGACAGGCCCCGCTGCAGTGTGCGGCGAGCTGCTCGCCCCCGGCCGCTCAGGCGGTGTCGCCCTCACCTCATTCCGCCGTGAGAAGAAGGGAGGCCGCTGTCAGCGGGCACGGGCAGCCGACAGACCCCGCGGATCCCCCGGTGCTGTGGCGGCGGCACCGGCCGGCTCTCACGCCCAGCGCCCCGCCGCTCGGGCCGGGCGGATCGCGCAGGGGAAGGCGGTGCCGGGCGGCCGGCGCTGGAGCTCGCTGCTCGGGGAGGAAGACGAGTCCCGGCGGCGAAGGCAGCTTCTCATGGCCCCTCTACGGGAGCCGAGCGCGGAGAGAGGAGTCCATCGCGGCCACCCCGCACGCAGACACACGCACACACACACACACGCAGATCACTGAAGTCACCGCCTGGCTGACACACAGCACAGGCGAGCCCCTCTTCCTGCTTCGCAGTCTCTCGCCTTGCAGTGCTGTGCGAGTCCGGGACAGGCTGGCACCGAAGACGCGCCCCAGATTCCCTTTCAGCTGTTTGTTTTTTATTTTTTGTTATTGTTGGTGGCTACCGTGACAGCTCTTTTTAAAAAACGCAGCCTTGTTTCCATTTTTTTTCTTTATTTATTCCCGTCTCCTTGCGCCGCCGTGTGCTCGATCGCGGGGCTGTGTGTAGCGCGGCGCTCCCGCTGTCGTGCGCGTTTGAAGTTTCGGAGGGGAAGGCGACGAGTGACGGGGAGGGTCGGGGCGCTCCGTGTCCCCGGTGAGACGGCAATGCCCGGCCGGATCTTGTCGAAGCACAGCCCGGCTTCTCCCCCCGAGGCGGGATGATCATTTCGGGACAAGAGAACCGCTCGCTTCGCCCGCGTCAGAAGGAGACCTCCTCCGGCCCGGCGCCGCCGCACACGGCCTGGAAACAGAGGACCGCTGTACCGTCCCCCGCGAGTGCTGGGCGGTCTGCGCAGCCAGGGGACCCTCACGGAAGCCGAGGGGCATAGCGCCGCGGGGGCTTGCACTTTGTGCGGGAAAGGCCAGAGAGCGGGTTGTCATCGTCACCGTCAGCTAACCGCTGGTCCTCAACCTGTCTGCGGGCTAGCTTCTGCTCGTGGCACGTGCTTATTCGCAGCTGAGAGCACGCAACGTCTCTACACAGAGGGTGGCGGGAGTGTGGAACAAGCTCCCCAGCCATGTGGTTGAAGCCGGTACTTTTGCAGGCTGGTGGCCGTGGGTCCGCGGGGGGCAACACCACACAGGGCCTGTGTCCACCTCGTTGATTGTATTTTAACTCATACACTCCAATTTAATAGCATTTCCTTCCACACCGTTTGCTCTGTTATTTCCACTGGCAAAGAAAGCTCATCCTGTAAAGCCAAGCCATGACATCAGAACAAGCACAGGTTCACAGGCAGGTTTTTACACTGCTCTCACCAGGTCCTGTTACTGATGGCTGGGGTGTGGTCAGTGCAGGTCCCCCTGGGACCCTCCACCCCAGAAACCTCCAGCTGCACGCCTGGCAACACGAGGAGAGCGTGCAAACTCCACACAGACAGCAACCGCAAGCCAGAATCGAACCTGGGCCCTGAAACTGTGAGGCATTAACCCTCTGTGTTGTCTTCATGGGGATACAACACACAGCGAGGTCTGGTGCTGTTCAGAAATACCACAAAACACCACAATAAAACACCAGGTTTGCTAACTGGCCTCTTGACCTTAAGATCATGACAACATGACAAATCATAACATGAGCACTTAGACATTTAGATCACCCATTTACACTAATAACAGAGCCACAGTGCCATGAGTCAGAAACAGACTTGTCTCCCCACACAATACTGGGGAAAGCAGTCTTCCTTTTTTAAAGTTCAGTTGGAGAGAGATACTGATCTCGAGTTACAGTGAATTAATTGCTTTTTGAAGCAATTCTGTGAGGTGATACAATGACTCTGAAAATTCCCCTCACCTCTTAAAAGTTTCCATTAACCTGGGAACACAGGCTAGTGCTCAACTTTTGAACTATCTTTTAAGTGGAAGACTAAGACTAAGACTAAGACTAAGATTAGTTTAATTAGCGAAATGTATAAAACCCAAGCAGACAGCACCTAGCTGCTCTTGTTAAGACTGGTGCTTGTGCAAGACACAGACTGAGCCAGCTGTATCAAGGACACCCCAGAAAGTGCTCGGCTGGGGTCCCCTTGTTTAGCCTGACAATCCCAAGCTGCTACAGCTATACGAAACTTGACTTCACGCTTCAGTATAGATCAGTGACTCGTGTCTACTCCAGAAAGGTCAGCATTTGGCTATCGCTTAAAAAGAAAATCTGTGCAAGAACAGGTGAGAGAACTTCGCGATGATGCAAATGGAAGAAAGGATCTGTCAATTTAACGCTACCTGGTGTTCAGTGACTGAGGGCTCCGGGGTACAGCGCTGTCCCGTGTCCGTGACCACAGCACTCAGCCAGGGGCCACGGGTCGCACTGCTCGCCCTGGCCTCACGAGACTGAGCACAGCCTGAGGCAGGAGAGGGAGGGCGGACTCTTCACGTGACGGTGCTGCGCGCTCAGAAGCTCGGAGAGGAGAAGGAGGCGAACCTCAGAGAGCGAGGGAGGAGTTACGATCTGTCCCTCTCGGCGGTCATCAGCCCCTGGGGGGTGTCCGCGTGCCACATCCTGGCGGCCTGCGCCTCATCAGGAGCGTCAACAAGGAGTGTGCCAGCACTCCGGGGCACGAGGGGCGCTCGAGGGGCGACCTCCCGACCCGCACTCGTCTTGTTACCTGAGGCCCTGGGGCACTCTGGGAGCATCACGCGCTGGGTTTCCGAGCAGCTGAGCAGGATGTCACGTCCTGCACCTGTGTGTGGCCGTGTCGCTCTTGCGGAGCTGGGAATCTGGGAATCCAGAGCTCCCGTCTGCTCAGGCCCCACCGCAGCCACATGCTTCGCTCATCACAGCAGCACCCAGGGCTGGCAGCTGCTCGGCCCCGAGCGCGTCTCGGGAAGGAGGCGTCTGGAGAGCTGTCCCCTGCAGGGACAGAGAAGTTCTTCCGACAGCGGAGTTATGGAGGAGCGACAGGGTGGGCGACAGTGGGCCTTGCCCAAACGCACAAGCCGATATTTCAGGATTGATCGGAGGAGACGCTGGACGAAGCATGAGGATTAATATTGGCCAGCAGCTCTATTTCCCTGCAGCTCCCAGCTGGCCGCCCACTGGAGCCCAGCAGTGAGAGCCTGGCCAGTACCTGCAGGGGAGACTCCTGGGAGAGCTGAGGCTGCTGCTGGGAGAGGTGTCAGAGGGGCCAACAGGGGGCGCTCATCCTGGGGCCTGTGTGGGTCCTAATGCCCCAGTACAGTGACGGGGACACTAGACTGTAAACAGGCGCCGTCCTTCAGATGAGATGTAAAACCGAGGTCCTGACTCTCTGAGGTCATTAACAATCCCGGGGTGTTTCTCGAGAAGAGTAGGGGTGTTACCCCAGTGTCCTGGCCAAATCTCCCCCTGGTCTTTACCCATCATGGCCTCCTAATACCCCCCGTCTCTGAACTGGCCTCATCACTCTGCTCTCCTCCCCACTGAGAGCTGGTGTGTGGGGAGCGGACTGGAGCATCATCCAGGTGGGGGTACACACTGGTGGGGTTGGAGGGGATCCCCATGACCTGTAAAGAGCTCTGAGTGGAGGGTCCAGAAAAGAGCTGTAGAGCTGAAAGGAGTTATTAATAATTATTATTAATCATCTGCTCACAAGCAGTCAGGTAAGACAGGCTGAACAGCTTCCTGGCGTCTGCCTGTCTCCTCCTGCTTTCGCGTTCTCCTCTTGGCCACAGAGTCCCAGAGCCCCAGAGTCCCGGCGTCCCAGAGTCCCAGAGTCCCAGAGTCCCGGAGCCCCAGAGTCCCGGAGCCCCAGAGTCCCGGAGCCCCAGAGCCCCAGAGTCCCAGAGCCCCAGAGTCCTGGAGTCCCAGAGTCCCGGAGCCCCGGAGCCCCGGAGTCCCGGAGTCCCGGAGTCCCAGAGTCCCAGAGCCCCAGAGCCCCAGAGCTCCAGAGTCCTGGAGCCCAGCCCCAGCCCGTCAGGGGTAATTAGAGCAGTATAAAGAGCAGCTCACACTGCCCTCCCTGCTGCTGCAGCTGTGATGATGACAACAGGTGAAAACCTCCAACGTCCTTCCCGTTTGGAAATGATTCTGTGAGAAAACTCCAGAAAAGTTCATCTTGTTCTCTTCCTGAAGCGGTTTGTTAGTGAGCAGTTTGAAGTGAAGGGCTCAGATCCAGAGTGGGGAACTGTGTGTTGGGGAACGATAGCAGGTGCGCTCGGTTGACCTCGGCTCTGAGCACTCCCGACAGGTTCCTTCTGGATGCTGGGGCGTACAGTGGCGGACCGGTGGAAGGGACAGCTCTGAGGCGGCGCTGTCTGTGCCTCTCTCAGCCAAGCGAGAGAGGGAGGCGCTCAGAGGGACGAGAGACGAGGGAAGGATAGTGAGAGAGAGGCAGCAGAGAGAAAGAAAGAGAGGAGGAAAACACGACAGGAGGGGGTGTTGTCATGGAAACGGTGGCGGATTTGAAGGCCGAAATAAGAATGTAAATGGGTTTATCGGCGGAGAGAGAGAGAGGGAGCCGGAACAGGCGAACTGCACAGAGACAGACAGAGTCACAGGCGGGGGGAGTCTATTACTGCACTACTGTGCCCCTAGCGCCTGCACTCTCCCTCCGACACCTGCTCTGTCTCGTCCAGACACGGGAGGTAACCACTCTTCATACAGCATGACCATAACTGAAGGGGTGGACACGTGACATAAAACACTTGATCGAACTTACTAAGTACGTACTGAGGGCTTGAAACATCCTAAAGTAGAGCTAAGGCTGGCTGCCTCTGTTGACCTCCCGAGTTCACAGAGGCAGTGCACTGTGGAACCGCACTGTGTTTCAGGAGGCTGCAGTGCAAATGCTGCAGAATAGTCATGTTTCAGAATAGTCATGTTTCAGTAGTGAGCTGTAGTGAAGGCAGGTTTGAATAGTCATATTTCAGTAGTGAGCTATAGTGAAGGCAGGTTTGAATAGTTGTTTTTCAGTAGTGAGCTGTAGTGAAGGTATGTTAGAAAAGTCGTGCTCCAATGGTATTAGATACAAATACAGTATAATAGTCATGTTTCAGTAGTCAGTAGTGATAAGACGGTAATACAATAGTCATGACTAGATTAGTACTTATTAGCAACTGTTATATTATTTTAATACATTGCACTATAACAGACGTTTCTTAGTGAGCTGTAGTAAAAATATAGTGAATTAGTCAAGTTACAATAGTGAGCTGTAGTACAACTACATGAAAATGTTTAAATTTAGAGTTCTATCAACAGTGACAGCACCTGACACCCCAATATGAACTCTTGACAAACGTCTTCTTCTCTCAAAGGGCAACAATGCTGAACAAAGGAAAGAGGTAAATTATACCTCTAATTTAAGGCTGTAATTATCATGGATATGAAATAAAACAAACACTAAAAGCTGGTTAAAAAAGTGCTGAGCATTTTGAGGCAAGACCTTCACAGAGGTGAGTCAATTTGAAGCTATTTAAATGGATTATTAAACATTTCAAATAAGGAGATAAAGACAGAAACAGAGGGAAGAAAACAACCACAAAGAGAAGGGATTAATTTGCGGTGCCCGTGACGAAGCACGCTGTTCAATCTGGCCTGGGAGGGCGGAGGGCAGCGAGCGAGCCGCTCCCCCTGTGGCTGTGGCGCCCGTGCGGTGTTTCCTGTCTGTTTTGCACGTTTAATTAGGCTCGTTAGCAGCAGGCGATCACCTCAGGAGGAAGAAATCATATGGAATTCAGCGGGAAATGCAAAAGAACAAAAAACTTGTGCCGAGAGACAGACTGGGGGACCCAGAGCGAGGGGGAGAGGGTGGAGGGATGGAGAGGGAGGAAGACAGGCTGCGGACAGAGGCAGTGTCAGGTCTGAGAGCGGCAGATCGAGCAGAAGGAGTGACAGATACAGAGTGGGACACAGGACTGTGAACATGAGCGATCCACAGACAGGCTGCCATGTGTGAGCCAACACTCCTACCCACCTGGAACACGAGCACACAGACCCACCTGGAACACAGGCCCACCTGGAACACCGGCACACAGACCCACCTGGAACACCGGCATACAGACCCACCTGGAACACAGACCCACCTGGAACACGAGCACACAGACACACCTGGAACACGAGCACACAGACCCACCTGGAACACAGACCCACCTAGAACACCGGCACACAGACCCACCTGGAACACCGGCATACAGACCCACCTGGAACACAGACCCACCTGGAACACGAGCACACAGACACACCTGGAACACGAGCACACAGACCCACCTGGAACACAGACCCACCTAGAACACCGGCACACAGACCCACCTGGAACACCGGCATACAGACCCACCTGGAACACGAGCACACAGACACACCTGGAACACGAGCACACAGACACACCTGGAACACAGACACACCGGCACACAGACCCACCTGGTACACAGACCCACCTGGAAAACCGGCACACAGACCCACCTGGTACACAGACCCACCTGGAACACAGACCCACCTAAAACACCGGCACACAGACCCACCTGGTACACAGACCCACCTGGAAAACCGGCACACAGACCCACCTGGAACACAGACCCACCTAGAACACCGGCACACAGACCCACCTGGAACACGAGGACACAGACACACCTGGAACACGAGCACACAGACACACCTGGAACACAGACCCACCTGGAACACCGGCACACAGACCCACCTGGTACACAGACCCACCTGGAACACAGACCCACCTGGAACATGAGCACACAGACCCACCCGGAAGAACCCCAAGACCCCAGAACACTGACAGCAGGAGGCACTTTACACAGAGAGCTGCAGGTGTCTGCGACACGGGGTCAGGTTTACACGAGGAGGCTGAGATTCTGCTTTCTAACCCAGAAATGAGTGGGCCAGGCTGAATGGACTAGAGATGAGCAGCGCATTACACACCGACATCTCCCTCGCTTTCATCTTCGCCCTGTAGTAATCTCTGCGCCCTCGGTCTCTCCTCACCCTCCCTCTCTAACATTTTCATTTATTTTTGGTCTCACCCCCCTCGCTGGCCCCCCAAGGCAGGCAGTGCTGCTGGATTCACAGAGAGCTGTTGCGATCCCTTAATTAGATGCGACTCTCAGACTCCGCTACAGATGATGGGCTGGTTGCCTGGCAACTAATGGTTTCCGTGGTGATAGGAATACGCTGCTGCCAGATCAGTAACTGAGCAGTTAACCCCAAACACACACACAGTGCGCCCCCCTTCCTGACACCCACAAAACACAGCAGCTCCTCAGCGCACCGACACACATCGCCACACACCGAGCTCAACACAGCACAGGAGCGCTCCCGACATGTCACCCTGCTTTCGCAACAAACAAGCTAGGCGTCACCCGGCTCGGAAAAAGAAACCCAGCAGCTCCAGAAGACACGTCTACAGATTGATCGGGGCAAAAGGTCACAGGTCCCAGAAAGGTCACAATCGCTCTCGTTGTCTGCGGGAGCTGCTCACGCTACAGACCCGAAGTCGCGCAGTCACACTGCATGACAACAGAAACTTTGACTGGGGGACTCCCAGTGTTTGGCCTTTGACCTAAGGCTCAGCGTTAGGGTTGCGCAAGGCCCTCCCGAAGCTCATTCAGGAGCTCGGGTCTCTCTCAAATACAACACGCGCACCAGGACCCGCACCCGCAGTGACGCGCCTCTGACATCGTGAGGGCGTCCCTGCCCGGAGAGCGCTCACGGCTGCGTGTCCCCGCATTCACAGCAGCGCCTTCCCACGCACGCCCACGGCCACGTCAGCTCCTGGCAGGAGCGCAGGGAAGCACAGGGTTTCAGGGCCGTCTGCGCCGTCCCGGGGGATTCTGGGGAGCACAAGCTGTGGCGTGCTCGTGTGGGGGGCGAGGACTCGCTCTGATCATGATTCATTATCTGTTGTTTCTGCAGTGCCTTTCTCGCGCAGCTGAGTGCTAATTGGGGCGCCGTGGGACGCTGCTGCGAACAGTAATGAACTTCTAAGCGCGTAATAATCACTCTTTCAATTAACAGCGCCGGCTGCCCGCGCCCCCAGAGCCCCGCGGCACGGCAGCGCGCCCCCTGCCGTCACATCCACGGGCTGCCGTCTCCATCTGACAGCCTCAGGGTAACTGATACAGCACCGCACGTGATATAAACACGCGTGAATGAAAGCATGAGTAGGGTTGTTGGCACTTCTCGATTTCTCGATGGTGTCTATAAGATCAAACTTACCGCTTCTCTGAGCGTGAGGAAGTTTGCACAGCTGCGTCCGCGTTCCTGCAACGAGCATATATTTGTCTACAAGTCAACTGTTTTAGTTAACGATACAGTTACAGAACGTTTCATAATAAAATAAGACTTAAAAAAACTCACCTGGGGTGGGATCACGCATTCCCTGGACAGGAAGAGAACAGATTTCTTTAGGTCGGGACTTTCAGGCAGTGACGAGGCGCAGACAGGCAGCGTGAACGGGTCACCAGCGAGGCTCGCAGTTCGCCAGGCTGGGCGCTAGATGGCAGCAAAGCCCTATATTCCATGTGCCTGTGGCGCAGCTGGTGAGCCCCCGCCCTTCAAACCTGGAGGAGAGACAGACACCAACACAACTGGCTGCGCAGCACTGATCTCCGATGCTCAGAGACACGGTCCGGGCACATTAAAATGAGCGCCCCTCCCCCCGACTTTCTCAACAACCCTGTCTTGGTCTCCTACAACAACTCTGTGCCCCATGGAATAAATAAAATGGCTTTTGACTCTTATTTTTCACGAGTACCCTCGAGAGTCTCTTCTGCGCGACGCGCTGGCCCAGCTCTGTCTCCGCGCGCCTGCCGACACTCTCCTCCTCGCGTGGCCCTGGAGCCCGAGACCGGGCTGCACGAGTCCCTCTGGGAGCCAGGCCGCTGCTGCAGCACCGGGAGAAGAGCTGGAGAGGCCTGGACACCGAAACGCACCCTTCTGCTGTCTCTCCTGCTGCTTCGCATCGACGCCCTGCGTCCCCGGCTGCACCCTGCACCCTGCGCCACGTGTCGCAGTGCTGGGTGTGCGAGTGAGTGTGCACATGTGTACGAGTGTGCGAGTGAGTGAGTGTGCACATGTGTACGAGTGTGCGAGTGAGTGTGCACATGTGTGCGAGTGAGTGTGCACATGTGTACAAGTGTGCGAGTGTCTGAGTGTGCATGTGTGAATGTGTGCATGTTTGCGAGAGTGTGTGTGTGAGTGTGTATGTGAGCGCGTGTGTTAGTGTGATTGTGTCTGAGGGTGTGTGTGTACGTGTGATTGTGTGTGAGGGCACACACCTGTGGCTGCTGGCTCCTGTGAGGCAGGGTGTTGGGGTTCATGCCCAGTCTAAACAGGTAAAAGTGTGGAGCCGGGCCACAGGCCACGTGGGGGTACCCCTTCATAAAGAACCAGCTCTGGGAGGGGAGATCCCTGCATGTGGAGCAGGGTGTAGCTGCACTGCTTTATTGACCCTGCCAAAAATACTCACAGCTGCCCACATCACAGGCACAGCTGGAGGAGCCCCCATCTGGAAGGAACATCAGCAGCCTGTGAAAAAGATGAAGTACAGGCAGAGCGAGAAGTGTGGGCCAGTAGTCAGAGCTGAGAGAGAGGCAGTGTGGGCCAGTGGTCAGAGCTGAGAGAGAGAGAGGCAGTGTGGGCCAGTGGTCAGAGCTGAGAGAGAGAGGGGCAGTGTGGGCCAGTGGTCAGAGCTGAGAGAGGGGCAGTGTGGGCCAGTGGTCAGAGCTGAGAGAGAGAGGCAGTGTGGGCCAGTAGTCATAGCTGAGAGAGAGGCAGTGTGGGCCAGTGGTCAGAGCTGAGAGAGAGAGGCAGTGTGGGCCAGTGGTCAGAGCTGAGAGAGAGAGAGGCAGTGTGGGCCAGTGGTCAGAGCTGAGAGAGAGAGGCAGTGTGGGCCAGTGGTCAGAGCTGAGGGAGAGAGGCAGTGTGGGCCAGTGGTCAGAGCTGAGAGAGAGAGGCAGTGCGGGCCAGTGGTCAGAGCTGAGAGAGAGAGGCAGTGTGGGCCAGTGGTCAGAGCTGAGAGAGAGAGAGGCAGTGTGGGCCAGTGGTCAGAGCTGAGAGAGAGAGAGGCGGTGTGGGCCAGTGGTCAGAGCTGAGAGAGAGAGGCAGTGTGGGCCAGTGGTCAGAGCTGAGAGAGAGAGGCAGTGTGGGCCAGTGGTCAGAGCTGAGAGAGAGTGAGGCAGTGTGGGCCAGTGGTCAGAGCTGAGAGAGAGAGGCAGTGTGGGCCAGTGGTCAGAGCTGAGAGAGAGGGGCAGTGTGGGCCAGTGGTCAGAGCTGAGAGAGAGTGAGGCAGTGTGGGCCAGTGGTCAGAGCTGAGAGAGAGAGGCAGTGTGGGCCAGTGGTCAGAGCTGAGAGAGAGGGGCAGTGTGGGCCAGTGGTCAGAGCTGAGAGAGAGAGGCAGTGTGGGCCAGTGGTCAGAGCTGAGAGAGAGAGAGGCAGTGTGGGCCAGTGGTCAGAGCTGAGAGAGAGAGGCAGTGTGGGCCAGTGGTCAGAGCTGAGAGAGAGAGGCAGTGTGGGCCAGTGGTCAGAGCTGAGAGAGAGAGAGGCAGTGTGGGCCAGTGGTCAGAGCTGAGAGAGAGAGGCAGTGTGGGCCAGTGGTCAGAGCTGAGAGAGAGAGAGGCAGTGTGGGCCAGTGGTCAGAGCTGAGAGAGAGAGGGGCAGTGTGGGCCAGTGGTCAGAGCTGAGAGACAAAGAGAGAGGGGATAGTGGTCAGATTTAGCAGTAAGAACTGTGGAAGAGGGAAGGTAAAGTCTCAATTGGCATTGTGTACATTTTACAAATGCAGTAAGTACAGTATGTGTGTGTGAGAGAGGAAGAGTGCTGTATTGGTGCAAAGTCTGCTTATAACACTGCCCCCACCTACCCAAAGCCCCCACTGTAGCCTTTCCCATTATGTAATTGATCCCAGAGTGAATATTTGAGTTGCCAGAAACAATTTATATCTTTTTATCTTTCAGACAAGCCTCATACTGATTCCAGATGGGAGCGATACTTGAGTGTTGGAGTTTATTGCTTAAAAAAATGAATGCTCTGAAGCCCTCTACTTCAAAAAAGACCCCCAGCTGCATTAAGTAGAATAGTGCCTGTGCTTGGCCAGGGAGCACTGTGGGGTAGTGGGTACAGAGCAGAGCACACCAGGAATTAAGCCCAGGGCCCCAGCACTGCAAAGCAGCATGTTCACCAGTGCACTGTCCTGGATTTCTTGCTGACAACAGGTTCTGGGCTGTCCCGGGCTTCATGATAACACCCGGCAGCCTGTAATACGACTTGACCTCATCATGTGAGCTGTGAGGACATCGCGGGAGTCCCCTTATCTGAAGGCAGCCGCTAATTCACGCCCTCATAATGCTGCCGGAGTGTGTGTGGGGCACCTGCCCTGGAGACCTGACCGCACACTCACACTGCAGTGCTGTCCTGCAGCTGTGAGGACACACAGCTCCGTGGGGAAACGGGCTGCAAGCTCTTCGTAGGCCCGCAGATCTCCATGGAAGAGTAACCGATCCCAGAGACGATAGCCGGAGACTTCGGAACGCAGAGGAACATGTACTGGGACAGTAACTATGGACACACACAAGATCAGGCTGGGTCCTGTCACTGGTCCTGATGGCATCCCCAGAGCCCACACCACTGGGCGTACCAGTCTGTCTGCAGTAGCTCTGCCGTGCTGGGTACTGCAGCTCATGTGGACCACAGATTTGCAGGTCTCCAGGTCTCCAGGACCACAGGACCACAGATCCACAGATTCAGAGAGCCACAGATCCACAGGTCCACAGGTCCACAGATCCACAGATCCACAGGTCCACAGGTCTCCAGGTCTCCAGGTCTCCAGGACCACAGGACCACAGGACCACAGGACCACAGATCCACAGATCCACAGGTCCACAGGTCCGCAAGACCTCAGGTCCACAAGACCCCAGGTCCACAGATCCACAGATCCAGCACAAGTTCAGAGTTAGTCTGCAACATGCCTCTGAAGGCATCTCTGCCGGATCTCTTGCCTCATTGTCTTGCTGAGAAGTGAAGATCTCTGCAATAATAGCTGTTCTCAGAAGAAGCTGGCATTACCTATATTAAAAATAATCAAGCATGGGACTCATCAGACCAAAACAGTGTCAACACTGTATTTCTGCCAGTTGGTTGAACTTCATCTGCAGGTCCATTCAAACCCGTGGCGATCGTCTAACACAGCTCAGAGACAGAGCCCCTCCTGGGTGACAGCTCAACTCTGGATTTCGGTCTTGCTCGGGGGTAGTCTTGCCTTTCTGGTCTCTGTGAAACACTGGGAAAAACTCATCGAGAAAGGAAAATAATAGAATTTTAAAAATCAAAATAACCCAGCATGCTCATTACATCCACTGTGAGTGTGACGAAACACTACGACACTGAACTGATCGTGTGGTTTCCACACTGTGCCCAGGGTTAAGTGTTTTTCCAGAAGCCTATACTGCTTGTTCTTCCCTGGTCTGATGGACACAGTCTGCGCTGTGTGCAGTATATAAAGCCTTCATGCTCCATTAGCAGCTACAGCCTTTCTAAATGAGGTTTATACAAAGCCTCACTGGTGCTTATATTGCCATCAGTTCATCAAGAAGCAAACTCTCTGTCAATGACCTGTGCAGCACTATACAGCACTCTCTCCCACTCTCTGGTTAAATACTTAAACTGCACTTCTTAAAGATCTCTATTATTCTTCTTCTGCCTCTCAGCTCTAACATGCAATCCACAGAGATCTTGAGCCCAGTCTGGCTCATCCACAGCACCACACTCCATCATCAGGCTGTACAGCACTGGGAGACACTCTGTCATCAGACTGTACAACACTGGGAGACACTCTGTCATCAGACTGTACAGCACTGGGAGATACTCCATCATCAGACTGTACAGCACTGGGAGACACTCGGTCATCAGACTGTACAGCACTGGGAGACACTCTGTCATCAGACTGTACAACACTGGGAGACACTCGGTCATCAGACTGTACAGCACTGGGAGACACTCTGTCATCAGACTGTACAACACTGGGAGACACTCGGTCATCAGGCTGTACAGCACTGGGAGATACTCCGTCATCAGACTGTACAGCACTGGGAGACACTCGGTCATCAGACTGTACAGCACTGGGAGACACTCTGTCATCAGACTGTACAACACTGGGAGACACTCTGTCATCAGACTGTACAGCACTGGGAGATACTCCATCATCAGACTGTACAACACTGGGAGACACTCTGTCATCAGACTGTACAGCACTGGGAGACGCTCGGTCATCAGACTGTACAGCACTGGGAGACACTCCATCATCAGACTGTACAACACTGGGAGACACTCCGTCATCAGACTGTACAGCACTGGGAGACACTCGGTCATCAGACTGTACAGCACTGGGAGACACTCGGTCATCAGACAACATGGTCTGTCTCGTCTGTAACATCCTTCTCCATCCTAAATAATCTCTGCAGAGGTTGAACGGGGAATAACCCAGGTTGCCCAGAGCTTTAATATCTATTACCTGCCTGTTGGAAACCAGGGCTTGGTGTTGGAATGGAAAGTAGGAGTCAGTGTGCTGTGGAGACAACACCAAGCATGAAACGGAGCAGTCCTGCGTGTCAGTCAGTCGATTGCGCTTGGCTTGCCTGTGGTGTGTGTGTCACTGCCTCTCCTGCACATGAACGTGCCAAGTGAGAAACTCATGAATTATCGAGGGGGTGCAGCGATCCGGCCCCCCACTTCTGCCAAAGTCCCCCAACACCACTTCCGCTATGTGGCAGCACCCTGAGGAGAGAAACACGATCACAGGCAGGTGCTTTGGGATTTAAATACATCGCCATCAATTATTCAAGGGATAACCACGCAGGGGAAACAGATATTTCTATCACTATGAAATGCTCTGAGATTGCTTTCTGTTTCCCCCACTCAATACTGGCTACAGCACGTACGACTCCCCCTGTTCCAATATTGCAGACCCCAGATCCCCCAGCAGCGTCCCCTGGACCCCCAGCCCCTCAGCTCTAATAACGGGCCTGCATCTGGGTCTCTCCTCAGCTCTGCCCCCGGGTCCACACTGCCTCCCTCCCTCACTGTTCCAACCCCTCGGCTCGCGCGGAGAGCGCACTGGGATAGACACTCGCCATCACCAGGTGTGTCCAACAGCAACCACGAGGCAACATGGTCTGTCTCATCTGTAACATCCTCCATCATCTCTGCAGAGATCAGAGTCTCCCAAAGCTTTCATATCTATTCTCATTTGAACTGTGCTGCCCTGAAGCACCACGTGATGTTCCAGTGCCTTTCTTGCACAATAAAGTGTCCAATCAGAATCAAAGAGCTTTCTTGCGTGAGCGATGAATTGCAGTGATTCCAGGTCCGCCTGTGTCCAGTCTCTGTGTCCAGGCTGTGGTCACTGAGCCTGTCCTCTCTGGACCGCTGGGCAGCAATACAAATGTCCAACAATATGTCGGTACTGTAAATGGCTGTAAATGTTGGGTTAATTGTATTTGCTTTGGCAACACTAATTCATCTTGCAGAGACAGTGTGAGAGAGTGAGGCAGGAGTGTCCAGAGAGTGTGTGAGAGAGTGAGGCAGGAGTGTGTGAGAGAGTGAGGTAGGAGTGTGTAAGAGAGGGTGTGAGAGAGTGAGGCAGGAGTGTGCAGAGACAGTGTGAGAGAGTGAGGCAGGAGTGTGCAGAGACAGTGTGAGAGAGTGAGGCAGGAGTGTGCAGAGACAGTGTGAGAGAGTGAGGCAGGAGTGTGCAGAGAGTGTGTGAGAGAGTGAGGCAGGAGTGTGCAGAGAGTGTGAGAGAGTGAGGCAGGAGTGTGCAGAGAGAATGAGGCGGGAGTGTGCAGAGACAGTGTGAGAGAGTGAGGCAGGAGTGTGCAGAGACAGTGTGAGAGAGTGAGGCAGGAGTGTGCAGAGAGTGTGAGAGAGTGAGGCAGGAGTGTGTGAGAGAGTGAGGCAGGAGTGTGTGAGAGAATGAGGCGGGAGTGTGCAGAGACAGTGTGAGAGAGTGAGGCAGGAGTGTGCAGAGAGTGTGTGAGAGAGTGAGGCAGGAGTGTGCAGAGAGTGTGTGAGAGAGTGAGGCAGGAGTGTGCAGAGAGTGTGTGAGAGAGTGAGGCAGGAGTGTGCAGAGAGTGTGTGAGAGAGTGAGGCAGGAGTGTGCAGAGAGTGTGAGAGAGTGAGGTAGGAGTGTGTGAGAGAATGAGGCGGGAGTGTGCAGAGACAGTGTGAGAGAGTGAGGCAGGAGTGTGCAGAGAGTGTGAGAGAGTGAGGCAGGAGTGTGTGAGAGAGTGAGGCAGGAGTGTGTGAGAGAATGAGGCGGGAGTGTGCAGAGACAGTGTGAGAGAGTGAGGCAGGAGTGTGCAGAGAGTGTGTGAGAGAGTGAGGCAGGAGTGTGCAGAGAGTGTGAGAGAGTGAGGCAGGAGTGTGTGAGAGAATGAGGCGGGAGTGTGCAGAGACAGTGTGAGAGAGTGAGGCAGGAGTGTGCAGAGAGTGTGTGAGAGAGTGAGGCAGGAGTGTGCAGAGAGTGTGTGAGAGAGTGAGGCAGGAGTGTGCAGAGAGTGTGAGAGAGTGAGGCAGGAGTTTGTGAGGGAGTGTGCAGACAGTGTGAGAGAGTGAGGCGGCGGTGGAGAGAGCAGGCAGGCGAGGGTGTGGTGTTGAGGGAGACTGTTTTTCAAACAGACGTGATGATGGAAGAGGAATATCTGCAGCCCAGCTCTGTGGTCTCCGAGGCCCGACAGCCCCCCCGGCGCTCAGTGTGTGGTCCCCGACTGAGCCATGAGCTGAGGGCTGTGTTTGTGCAGAGCTGCTGCCAGCGTGAGCAGAGCCTGAGAAGAACACACTGAACTCCACACACTGCACACACTGCCAGAGCAGTGCAGGCAGGCGAAGGAGATCTAGTGTGCATCTGTCCACTGGCTCTCCTGAACACACTGCCCACTGAGCACACACAGCCACAGCTCAGCTCACTCACACTGGGACACTGAACACACTACGGCCCCATCGCTCACACTGGGACACTGAACACACAGCCACAGCTCAGCTCACTCACACTGGGACACTGAACACACCACGGCCCCCTCGCTCACACTGGGACACTGAACACACAGCCACAGCTCAGCTCACTCACACTGGGACACTGAACACACCATGGCCCCCTCGCTCACACTGGGACACTGAACACACTACGGCCCCCTCGCTCACACTGGGACACTGAACACGCACAGCCACAGCTCAGCTCACTCACACTGGGGCACAAGGCCGCTGAGCTGAGTGAAGCAGATAAGACCTGGCAGCTCCCCGTGTCTGCTGTGAAACCACACGTGTTTTCTGAGCTGGTGCAGCAGATGGAGTCTGTCCCTGTAACCAGGCCCTGCCATGTGAAGAGAGGAGTTGAAAATAAGTGCTGTTTCACTGTGAAAGAATTCGCCCAGCCTGCTGCAGTCCAACAGTTCATTATCCCCCTCCTAATTACAGACCAAGCTGCATGCCTTCTTTTGCTTTTATAGCTCCCTAATATGCTATTTGTGTCAGTTTGTTGTCGAAAGCCGGCAGTGTTTAACCCCTTCTGCGCCCGACTCGCAGCGCTGGGGCTCAGCCAGGGCTCTAGGAATCCAGCTGTGTCTCCCTGAGCCGCGGAGCTGTCCCCTGAGCCTCGCCCCTCGCCTGCAGGGGGACAGCGGCACCGCGGATCAGACCCCGTGAGGAGCAGACCCTGGGGACTCCTGCGGGCACTGCGTGGGGGTACAGAGGAGACACTTGCCCCGCGCATCGGCGCGCTGCTGACAGACCAGCCTCAACAGCGCCGCCCTGGTGGTGCTCGCTCGCTGGTGTCGTCCGCCAGCTGGAGTGGCTCGTACGGCACATGCTTGTACTCATGCTTCTAGAAGTTTTTACACGTCATTAAAGTTTACATGTAATTGTGAAAGATGAGGACCTCTGAGCATCTGTATCCTGTTACAGCCTGGGATCCAGTTTCCTGCACCTGATACCCCTCCTGGGAAGACAGCGGGTTTGCGGCAGAAGTGCTGCTCTGCAGAATCAGAAACGCCGGGCCCTCGTATCCGAATCACTTCGGCAGTGATTCCACAGTCGGCAAGCGAGGGCCCAGGCCTGCTGCGGCCAAACACTGCATCAGCAGTAAGTGGGAGCCGCGCAGGTTTCGTTTCAGGGCGCAGTGAGGGGCAGCCCCCAGTCTGTAAGGAGCTCGGACAGTGCTACAGGAGGTTCCCCTTTCTATGACACCAATGGCTCATTGAAAATGTGCACATGCAGCGAGCCCACATGCCGTACAGACGTGCGCTCTGCTCGAAGGCGTCCTGCTCACGGGGCGCTGGGCTGGAGGCTGCTCGTCTCTCTGCCGTCAATTATAGATGAGCCGCCGGTATCATCCTGACACCCTGTCCCCCGAGGAGCGAGGAGCGAGGGGGAGCGGAGTGTGGTCGTCAATAATTCACCGCCAATCTTGTGTCGGTGCCCTCGTCTCGGACCGGCAGTCTGCGTGCCAGCCAGCGCCGGAGTCAGGTCAGCGACGCTCTCAGGATTCCGGGGAACGCTGCTCCGACATTCCCGCTGTGGGACGCGGTTCCGGGGAGCTCTCCCGCACACGATGGCGCCATGGGGGGCAGACTAGCCGGGGCACACGTCCTCTCCCTGACTCTCTGTCTCCTCCTCGGCGTCCCGCAAGGTAAGACACCGGCCGGCGGGGGTCTTCCAGGAGGAGGGGGGCGGGAGAGCCGTGCCTCTGGCTGGCTCAGTCTGTCACTCCGGGGACTGGGGCGGCCGGCTCCTCGCCTCTCCCCAGGGTCTTCTCCACACCACGGAGCTGCCTCCCGATTCCCCTGAAACTGTCCTGCGTCCCGAGTCAAGCCCTGTGAGGCCGAGACCCCTCTCCCAGCCCCGGGCTCGTGGTGGAAGACAGAATAACTTCTCCAGCAGCAGTCTTCATGAACTCTTCAGGGGCTTGGACCAGCAGGTGGATGCTGGGTTTCGAAGGCTTTGCCTCTGAAGCCGGACCCCTCCAGGGCTGTAATGTCGTTGTCTCCGAGCAGCCTGCGGTGGCTGAGGTCACTGACGTTTTCAGACGGTGGAGCGTTTCGAGCGCTCTGTGTGCGAGAAGGTTGTTGAAACTGATGAATGAACGCATCTCGCCGCTTCGGTTCCAGAATTTATACTGCATGTCGAAAACACGACTGGTTTCCTGGAGTGTACAGTTTTCAATGAGGCTGTAGTTTCAGGACCTGCTCTGTCCCTGTGGGCTCAGGAAGAACGAGACTGGTGAGACTGGTACCAGTATGCCAGTGCTGCAGTGCCAGTTTTTCTTTACCCTTAAAATCCTGGTCCATCAGTGGGCCTGGGGGAGGGGGGGCTGATCCAGTGTTCCTGGGGGAGAGGGGGCTCTGATCCAGTGTTCCTGGGGGAGGGGGGGCACTGGTCCAGTGTTCCTGGGGGATGGGGGGGGCGCTGGTCCAGTGTTCCTGGGGGAGAGGGGGCGCTGGTCCAGTGTTCCTGGGGGAGGGGGGACGCTGGTCCGTCGCTGGCCTGCGGAGTCTTCCTCGCTGCGTGTCTCTGCCCCCAGGCCTGGAGATCCTGAGCCCGGGGGAGGTGGAGTACAAGCGCGTCCTGACCAAGGGCGTCCTGGGCCGCTCTGTCGTGCTGGAGTGCGGCTCCACCCTGCCCAGCATCTACATCTGGGGCTTCACGCAGCCCGGCGCCGAGGGCACCCGTGCGGTGGTCTACAACTACGGCCAGGGCCCGCGCGTGCAGAAGCTGGCCAGCAGCCTGGGCGAGGTCAGCGTGATCTCCGACAGCGCCGCGCTGGTCATCGACAAGCTGCCCCTGGCCGCCGAGGGGCTGTACACCTGCCAGGCGCTGTACGAGTCCCAGGACGGCGTCCGGCTCACCTACTTCTACATCCAGCTGCTGGTGCTGGGTGAGTGAGGCGCGGGATGCCCCGGCCGCCACCTGCCGTGGCACAGCCGCACGCCCGCGCTACAGCTGCGCTCTGCCTGCCTTGCAGTGCCCGTGTCCAAGCCCTCCGTGCGGCTGAGCGAGCCCACCCCGGTGGAGAACAGCGCCGCGTGGGCGCAGTGCGGGCTGGAGAACGGCACGGGCCCCGTCCAGTTCGTGTGGGAGCGGGAGGGGCGCGGCGGCGCGAGGGCCGGGGTCCCCGAGGCCGACGGCAGCCTGGTCAACCTCACCAGGGTCAGCCGCAACCACACGGGCTGGTACAGCTGCCTGGCGCGCAACGAGGTCAACGAGCAGCGCAGCGACCGCGCCTGGCTGGACGTCATCTGTGAGTACAGAAGAGTTCACAGCATCCTTTTAGACCCTCCCCTACGTGGTACTGGAGCAGCACATGTTTTAGGATCAGTATATTCAGAGTTCACCTCTGACCCTTCCGACAGACTTCCATGTATGTGAGACGACAGGGTGCTTGTTCAGCTTCTTCTGTGGCAACAGCAGAACAGGAATTCTTGCACACAGGGCAAATCTCCCACAGAGACAATCCCACAGTGTGATCTCTGAGCCCTGATTACCACGACGTGTTCCCCTTCCCTGACGACCAGCCCCCCAGTCCGGGCCCGCTCCGCAGGCTCACGGCTCTCTCCCCTGTCCCAGACGGGCCGGACGAGCCCATGATCAACATCACGCCCTACGCGGTGACGGAGCGCGGCTTCTCGGCGGTGGAGCTGGAGACGGTGTCCCTCCTGTGCCAGGCGCCCTCCAACCCGCCCAGCCAGTACGTCTGGTTCTACAACAACTCGCAGGTGTACGCCGGCCCGCAGTTCACCATCAGCAAGATCCTGCGCATGCACACGGGCTACTACACCTGCCTGGCCCAGAACTCCTACCTCAACACCCGCACCAAGGCCACCGTCACGCTCACCGTCTACTGTGAGTCCGGACACGGGCGCAGCAGAGCTCGTTTCCCGTCTCCCGCTCCGTCTGTCTGCTCCAGCCCCAGCGCACGGGATCCAGTTCCAAATCCCTTCGGCCTTTTTTTCTCCAGCTCCCCTTGAATTTCCCCTCTCCTCCGCCCTTCACACCCGCTTCTCTTTCGATTTCCAGCCCCCGAGCACGCACCACTCCTCCCCTCACACACACTCTCTCCCACTCTTTCACACTCGCACACATTTGTGCACACTCTAACAGCTGCACACACTCTCTGTCTCACAATCGCACACACTCTCTTGCTCTCTGTCACAGACTTACACACACTCACACTATCTCGCAGTCTCACACTCACACACACACACACAGCCGTTGCCGAGGCCCCTGACTGCTGTCGCCTGAACTGGGACGAGCAGGAATTCAGCTTCACGTCTCAGAATGCTCATTCTCTGGGAAGAAGCTGCGGAGCAGTGCGTCCACTCCCAGAAGCACAGGTACATCGCCGCCATGACTGCCACTCTGTCTTTCCCTTCCAGAATTCCCCTCTTTCTCTGCAGTTCCCATGTTTCCCATCTTTATTCCTTAGTATTTCATTTCCTTATTCCTTCATGTTTTGTGCTGTTTTTCACGATTATCAAACATCTGATTCTGAATCTACACTGCGGGACCCATGATCTGTGTGTATGAAAGAGTGACACTTTAGCAAGTGGAAATAATTTGTTTCTAGATTTAAAAGTCTCACAATATCGCAAATGGCAAAATTGGATTTGAAAAACGCACCATCTAAGAATAATTTCATAAAATACAGCAACTGGAAAAAAAGAACAAACAGAAAATATCCAGGAAGGGATTTAATAAACATCAGAAATATCAATTAGAAAAGCAAGATGAAGTTAAGATACTGGCACCAGGGGCCACAGACCAGGAAAGCTAAGTTACTCTGTTACCGCTCGTGATCACACCTGGAGTGATTTAGGGAAAACCCGGAATTAAAGGAGGGCTGGAAAAGGAATTTAGGACAGATTTAACACCCTCGACTGATGTCCTGTCCTCCACCTCGTCGGCTGGCCCGTCTCTGTCCCTCGCTCTTCCCTGCTCCCTGTCTCCCCTCAGACCTCCCCGACAGCAGCCCCACCTGCGCCGTCCTGCCCGCCAGCAACTACACCGACCTCCTGCTCTGGTGCTCCTGGGAGGGGGGCTCCCCGGCTGCCGCGCTGCGCTGGGCCCCCTCTGCGCCTGGGGGCGCCGGCAGTGAGGCAGAGCCCACCCTCTCCAACGCCACCCAGATCCGCGTGGGCGCCCAGACCCCCGACAACTCCACCTTCTCCTGCCGCGCGACGCACCCCGCGCTGAGAGCCGCGGCCCAGTGCAACGTCACCGTGGGTGAGTGGGCCCCCACCACAGGCGCAGGGCCACAGGCTCACCGCTGACACCAGGCAGGAGCTCACTCTCGAATAACACCTGCCTGGCTTACTCCTCTGTACTCTGGCGCTCATGACACGAACCTCTTTATTCCCAATGGCCAACCCCCTCAACCCCCTGGACACTGAACACCCTGGCCAACACCCTTAACCCTCTGGACACAAGGCCAGGCTGAGTTTGACTCTGAAAAGATGAACCAGTAACACCTGCAGCCTTTCCAGGTGCTAAAGGCGGGAGTTTGAGTCGAGGTTAAGATGAGCGTCGGGGCTGCCCGGTCCTCATCAGGCCCACCTGGAGAGTTTCCCTCTGCTGTCCGATCACATCGCGCCAGGACCTCGTGCCCGTTCACTGCCACTTTCCCTGGGCTAGGTCTGCATTTTCATCCCTATCACTCACCTAGATCATTTCAGTCCAATGTACCTGCTTCCAAGGGCAGTTTCTCACACCTCTTAAACCGCTGTACTGCTGAAGAGCGTATTGCCACTGTCTGCTCGGAGCGCCGTGTTCACAGAGCATTTCCCACGATCGCGCTCGAACTATCGGTCCTGATTGTCCCTCCCGGGCCCCTGTCCCTGTGCTCGCAGTGCTGCCCCCCGGCGAGCCGCGCTGCTTCGCGGTGGCGACGCGCAACAACGAGTACCTGATGCTGTCCTGCGCCTGGGAGGGCGGCGCGCCGCGGGCGCTGCTCTGGTGGGCGGCGGGCGACGGGGCCGTGCTGGGGAGCTCCGAAGAGAACGCCAACATCCTGGTGTTCAAGTCCAGCGGCACCTACAGCGGCAAGGAGTTCGTGTGCCGGGCCAAGCACCCGCTGTCCGCTGGCAGCAGGCAGTGCCAGCTGAAACTGGGTAAGGACCCGGCCGCCGGCCGAGCTCCGTCCTGCGGGACAGGAGGGGCTGGACGGCCTCTTCAGACATCTTGCAAACATACCCCAGAGCCATCAAGTCCGAGCGACCCCTGGACCAGTCCCGGGCCAGCCCCCGGCCTGCCCTGACAGCTCCTGCTCACTTCCTGTCACAGCTGCGCAGCAGCAGCACTGCCTGTCAGGCTCGCTGGCTTGTCCAGAGCCCTGCCTTAATGCAGCAGGCCGGCGGGAATTCATTCCAACTGGGACACACACGGGACCTGGAGGAGGGGTGTTCACTGGCCAGGAGCTGGGAATAAGAGAGGGTGATGTCTAAACTTCATCACTATCACCAGGCATACAGGTACAGGACCTGGCCAGGCCCCTAGCTGTGCAGAGCAGCGCACTGGTGATTTTATACAGGTACAGGACCTGGCCAGGCCCCTAGCTGTGCAGAGCAGCGCACTGGTGATTTTATACAGGTACAGGACCTGGCCAGGCCCCTAGCTGTGCAGAGCAGCGCACTGGTGATTTTATACAGGTACAGGACCTGGCCAGGCCCCTAGCTGTGCAGAGCAGCGCACTGGAGATTTTATACAGGTACAGGACCTGGACAGGCCCCTAGCTGTGCAGAGCAGAAGTGTCCACCCCTGTCCCGGTCCTGACCTCCCCCTGTGTCCGGCAGAGGCCCCGGTGCTGGTGACGCAGCGCAGCGTGGTGTCCGTGTACGAGGGCAGTGACGTCCAGCTCACCTGCGTGCTCAAGGCCACCTACCCCGCCTCCGAGATCACCTGGTACAACAACCAGAACCAGCAGGTCTGGGACGCCCCTCAGAAGTACCTCCTGCACCGCGAGGCCTCCTGGTCCAACCTGACCGTCCGCGAAACTGACGGCAGCCGGGACAGCGGCCAGTACTGGTGCTCGGCCACCAACGCCGTGGGCGGGGCGCAGATCCCCATCACCCTCAACGTGCAGAGTAAGAGATCCGGCCACACGGGGGCGCCGGGAAACACAGTCTTGACACAGAGCACTGAGAAACACAGTCCAAACACAGCACTGAGAAACACAGTCCTGACACAGAGCACCGAGAAACACAGTCCAAACACAGCACTGAGAAACACAGTCCTGACACAGAGCACCGAGAAACACAGAGCACTGAGAAACACAGTCCTGACACAGAGCACTGAGAAACACAGAGCACTGAGAAACACAGTTCTGACACAGAGCACCGAGAAACACAGAGCACCGAGAAACACAGTTCTGACACAGAGCACCGAGAAACACAGAGCACTGAGAAACACAGTTCTGACACAGAGCACCGAGAAACACAGAGCACTGAGAAACACAGTCCTGACACAGAGCACTGAGAAACACAGTCCAGACACAGCACTGAGAAACACAGTCCTGACACAGAGCACTGAGAAACACAGTCCAAACACAGCACTGAGAAACACAGTCCTGACACAGAGCACCGAGAAACACAGAGCACTGAGAAACACAGTCCTGACACAGAGCACTGAGAAACACAGAGCACTGAGAAACACAGTTCTGACACAGAGCACCGAGAAACACAGAGCACCGAGAAACACAGTTCTGACACAGAGCACCGAGAAACACAGAGCACTGAGAAACACAGTTCTGACACAGAGCACCGAGAAACACAGAGCACTGAGAAACACAGTCCTGACACAGAGCACTGAGAAACACAGTCCAGACACAGCACTGAGAAACACAGTCCTGACACAGAGCACTGAGAAACACAGAGCACTGAGAAACATAGTCCTGGCACATAGCACCAAAAACACAGTCCTGACATGAAGCAATGAGAAACAGTCCAGACAGAGACCACCGAGAAACACAATCCTGACACAAAGCACTGAGAAACACAATCTAGACACAACCACACTACAAAAACACAATGAAGGCTCAACTGCACAATTCTCAGACTCATTCATGCTGACTAAACAATTCAGAGGCAGTCATCCTGCAGATACACAATTAAGGGGTGTTATGTCAGTGGAATACCCCATAACGTTTCAGTCAGGTCACAGAAATCCTTCTCAATCTCCGTCCCTGCAGAACGTAGCTAGTGTTTTCCGTCTCATGGAAAATCCCCTGTATAATTCCAGCAATATAATAAGGTTCATCTAAGACCACTGGAGCTCCAGCTTGTCCATGAAGACACAGAGGTGCAGTTTTCTGGCTTGCCCTGGGACAGGACTGCCCTTCTGTGTTTCCTACCCCCACGAGCACAACTGTGTGCTATAGTCATACACGGCGCCATGCTGTAGTGATTCAGTGTTTCATGAAACTCACAGTAACGTCTTAAACTCTGACTCCCAATCTCAGGGTACCCCAGCCCCCCGAACGTGACGATCAGCAAGATCCTGTACAACAGCCGCCAGCGCACTGAGATCGACCTGCAGTGGGCCACCCAGGGCTCGGGCGACCTGACCGGCTTCATCGTGGAGCAGCGGCTGTCCCGGCGCTCCGGCGCCAAGCAGGCCCCCGCGGGCGGCGCCTGGGAGACGGTGGCCGGCCAGATCGAGCCGCAGGTCCGCGAGCACAAGCTGGGGGGCCTGGACCCGGCCACGCAGTACGCCTTCCGCATCATCGCCGTCAACCACCGCACCCGCGGGTACCCCTCCGAGGTCAAGACCCCAGGTGAGGGAGCGGGCGACGCGGCCCTTCGGTCCATATAGCGCCTTGCACGACCCGCCATCCCCCAGGGCTGCGCGGTCGAGCCACCAGGCAGAGGAGGCAGGGGCAGACTGGAGTGTCAGGCCAGGCGTGGCAGTGCCGACTGACTCGCGCCACGTGATGGGGGTGGGGAGACTGCCCCCAGGGCCCCGGACTTCCCGGGGTATCCTGGTGTCGCGGCCCTGGCCTGGGAAATTGAGAGAAGGTAGGTGTCCAAAGAGTGGGAACGATGTGCTGGTCTGCAGGGAGCTAGCATTCCCTGGGGTGACCAGGATGGGCTCCAGCTGCCCCGACTGCCCCGGCTGCTCCAGCTGTCCCGGCTGCCCCGGCTGCCTCAGCTGCCCCAGCTGCTCCGTCTGCCCCGTCTGCCCCGTCTGCTCCAGCTGCCCTGGCTGCCCCTAAGCCCCACACTAGACAAAGTGGTTAGAAAGTGGGGGGGATGGCTAGAAAGTGAGAAAGGCGAGAAGCACCAGGTTTCACCCATCCTGTCCAATCCCAAATCCCAGAAAAGGCCAGCAGGGGTCTGCAGTCAGAACGGGGTGACAAGGACGTGTGTGTTTGACAAAGAAACCTCCCACAGCCCCTCGGTTCACACGCCCGCCAGGTCTGACTGCTGCTTCTCAAAGACGAGAAGCTTCAAAGAGGAGAGTCTTGTAAGGCAACGGAAAGAAACACTAAACCTCAGGTTGCTGGCCACCTAACTTGTGTAACCTGTCAAAACACAAACCAATCATCTGGCCAATAAGCGCAAACAAGACAAGAGACACCCCAGCAGCGACGTCAGGCGGATCGAGGTGCTCGGAAAGCCTCTGCTGGCAGCCCAGGCAGCTGGCCGGATTCTTTGGAAGTGACGTTCGGAAAGCTCGGCTAGCGTTTCAAAGCTGGAGTGGGAAAGATAAGGAGAGGGCCAGCTGCGATGAAAGCGGACCTGTCGCTGTCTCTTACCGTCTGCGTGAGTCTCAGGGGCGTTAGAGAGCGGACGCACTCTTGAAACCGGTTTGTTACTTCAAGCCCTCTGACGAGCTCTGAGCTCTCGTCATCTTCTTCACCTTGCTTTTGTGTTGGAAGATCAACAGCAACACTCTTTGCTGGGGGCGATCGTGTAGGAAAGAAAATTCAGTAAGTCAAGAATGAATGTCCCCAGATTCTCTATGAAACAAACCCAATACTTTCCCTGGAGATACCTTTCCCTGTGTGGTATCTCACCTTGTCAGCATTCCCCGTCGCTCTCAGAGGCTGTGCCTGGTACTCCCTCAGTCTCACCAGGTCCCTGAGCCAGATCAACTGTTTCCTCCGGATCTGGAGGAGCAGCGACTCGACTCCAGATCCCCCAGGAGAACCTCATTTCCTCCGCTGGCACCCCACTGTCATTCTTTCAGCCACGACCCAGAGCTCGTGACCGCAGGTGGGGATGGGGAGGAGGGGAATTTAGGTCAACCTGAAAACCGCGAGCTTCATCGGAAAGCTCAGCTCCAGTTTCACCACCATGGACTGGGACAGAGTCCGCACCCCTGTATCTGCTGTGCCAATCCCAATCCTCTGATCAATCCCACGATCCTCTCTACCCCCACTCGTGAACAAGACCCCAAGGGGCTGAGACTCCTCCACCTCGGAGCTGTTTCCCCCCCAGCTGGTCACGAAGCTCTCCAGTCCAATGATGCTGACATCTTCCCGGGTCTCCGGGCAACTCTCAGTGCTTGCCCTACCTCGGAAGGCATTAACCTTGTTAGAGCCTGGCTGGCTTCTGAAGACAACTCGCCTGGGAGCGGCAGTGTGCGGCCTGACTCCCAGCTCCTCCTTCACGCCAGCCCTGCCAGCAGTCTGTGGGCAAGGTCGGAGGAGACGGATTGCTGTTCCGGATTGAGAACCGAGGCGGAGAAGCACGCTCGTGCAAGCAGCAGAAGGAGGCTAGATCTCCCAGGACAAGATGTTCAGGGCAGGGTGCTCAGGGTGTCAGGCAGACCAGAGGCTGTCCCTCCAGTACTGGGGCTAACTGGCCACACTGGGCTGATGTCCAGCGGACCCTGCCTGACTGTGGCTCTCCAGCAGCAAGCTCAGGCCCTGCGTGTGGTTGCAGTGGGGAGGCTCAGCCACTCCTGGCCTTATCATGTATCCCACAGCTGTATCCCTACGGTCAGGCTGGGCTGGGAGAGATTACATACTGGGATCTCCATTACGTTGGGACAAACTGCTCCCAGCTGGGACAGGCTGCGCTCAATATCAAAGCTTCAGAATTAAACTGCCCTCAGATAGAAATCTTTTCCCTTAACTTAACCTTGAACTAATGGGGAAAGCTAAGAGGAACTATAATTTAAGGGGTTCGGTGCTACAGGACAATTAAAAAAAGATTAAAATAATAAGGGATAATGAGCCCAGTCGGGGGCTTTGAAGTTTAGAAGTTGTGTCCTGAGAGTTCTGGGGCACTTCCTGACAGACAGGTGCAGCTCCTCACTCTCCTTCCTCTGCCAGTGTCGTTCCGGCAGTCCAGGAATGTAGGAGGCTGAAGGGAAAGATGTGTCAGTGGGCAAATGAAACTAATGTTTTTCTGTTTTGCTCTCCATTCAGGTGAAAGACACATTCTTACATCACTACCCCACACTACCTCTCAATCACACCTGGCCTCCTGTGGATCTTACTCTGCTCCCTGTCCCCTGTCATGTGACCTGGGTGTGCACGAGCCGTCTACAGTCATGTGATCTCCCTGTCCCCATCACGTGACCTCTGTCTACTCTCCTGAACTGTGGCTTACCTGTCCCCTGCACCGATCTTGACCTTTACTCTCTCCCTGCTGGCCTGTAAAATATTCATCCTCAGTTCTTGCCAAACATTTTGAACGTGACCGAGTGTGTGTGGCATTTGTGTGTCTGTCGGTGGTAACTACTCTTGGATTGAACTGACCCAGACATTCCTTACTGCTGATTTCCTGATGAAGGATACTTCCGGTACGTGTTGTGCTTCAGGGTCACGGAATTGCAGAGGGGATGGGATTGTTCCAGACAGGCTGGGCCCAGGATAGAAACGATAAGTCACTGACAAGGATGCTTTCTGTGACAGCAGGCGGCAGTGATTGTGGACAGGAAGAGTCATCCCTAAGGCTGATGCAGCCCTGAGCCAAGAGAGAGAACAAACAGCTCATCAGCAAGAAGGGGCTCTTCTGATGCACAGAACAAATAAATTACACACCACTGAGAGGTCAAGGCTCGGAGCAGCCTGTCGACAGGGAAGGAACACATTCATTATCTAGCCGCGACTGAGCAGGACAATTACACTTGGGCCCTTCGTTTTCTGCTGCTGAGCTCCCGCTGGTTTACCTGACTGAAAGGTTGTGATGAACTGCGACTCAGCCATCTTAACTCCTGCCTGATAACAGCCCCTCTGCAGCGGGAGAGAGCTGACATGTTGCCCACACAATGGTTTACTTCTCTGTGCTCAGCAGCTTTTGCGAAAGCTTACAGAGATTCCATTTTCAAAACATTTTAAAGAGATTTTCGTATGTTTTCACAGAATCAATTTTCTTTATTTTTAAACAAAGCTTTGGTTATTAAACTTTTTGTGACGTCACAGGTACAACATGGCAATGTGTGATTAAAAGTGGTCCTTCATCAGATAGAAACCCTGGGGTCTGATGCAAAACTAGAACAACTGTGTCAGTGTCAGTGTGTGTATAGACTGGCTCTGGGCCTGTGTCAGTGTCAGTGTGTGTATAGACTGGCTCTGGGCCTGTGTCAGTGTCAGTGCAGTGTGTGTATAGACTGGCTCTGGGCCTGTGTCAGTGTCAGTGTCAGTGTGTGTATAGACTGGCTCTGGGCCTGTGTCAGTGTCAGTGTCAGTGTGTGTATAGACTGGCTCTGGGCCTGTGTCAGTGTCAGTGTGTGTATAGACTAGCTCTGGGCCTGTGTCAGTGTCAGTGTCAGTGTGTGTATAGACTGGCTCTGGGCCTGTGTCAGTGTCAGTGTGTGTATAGACTGGCTCTGGGCCTGTGTCAGTGTCAGTGTCAGTGTGTGTATAGACTGGCTCTGGGCCTGTGTCAGTATCAGTGTGTGTATAGACTGGCTCTGGGCCTGTGTCAGTGTCAGTGTCAGTGTGTGTATAGACTGGCTCTGGGCCTGTGTCAGTGTCAGTGTCAGTGTCAGTGTCAGTGTGTGTATAGACTGGCTCTGGGCCTGTGTCAGTGTCAGTGTCAGTGTGTGTATAGACTGGCTCTGGGCCTGTGTCAGTGTCAGTGTGTGTATAGACTGGCTCTGGGCCTGTGTCAGTGTCAGTGTCAGTGTGTGTATAGACTGGCTCTGGGCCTGTGTCAGTATCAGTGTGTGTATAGACTGGCTCTGGGCCTGTGTCAGTGTCAGTGTCAGTGTGTGTATAGACTGGCTCTGGGCCTGTGTCAGTGTCAGTGCAGTGTGTGTATAGACTGGCTCTGGGCCTGTGTCAGTGTCAGTGTCAGTGTGTGTATAGACTGGCTCTGGGCCTGTGTCAGTGTCAGTGTGTGTATAGACTGGCTCTGGGCCTGTGTCAGTGTCAGTGTGTGTATAGACTGGCTCTGGGCCTGTGTCAGTGTCAGTGCAGTGTGTGTATAGACTGGCTCTGGGCCTGTGTCAGTGTCAGTGTCAGTGTGTGTATAGACTGGCTCTGGGCCTGTGTCAGTGTCAGTGTCAGTGTGTGTATAGACTGGCTCTGGGCCTGTGTCAGTGTCAGTGTGTGTATAGACTGGCTCTGGGCCTGTGTCAGTGTCAGTGTCAGTGTGTGTATAGACTGGCTCTGGGCCTGTGTCAGTGTCAGTGTGTGTATAGACTGGCTCTGGGCCTGTGTCAGTGTCAGTGTCAGTGTGTGTATAGACTGGCTCTGGGCCTGTGTCAGTATCAGTGTGTGTATAGACTGGCTCTGGGCCTGTGTCAGTGTCAGTGTCAGTGTGTGTATAGACTGGCTCTGGGCCTGTGTCAGTGTCAGTGTCAGTGTCAGTGTCAGTGTGTGTATAGACTGGCTCTGGGCCTGTGTCAGTGTCAGTGTCAGTGTGTGTATAGACTGGCTCTGGGCCTGTGTCAGTGTCAGTGTGTGTATAGACTGGCTCTGGGCCTGTGTCAGTGTCAGTGTCAGTGTGTGTATAGACTGGCTCTGGGCCTGTGTCAGTATCAGTGTGTGTATAGACTGGCTCTGGGCCTGTGTCAGTGTCAGTGTCAGTGTGTGTATAGACTGGCTCTGGGCCTGTGTCAGTGTCAGTGCAGTGTGTGTATAGACTGGCTCTGGGCCTGTGTCAGTGTCAGTGTCAGTGTGTGTATAGACTGGCTCTGGGCCTGTGTCAGTGTCAGTGTGTGTATAGACTGGCTCTGGGCCTGTGTCAGTGTCAGTGTGTGTATAGACTGGCTCTGGGCCTGTGTCAGTGCAGTGTGTGTATAGACTGGCTCTGGGCCTGTGTCAGTGTCAGTGTCAGTGTGTGTATAGACTGGCTCTGGGCCTGTGTCAGTGTCAGTGTCAGTGTGTGTATAGACTGGCTCTGGGCCTGTGTCAGTGTCAGTGTGTGTATAGACTGGCTCTGGGCCTGTGTCAGTGTCAGTGCAGTGTGTGTATAGACTGGCTCTGGGCCTGTGTCAGTGTCAGTGTGTGTATAGACTGGCTCTGGGCCTGTGTCAGTGTCAGTGTCAGTGTGTGTATAGACTGGCTCTGGGCCTGTGTCAGTGTCAGTGTCAGTGTGTGTATAGACTGGCTCTGGGCCTGTGTCAGTGTCAGTGTCAGTGTGTGTATAGACTGGCTCTGGGCCTGTGTCAGTGTCAGTGTAGTGTGTGTATAGACTGGCTCTGGGCCTGTGTCAGTGTCAGTGTGTGTATAGACTGGCTCTGGGCCTGTGTCAGTGTCAGTGCAGTGTGTGTATAGACTGGCTCTGGGCCTGTGTCAGTGCAGTGTGTGTATAGACTGGCTCTGGGCCTGTGTCAGTGTCAGTGTGTGTATAGACTGGCTCTGGGCCTGTGTCAGTGTAGTGTGTGTATAGACTGGCTCTGGGCCTGTGTCAGTGTCAGTGTGTGTATAGACTGGCTCTGGGCCTGTGTCAGTGTCAGTGTCAGTGTGTGTATAGACTGGCTCTGGGCCTGTGTCAGTGTCAGTGTGTGTATAGACTGGCTCTGGGCCTGTGTCAGTGTCAGTGTCAGTGTCAGTGTGTGTATAGACTGGCTCTGGGCCTGTGTCAGTGTCAGTGTGTGTATAGACTGGCTCTGGGCCTGTGTCAGTGTCAGTGTCAGTGCAGTGTGTGTATAGACTGGCTCTGGGCCTGTGTCAGTGTCAGTGGAGTGTGTGTATAGACTGGCTCTGGGCCTGTGTCAGTGTCAGTGTCAGTGTGTGTATAGACTGGCTCTGGGCCTGTGTCAGTGTCAGTGTCAGTGTGTGTATAGACTGGCTCTGGGCCTGTGTCAGTGCAGTGTGTGTATAGACTGGCTCTGGGCCTGTGTCAGTGTCAGTGTCAGTGTGTGTATAGACTGGCTCTGGGCCTGTGTCAGTGTCAGTGCAGTGTGTGTATAGACTGGCTCTGGGCCTGTGTCAGTGCAGTGTGTGTATAGACTGGCTCTGGGCCTGTGTCAGTGTCAGTGTCAGTGTGTGTATAGACTGGCTCTGGGCCTGTGTCAGTGTCAGTGTGTGTATAGACTGGCTCTGGGCCTGTGTCTGTGTCAGTGTCAGTGTGTGTATAGACTGGCTCTGGGCCTGTGTCAGTGTCAGTGTGTGTATAGACTGGCTCTGGGCCTGTGTCAGTGTCAGTGTGTGTATAGACTGGCTCTGGGCCTGTGTCAGTGTCAGTGCAGTGTGTGTATAGACTGGCTCTGGGCCTGTGTCAGTGTCAGTGTCAGTGTGTGTATAGACTGGCTCTGGGCCTGTGTCAGTGTCAGTGTCAGTGTGTGTATAGACTGGCTCTGGGCCTGTGTCAGTGTCAGTGTGTGTATAGACTGGCTCTGGGCCTGTGTCAGTGTCAGTGTGTGTATAGACTGGCTCTGGGCCTGTGTCAGTGTCACTGTCAGTGTGTGTATAGACTGGCTCTGGGCCTGTGTCAGTGTCAGTGTGTGTATAGACTGGCTCTGGGCCTGTGTCAGTGTCAGTGTCAGTGTGTGTATAGACTGGCTCTGGGCCTGTGTCAGTGTCAGTGTGTGTATAGACTGGCTCTGGGCCTGTGTCAGTGTCAGTGTCAGTGTGTGTATAGACTGGCTCTGGGCCTGTGTCAGTGTCAGTGTCAGTGTGTGTATAGACTGGCTCTGGGCCTGTGTCAGTGTCAGTGTGGGTATAGACTGGCTCTGGGCCTGTGTCTGTGTCAGTGTCAGTGTGTGTATAGACTGGCTCTGGGCCTGTGTCAGTGCAGTGTGTGTATAGACTGGCTCTGGGCCTGTGTCAGTGTCAGTGTCAGTGTGTGTATAGACTGGCTCTGGGCCTGTGTCAGTGTCAGTGTGTGTATAGACTGGCTCTGGGCCTGTGTCAGTGTCAGTGTGTGTATAGACTGGCTCTGGGCCTGTGTCTGTGTCAGTGTCAGTGTGTGTATAGACTGGCTCTGGGCCTGTGTCAGTGTCAGTGTCAGTGTGTGTATAGACTGGCTCTGGGCCTGTGTCAGTGTCAGTGTGTGTATAGACTGGCTCTGGGCCTGTGTCAGTGTCAGTGTCAGTGTGTGTATAGACTGGCTCTGGGCCTGTGTCAGTGTCAGTGTGTGTATAGACTGGCTCTGGGCCTGTGTCAGTGTCAGTGTCAGTGTGTGTATAGACTGGCTCTGGGCCTGTGTCAGTGTCAGTGTCAGTGTGTGTATAGACTGGCTCTGGGCCTGTGTCAGTGTCAGTGTGTGTATAGACTGGCTCTGGGCCTGTGTCTGTGTCAGTGTCAGTGTGTGTATAGACTGGCTCTGGGCCTGTGTCAGTGCAGTGTGTGTATAGACTGGCTCTGGGCCTGTGTCAGTGTCAGTGTCAGTGTGTGTATAGACTGGCTCTGGGCCTGTGTCAGTGTCAGTGTGTGTATAGACTGGCTCTGGGCCTGTGTCAGTGTCAGTGTGTGTATAGACTGGCTCTGGGCCTGTGTCTGTGTCAGTGTCAGTGTGTGTATAGACTGGCTCTGGGCCTGTGTCAGTGTCAGTGTGTGTATAGACTGGCTCTGGGCCTGTGTCAGTGTCAGTGTGTGTATAGACTGGCTCTGGGCCTGTGTCAGTGTCAGTGTCAGTGCAGTGTGTGTATAGACTGGCTCTGGGCCTGTGTCTGTGTCAGTGTCAGTGTGTGTATAGACTGGCTCTGGGCCTGTGTCAGTGTCAGTGTCAGTGTGTGTATAGACTGGCTCTGGGCCTGTGTCAGTGTCAGTGTCAGTGTGTGTATAGACTGGCTCTGGGCCTGTGTCAGTGTCAGTGTCAGTGTCAGTGTGTGTATAGACTGGCTCTGGGCCTGTGTCAGTGTCAGTGTCAGTGTGTGTATAGACTGGCTCTGGGCCTGTGTCAGTGTCAGTGTGTGTATAGACTGGCTCTGGGCCTGTGTCAGTGCAGTGTGTGTATAGACTGGCTCTGGGCCTGTGTCAGTGTCAGTGTCAGTGTGTGTATAGACTGGCTCTGGGCCTGTGTCAGTGTCAGTGCAGTGTGTGTATAGACTGGCTCTGGGCCTGTGTCAGTGCAGTGTGTGTATAGACTGGCTCTGGGCCTGTGTCAGTGTCAGTGTCAGTGTGTGTATAGACTGGCTCTGGGCCTGTGTCAGTGTCAGTGTGTGTATAGACTGGCTCTGGGCCTGTGTCTGTGTCAGTGTCAGTGTGTGTATAGACTGGCTCTGGGCCTGTGTCAGTGTCAGTGTGTGTATAGACTGGCTCTGGGCCTGTGTCAGTGTCAGTGTGTGTATAGACTGGCTCTGGGCCTGTGTCAGTGTCAGTGCAGTGTGTGTATAGACTGGCTCTGGGCCTGTGTCAGTGTCAGTGTCAGTGTGTGTATAGACTGGCTCTGGGCCTGTGTCAGTGTCAGTGTCAGTGTGTGTATAGACTGGCTCTGGGCCTGTGTCAGTGTCAGTGTGTGTATAGACTGGCTCTGGGCCTGTGTCAGTGTCAGTGTGTGTATAGACTGGCTCTGGGCCTGTGTCAGTGTCAGTGTCAGTGTGTGTATAGACTGGCTCTGGGCCTGTGTCAGTGTCAGTGTGTGTATAGACTGGCTCTGGGCCTGTGTCAGTGTCAGTGTCAGTGTGTGTATAGACTGGCTCTGGGCCTGTGTCAGTGTCAGTGTCAGTGTGTGTATAGACTGGCTCTGGGCCTGTGTCAGTGTCAGTGTGTGTATAGACTGGCTCTGGGCCTGTGTCAGTGTCAGTGTCAGTGTGTGTATAGACTGGCTCTGGGCCTGTGTCAGTGTCAGTGTCAGTGTGTGTATAGACTGGCTCTGGGCCTGTGTCAGTGTCAGTGTCAGTGTGTGTATAGACTGGCTCTGGGCCTGTGTCAGTGTCAGTGTGTGTATAGACTGGCTCTGGGCCTGTGTCAGTGTCAGTGTCAGTGTGTGTATAGACTGGCTCTGGGCCTGTGTCAGTGTCAGTGTCAGTGTGTGTATAGACTGGCTCTGGGCCTGTGTCAGTGTCAGTGTAGTGTGTGTATAGACTGGCTCTGGGCCTGTGTCAGTGTCAGTGTGTGTATAGACTGGCTCTGGGCCTGTGTCAGTGTCAGTGTCAGTGTGTGTATAGACTGGCTCTGGGCCTGTGTCAGTGTCAGTGTGTGTATAGACTGGCTCTGGGCCTGTGTCAGTGTCAGTGTCAGTGTGTGTATAGACTGGCTCTGGGCCTGTGTCAGTATCAGTGTGTGTATAGACTGGCTCTGGGCCTGTGTCAGTGTCAGTGTCAGTGTGTGTATAGACTGGCTCTGGGCCTGTGTCAGTGTCAGTGTCAGTGTCAGTGTGTGTATAGACTGGCTCTGGGCCTGTGTCAGTGTCAGTGTCAGTGTGTGTATAGACTGGCTCTGGGCCTGTGTCAGTGTCAGTGTGTGTATAGACTGGCTCTGGGCCTGTGTCAGTGTCAGTGTCAGTGTGTGTATAGACTGGCTCTGGGCCTGTGTCAGTATCAGTGTGTGTATAGACTGGCTCTGGGCCTGTGTCAGTGTCAGTGTCAGTGTGTGTATAGACTGGCTCTGGGCCTGTGTCAGTGTCAGTGCAGTGTGTGTATAGACTGGCTCTGGGCCTGTGTCAGTGTCAGTGTCAGTGTGTGTATAGACTGGCTCTGGGCCTGTGTCAGTGTCAGTGTGTGTATAGACTGGCTCTGGGCCTGTGTCAGTGTCAGTGTGTGTATAGACTGGCTCTGGGCCTGTGTCAGTGCAGTGTGTGTATAGACTGGCTCTGGGCCTGTGTCAGTGTCAGTGTCAGTGTGTGTATAGACTGGCTCTGGGCCTGTGTCAGTGTCAGTGTCAGTGTGTGTATAGACTGGCTCTGGGCCTGTGTCAGTGTCAGTGTGTGTATAGACTGGCTCTGGGCCTGTGTCAGTGTCAGTGCAGTGTGTGTATAGACTGGCTCTGGGCCTGTGTCAGTGTCAGTGTGTGTATAGACTGGCTCTGGGCCTGTGTCAGTGTCAGTGTCAGTGTGTGTATAGACTGGCTCTGGGCCTGTGTCAGTGTCAGTGTCAGTGTGTGTATAGACTGGCTCTGGGCCTGTGTCAGTGTCAGTGTCAGTGTGTGTATAGACTGGCTCTGGGCCTGTGTCAGTGTCAGTGTAGTGTGTGTATAGACTGGCTCTGGGCCTGTGTCAGTGTCAGTGTGTGTATAGACTGGCTCTGGGCCTGTGTCAGTGTCAGTGCAGTGTGTGTATAGACTGGCTCTGGGCCTGTGTCAGTGTCAGTGTGTGTATAGACTGGCTCTGGGCCTGTGTCAGTGTAAGTGTGTGTATAGACTGGCTCTGGGCCTGTGTCAGTGTAGTGTGTGTATAGACTGGCTCTGGGCCTGTGTCAGTGTCAGTGTGTGTATAGACTGGCTCTGGGCCTGTGTCAGTGTCAGTGTCAGTGTGTGTATAGACTGGCTCTGGGCCTGTGTCAGTGTCAGTGTGTGTATAGACTGGCTCTGGGCCTGTGTCAGTGTCAGTGTCAGTGTCAGTGTGTGTATAGACTGGCTCTGGGCCTGTGTCAGTGTCAGTGTGTGTATAGACTGGCTCTGGGCCTGTGTCAGTGTCAGTGTCAGTGCAGTGTGTGTATAGACTGGCTCTGGGCCTGTGTCAGTGTCAGTGGAGTGTGTGTATAGACTGGCTCTGGGCCTGTGTCAGTGTCAGTGTCAGTGTGTGTATAGACTGGCTCTGGGCCTGTGTCAGTGTCAGTGTCAGTGTGTGTATAGACTGGCTCTGGGCCTGTGTCAGTGCAGTGTGTGTATAGACTGGCTCTGGGCCTGTGTCAGTGTCAGTGTCAGTGTGTGTATAGACTGGCTCTGGGCCTGTGTCAGTGTCAGTGCAGTGTGTGTATAGACTGGCTCTGGGCCTGTGTCAGTGCAGTGTGTGTATAGACTGGCTCTGGGCCTGTGTCAGTGTCAGTGTCAGTGTGTGTATAGACTGGCTCTGGGCCTGTGTCAGTGTCAGTGTGTGTATAGACTGGCTCTGGGCCTGTGTCTGTGTCAGTGTCAGTGTGTGTATAGACTGGCTCTGGGCCTGTGTCAGTGTCAGTGTGTGTATAGACTGGCTCTGGGCCTGTGTCAGTGTCAGTGTGTGTATAGACTGGCTCTGGGCCTGTGTCAGTGTCAGTGCAGTGTGTGTATAGACTGGCTCTGGGCCTGTGTCAGTGTCAGTGTCAGTGTGTGTATAGACTGGCTCTGGGCCTGTGTCAGTGTCAGTGTCAGTGTGTGTATAGACTGGCTCTGGGCCTGTGTCAGTGTCAGTGTGTGTATAGACTGGCTCTGGGCCTGTGTCAGTGTCAGTGTGTGTATAGACTGGCTCTGGGCCTGTGTCAGTGTCACTGTCAGTGTGTGTATAGACTGGCTCTGGGCCTGTGTCAGTGTCAGTGTGTGTATAGACTGGCTCTGGGCCTGTGTCAGTGTCAGTGTCAGTGTGTGTATAGACTGGCTCTGGGCCTGTGTCAGTGTCAGTGTGTGTATAGACTGGCTCTGGGCCTGTGTCAGTGTCAGTGTCAGTGTGTGTATAGACTGGCTCTGGGCCTGTGTCAGTGTCAGTGTGGGTATAGACTGGCTCTGGGCCTGTGTCTGTGTCAGTGTCAGTGTGTGTATAGACTGGCTCTGGGCCTGTGTCAGTGCAGTGTGTGTATAGACTGGCTCTGGGCCTGTGTCAGTGTCAGTGTCAGTGTGTGTATAGACTGGCTCTGGGCCTGTGTCAGTGTCAGTGTGTGTATAGACTGGCTCTGGGCCTGTGTCAGTGTCAGTGTGTGTATAGACTGGCTCTGGGCCTGTGTCTGTGTCAGTGTCAGTGTGTGTATAGACTGGCTCTGGGCCTGTGTCAGTGTCAGTGTCAGTGTGTGTATAGACTGGCTCTGGGCCTGTGTCAGTGTCAGTGTGTGTATAGACTGGCTCTGGGCCTGTGTCAGTGTCAGTGCAGTGTGTGTATAGACTGGCTCTGGGCCTGTGTCAGTGTCAGTGTCAGTGTGTGTATAGACTGGCTCTGGGCCTGTGTCAGTGTCAGTGTGTGTATAGACTGGCTCTGGGCCTGTGTCTGTGTCAGTGTCAGTGTGTGTATAGACTGGCTCTGGGCCTGTGTCAGTGCAGTGTGTGTATAGACTGGCTCTGGGCCTGTGTCAGTGTCAGTGTCAGTGTGTGTATAGACTGGCTCTGGGCCTGTGTCAGTGTCAGTGTGTGTATAGACTGGCTCTGGGCCTGTGTCAGTGTCAGTGTGTGTATAGACTGGCTCTGGGCCTGTGTCTGTGTCAGTGTCAGTGTGTGTATAGACTGGCTCTGGGCCTGTGTCAGTGTCAGTGTGTGTATAGACTGGCTCTGGGCCTGTGTCAGTGTCAGTGTGTGTATAGACTGGCTCTGGGCCTGTGTCAGTGTCAGTGTCAGTGCAGTGTGTGTATAGACTGGCTCTGGGCCTGTGTCTGTGTCAGTGTCAGTGTGTGTATAGACTGGCTCTGGGCCTGTGTCAGTGTCAGTGTCAGTGTGTGTATAGACTGGCTCTGGGCCTGTGTCAGTGTCAGTGTCAGTGTGTGTATAGACTGGCTCTGGGCCTGTGTCAGTGTCAGTGTCAGTGTGTGTATAGACTGGCTCTGGGCCTGTGTCAGTGTCAGTGTGTGTATAGACTGGCTCTGGGCCTGTGTCAGTGTCAGTGTGTGTATAGACTGGCTCTGGGCCTGTGTCAGTGCAGTGTGTGTATAGACTGGCTCTGGGCCTGTGTCAGTGTCAGTGTCAGTGTGTGTATAGACTGGCTCTGGGCCTGTGTCAGTGTCAGTGCAGTGTGTGTATAGACTGGCTCTGGGCCTGTGTCAGTGCAGTGTGTGTATAGACTGGCTCTGGGCCTGTGTCAGTGTCAGTGTCAGTGTGTGTATAGACTGGCTCTGGGCCTGTGTCAGTGTCAGTGTGTGTATAGACTGGCTCTGGGCCTGTGTCTGTGTCAGTGTCAGTGTGTGTATAGACTGGCTCTGGGCCTGTGTCAGTGTCAGTGTGTGTATAGACTGGCTCTGGGCCTGTGTCAGTGTCAGTGTGTGTATAGACTGGCTCTGGGCCTGTGTCAGTGTCAGTGCAGTGTGTGTATAGACTGGCTCTGGGCCTGTGTCAGTGTCAGTGTCAGTGTGTGTATAGACTGGCTCTGGGCCTGTGTCAGTGTCAGTGTCAGTGTGTGTATAGACTGGCTCTGGGCCTGTGTCAGTGTCAGTGTGTGTATAGACTGGCTCTGGGCCTGTGTCAGTGTCAGTGTGTGTATAGACTGGCTCTGGGCCTGTGTCAGTGTCAGTGTCAGTGTGTGTATAGACTGGCTCTGGGCCTGTGTCAGTGTCAGTGTGTGTATAGACTGGCTCTGGGCCTGTGTCAGTGTCAGTGTCAGTGTGTGTATAGACTGGCTCTGGGCCTGTGTCAGTGTCAGTGTCAGTGTGTGTATAGACTGGCTCTGGGCCTGTGTCAGTGTCAGTGTGTGTATAGACTGGCTCTGGGCCTGTGTCAGTGTCAGTGTCAGTGTGTGTATAGACTGGCTCTGGGCCTGTGTCAGTGTCAGTGTCAGTGTGTGTATAGACTGGCTCTGGGCCTGTGTCAGTGTCAGTGTCAGTGTGTGTATAGACTGGCTCTGGGCCTGTGTCAGTGTCAGTGTGTGTATAGACTGGCTCTGGGCCTGTGTCAGTGTCAGTGTCAGTGTGTGTATAGACTGGCTCTGGGCCTGTGTCAGTGTCAGTGTCAGTGTGTGTATAGACTGGCTCTGGGCCTGTGTCAGTGTCAGTGTAGTGTGTGTATAGACTGGCTCTGGGCCTGTGTCAGTGTCAGTGTGTGTATAGACTGGCTCTGGGCCTGTGTCAGTGTCAGTGTGTGTATAGACTGGCTCTGGGCCTGTGTCAGTGCAGTGTGTGTATAGACTGGCTCTGGGCCTGTGTCAGTGTCAGTGTGTGTATAGACTGGCTCTGGGCCTGTGTCAGTGCAGTGTCAGTGTGTGTATAGACTGGCTCTGGGCCTGTGTCAGTGTCAGTGTCAGTGCAGTGTGTGTATAGACTGGCTCTGGGCCTGTGTCAGTGTCAGTGCAGTGTGTGTATAGACTGGCTCTGGGCCTGTGTCAGTGTCAGTGTCAGTGTGTGTATAGACTGGCTCTGGGCCTGTGTCAGTGTCAGTGTGTGTATAGACTGGCTCTGGGCCTGTGTCAGTGTCAGTGTCAGTGTGTGTATAGACTGGCTCTGGGCCTGTGTCAGTGTCAGTGCAGTGTGTGTATAGACTGGCTCTGGGCCTGTGTCAGTGTCAGTGCAGTGTGTGTATAGACTGGCTCTGGGCCTGTGTCAGTGTCAGTGTCAGTGTGTGTATAGACTGGCTCTGGGCCTGTGTCAGTGTCAGTGTCAGTGTCAGTGTGTGTATAGACTGGCTCTGGGCCTGTGTCAGTGTCAGTGTCAGTGTGTGTATAGACTGGCTCTGGGCCTGTGTCAGTGTCAGTGTGTGTATAGACTGGCTCTGGGCCTGTGTCAGTGTCAGTGTCAGTGTGTGTATAGACTGGCTCTGGGCCTGTGTCAGTGTCAGTGTGTGTATAGACTGGCTCTGGGCCTGTGTCAGTGTCAGTGTCAGTGTGTGTATAGACTGGCTCTGGGCCTGTGTCAGTGTCAGTGTCAGTGTGTGTATAGACTGGCTCTGGGCCTGTGTCAGTGTCAGTGTAGTGTGTGTATAGACTGGCTCTGGGCCTGTGTCAGTGTCAGTGTGTGTATAGACTGGCTCTGGGCCTGTGTCAGTGTCAGTGTGTGTATAGACTGGCTCTGGGCCTGTGTCAGTGCAGTGTGTGTATAGACTGGCTCTGGGCCTGTGTCAGTGTCAGTGTGTGTATAGACTGGCTCTGGGCCTGTGTCAGTGCAGTGTCAGTGTGTGTATAGACTGGCTCTGGGCCTGTGTCAGTGTCAGTGTCAGTGCAGTGTGTGTATAGACTGGCTCTGGGCCTGTGTCAGTGTCAGTGCAGTGTGTGTATAGACTGGCTCTGGGCCTGTGTCAGTGTCAGTGTCAGTGTGTGTATAGACTGGCTCTGGGCCTGTGTCAGTGTCAGTGTGTGTATAGACTGGCTCTGGGCCTGTGTCAGTGTCAGTGTCAGTGTGTGTATAGACTGGCTCTGGGCCTGTGTCAGTGTCAGTGCAGTGTGTGTATAGACTGGCTCTGGGCCTGTGTCAGTGTCAGTGTCAGTGTGTGTATAGACTGGCTCTGGGCCTGTGTCAGTGTCAGTGTGTGTATAGACTGGCTCTGGGCCTGTGTCAGTGTCAGTGCTGTGTGTATAGACTGGCTCTGGGCCTGTGTCAGTGTCAGTGCAGTGTGTGTATAGACTGGCTCTGGGCCTGTGTCAGTGTCAGTGTCAGTGTGTGTATAGACTGGCTCTGGGCCTGTGTCAGTGTCAGTGTGTGTATAGACTGGCTCTGGGCCTGTGTCAGTGTCAGTGTCAGTGTGTGTATAGACTGGCTCTGGGCCTGTGTCAGTGTCAGTGCAGTGTGTGTATAGACTGGCTCTGGGCCTGTGTCAGTGTCAGTGTCAGTGTGTGTATAGACTGGCTCTGGGCCTGTGTCAGTGTCAGTGTGTGTATAGACTGGCTCTGGGCCTGTGTCAGTGTCAGTGTCAGTGTGTGTATAGACTGGCTCTGGGCCTGTGTCAGTGTCAGTGTGTGTATAGACTGGCTCTGGGCCTGTGTCAGTGTCAGTGCAGTGTGTGTATAGACTGGCTCTGGGCCTGTGTCAGTGTCAGTGTGTGTATAGACTGGCTCTGGGCCTGTGTCAGTGTCAGTGTCAGTGTGTGTATAGACTGGCTCTGGGCCTGTGTCAGTGTCAGTGTCAGTGTGTGTATAGACTGGCTCTGGGCCTGTGTCAGTGTCAGTGTGTGTATAGACTGGCTCTGGGCCTGTGTCAGTGTCAGTGTCAGTGTGTGTATAGACTGGCTCTGGGCCTGTGTCAGTGTCAGTGTGTGTATAGACTGGCTCTGGGCCTGTGTCAGTGTCAGTGTCAGTGTGTGTATAGACTGGCTCTGGGCCTGTGTCAGTGTCAGTGTCAGTGTGTGTATAGACTGGCTCTGGGCCTGTGTCAGTGTCAGTGTAGTGTGTGTATAGACTGGCTCTGGGCCTGTGTCAGTGTCAGTGTGTGTATAGACTGGCTCTGGGCCTGTGTCAGTGTCAGTGTGTGTATAGACTGGCTCTGGGCCTGTGTCAGTGCAGTGTGTGTATAGACTGGCTCTGGGCCTGTGTCAGTGTCAGTGTGTGTATAGACTGGCTCTGGGCCTGTGTCAGTGCAGTGTCAGTGTGTGTATAGACTGGCTCTGGGCCTGTGTCAGTGTCAGTGTCAGTGCAGTGTGTGTATAGACTGGCTCTGGGCCTGTGTCAGTGTCAGTGTCAGTGTGTGTATAGACTGGCTCTGGGCCTGTGTCAGTGCAGTGTGTGTATAGACTGGCTCTGGGCCTGTGTCAGTGTCAGTGTGTGTATAGACTGGCTCTGGGCCTGTGTCAGTGCAGTGTCAGTGTGTGTATAGACTGGCTCTGGGCCTGTGTCAGTGTCAGTGTCAGTGCAGTGTGTGTATAGACTGGCTCTGGGCCTGTGTCAGTGTCAGTGCAGTGTGTGTATAGACTGGCTCTGGGCCTGTGTCAGTGTCAGTGTCAGTGTGTGTATAGACTGGCTCTGGGCCTGTGTCAGTGTCAGTGTCAGTGTGTGTATAGACTGGCTCTGGGCCTGTGTCAGTGTCAGTGTGTGTATAGACTGGCTCTGGGCCTGTGTCAGTGTCAGTGTCAGTGTGTGTATAGACTGGCTCTGGGCCTGTGTCAGTGTCAGTGCAGTGTGTGTATAGACTGGCTCTGGGCCTGTGTCAGTGTCAGTGTCAGTGTGTGTATAGACTGGCTCTGGGCCTGTGTCAGTGTCAGTGTGTGTATAGACTGGCTCTGGGCCTGTGTCAGTGTCAGTGTCAGTGTGTGTATAGACTGGCTCTGGGCCTGTGTCAGTGTCAGTGTGTGTATAGACTGGCTCTGGGCCTGTGTCAGTGTCAGTGCAGTGTGTGTATAGACTGGCTCTGGGCCTGTGTCAGTGTCAGTGTGTGTATAGACTGGCTCTGGGCCTGTGTCAGTGTCAGTGTCAGTGTGTGTATAGACTGGCTCTGGGCCTGTGTCAGTGTCAGTGTGTGTATAGACTGGCTCTGGGCCTGTGTCAGTGTCAGTGTCAGTGTGTGTATAGACTGGCTCTGGGCCTGTGTCAGTGTCAGTGTGTGTATAGACTGGCTCTGGGCCTGTGTCAGTGTCAGTGTGTGTATAGACTGGCTCTGGGCCTGTGTCAGTGTCAGTGTCAGTGTGTGTATAGACTGGCTCTGGGCCTGTGTCAGTGTCAGTGTGTGTATAGACTGGCTCTGGGCCTGTGTCAGTGTCAGTGCAGTGTGTGTATAGACTGGCTCTGGGCCTGTGTCAGTGTCAGTGTCAGTGTCAGTGTGTGTATAGACTGGCTCTGGGCCTGTGTCAGTGTCAGTGCAGTGTGTGTATAGACTGGCTCTGGGCCTGTGTCAGTGTCAGTGTCAGTGTGTGTATAGACTGGCTCTGGGCCTGTGTCAGTGTCAGTGTCAGTGCAGTGTGTGTATAGACTGGCTCTGGGCCTGTGTCAGTGTCAGTGTCAGTGTGTGTATAGACTGGCTCTGGGCCTGTGTCAGTGTCAGTGTCAGTGTGTGTATAGACTGGCTCTGGGCCTGTGTCAGTGTCAGTGTCAGTGTGTGTATAGACTGGCTCTGGGCCTGTGTCAGTGTCAGTGTCAGTGTCAGTGTGTGTATAGACTGGCTCTGGGCCTGTGTCAGTGTCAGTGTGTGTATAGACTGGCTCTGGGCCTGTGTCAGTGTCAGTGTGTGTATAGACTGGCTCTGGGCCTGTGTCAGTGTCAGTGTCAGTGTCAGTGTGTGTATAGACTGGCTCTGGGCCTGTGTCAGTGTCAGTGTCAGTGTCAGTGTGTGTATAGACTGGCTCTGGGCCTGTGTCAGTGTCAGTGTCAGTGTGTGTATAGACTGGCTCTGGGCCGGTGTCAGTGTCAGTGTGTGTATAGACTGGCTCTGGGCCTGTGTCTGTGTCAGTGTCAGTGTGTGTATAGACTGGCTCTGGGCCTGTGTCAGTCAGTTGTGGGATAGTCTCCTGTGTCAGTGTCAGTGTGTGTATAGACTGGCTCTGGGCCTGTGTCAGTGTCAGTGTGTGTATAGACTGGCTCTGGGCCTGTGTCAGTGTCAGTGTCAGTGTGTGTATAGACTGGCTCTGGGCCTGTGTCAGTGTCAGTGTCAGTGTGTGTATAGACTGGCTCTGGGCCTGTGTCAGTGTCAGTGTCAGTGTGTGTATAGACTGGCTCTGGGCCTGTGTCAGTGTCAGTGTCAGTGTCAGTGTGTGTATAGACTGGCTCTGGGCCTGTGTCAGTGTCAGTGTCAGTGTGTGTATAGACTGGCTCTGGGCCTGTGTCAGTGTCAGTGTCAGTGTGTATAGATGGCTCTGACTGGCTCTGGGCCTGTGTCAGTGTCAGTGTGTGTATAGACTGGCTCTGGGCCTGTGTCTGTGTCAGTGTCAGTGTGTGTATAGACTGGCTCTGGGCCTGTGTCAGTGTCAGTGTCAGTGTCAGTGTGTGTATAGACTGGCTCTGGGCCCTTGTGTCTGTGTCAGCGTGTCAGTGTGTGTATAGACTGGCTCTGGGCCTGTGTCAGTGTCAGTGTCAGTGTCAGTGTGTGTATAGACTGGCTCTGGGCCTGTGTCAGTGTCAGTGTGTGTATAGACTGGCTCTGGGCCTGTGTCAGTGTCAGTGTGTGTATAGACTGGCTCTGGGCCTGTGTCTGTGTCAGTGTCAGTGTGTGTATAGACTGGCTCTGGGCCTGTGTCAGTGTCAGTGTCAGTGTGTGTATAGACTGGCTCTGGGCCTGTGTCAGTGTCAGTGTGTGTATAGACTGGCTCTGGGCCTGTGTCAGTGTCAGTGTCAGTGTGTGTATAGACTGGCTCTGGGCCTGTGTCAGTGTCAGTGTCAGTGTGTGTATAGACTGGCTCTGGGCCTGTGTCAGTGTCAGTGTCAGTGTGTGTATAGACTGGCTCTGGGCCTGTGTCTGTGTCAGTGTCAGTGTGTGTGTATAGACTGGCTCTGGGCCTGTGTCAGTGTCAGTGTGTGTATAGACTGGCTCTGGGCCTGTGTCAGTGTCAGTGTGTGTATAGACTGGCTCTGGGCCTGTGTCAGTGTCAGTGTCAGTGTGTGTATAGACTGGCTCTGGGCCTGTGTCAGTGTCAGTGTCAGTGTGTGTATAGACTGGCTCTGGGCCTGTGTCAGTGTCAGTGTCAGTGTGTGTATAGACTGGCTCTGGGCCTGTGTCAGTGTCAGTGTGTGTATAGACTGGCTCTGGGCCTGTGTCAGTGTCAGTGTGTGTATAGACTGGCTCTGGGCCTGTGTCAGTGTCAGTGTCAGTGTGTGTATAGACTGGCTCTGGGCCTGTGTCAGTGTCAGTGTCAGTGTGTGTATAGACTGGCTCTGGGCCTGTGTCTGTGTCAGTGTCAGTGTGTGTATAGACTGGCTCTGGGCCTGTGTCAGTGTCAGTGTGTGTATAGACTGGCTCTGGGCCTGTGTCAGTGTCAGTGCAGTGTGTGTATAGACTGGCTCTGGGCCTGTGTCAGTGTCAGTGTCAGTGTCAGTGTGTGTATAGACTGGCTCTGGGCCTGTGTCAGTGTCAGTGTCAGTGTGTGTATAGACTGGCTCTGGGCCTGTGTCAGTGTCAGTGTGTGTATAGACTGGCTCTGGGCCTGTGTCAGTGCAGTGTGTGTATAGACTGGCTCTGGGCCTGTGTCAGTGTCAGTGTCAGTGCAGTGTGTGTATAGACTGGCTCTGGGCCTGTGTCAGTGTCATTGCAGTGTGTGTATAGACTGGCTCTGGGCCTGTGTCAGTGTCAGTGTGTGTATAGACTGGCTCTGGGCCTGTGTCAGTGTCAGTGCAGTGTGTGTATAGACTGGCTCTGGGCCTGTGTCAGTGTCAGTGTGTGTATAGACTGGCTCTGGGCCTGTGTCAGTGTCAGTGTCAGTGTGTGTATAGACTGGCTCTGGGCCTGTGTCAGTGTCAGTGTGTGTATAGACTGGCTCTGGGCCTGTGTCAGTGCAGTGTGTGTATAGACTGGCTCTGGGCCTGTGTCAGTGTCAGTGTCAGTGTCAGTGTGTGTATAGACTGGCTCTGGGCCTGTGTCAGTGTCAGTGTCAGTGTGTGTATAGACTGGCTCTGGGCCTGTGTCAGTGTCAGTGCAGTGTGTGTATAGACTGGCTCTGGGCCTGTGTCAGTGTGTGTATAGACTGGCTCTGGGCCTGTGTCAGTGTCAGTGTCAGTGTGTGTATAGACTGGCTCTGGGCCTGTGTCAGTGTCAGTGTGTGTATAGACTGGCTCTGGGCCTGTGTCAGTGTCAGTGCAGTGTGTGTATAGACTAGCTCTGGGCCTGTGTCAGTGTCAGTGTCAGTGTGTGTATAGACTGGCTCTGGGCCTGTGTCAGTGTCAGTGTGTGTATAGACTGGCTCTGGGCCTGTGTCAGTGTCAGTGTGTGTATAGACTGGCTCTGGGCCTGTGTCAGTGCAGTGTGTGTATAGACTGGCTCTGGGCCTGTGTCAGTGTCAGTGTCAGTGTGTGTATAGACTGGCTCTGGGCCTGTGTCAGTGTCAGTGTCAGTGTGTGTATAGACTGGCTCTGGGCCTGTGTCAGTGTCAGTGCAGTGTGTGTATAGACTGGCTCTGGGCCTGTGTCAGTGTCAGTGCAGTGTGTGTATAGACTGGCTCTGGGCCTGTGTCAGTGTCAGTGTCAGTGTGTGTATAGACTGGCTCTGGGCCTGTGTCAGTGTCAGTGTGTGTATAGACTGGCTCTGGGCCTGTGTCAGTGTCAGTGTGTGTATAGACTGGCTCTGGGCCTGTGTCAGTGTCAGTGCAGTGTGTGTATAGACTGGCTCTGGGCCTGTGTCAGTGTCAGTGTCAGTGTGTGTATAGACTGGCTCTGGGCCTGTGTCAGTGTCAGTGTGTGTATAGACTGGCTCTGGGCCTGTGTCAGTGTCAGTGTGTGTATAGACTGGCTCTGGGCCTGTGTCAGTGTCAGTGTGTGTATAGACTGGCTCTGGGCCTGTGTCAGTGTCAGTGCAGTGTGTGTATAGACTGGCTCTGGGCCTGTGTCAGTGTCAGTGTGTGTATAGACTGGCTCTGGGCCTGTGTCAGTGTCAGTGTCAGTGCAGTGTGTGTATAGACTGGCTCTGGGCCTGTGTCAGTGCAGTGTGTGTATAGACTGGCTCTGGGCCTGTGTCAGTGTCAGTGTCAGTGTCAGTGTCAGTGTGTGTATAGACTGGCTCTGGGCCTGTGTCAGTGTCAGTGTCAGTGTGTGTATAGACTGGCTCTGGGCCTGTGTCTGTGTCAGTGTCAGTGTGTGTATAGACTGGCTCTGGGCCTGTGTCAGTGTCAGTGCAGTGTGTGTATAGACTGGCTCTGGGCCTGTGTCAGTGTCAGTGTGTGTATAGACTGGCTCTGGGCCTGTGTCAGTGTCAGTGCAGTGTGTGTATAGACTGGCTCTGGGCCTGTGTCAGTGTCAGTGTGTGTATAGACTGGCTCTGGGCCTGTGTCAGTGTCAGTGTCAGTGTGTGTATAGACTGGCTCTGGGCCTGTGTCTGTGTCAGTGTGTGTATAGACTGGCTCTGGGCCTGTGTCAGTGTCAGTGTCAGTGTGTGTATAGACTGGCTCTGGGCCTGTGTCAGTGTCAGTGTAGTGTGTGTATAGACTGGCTCTGGGCCTGTGTCAGTGTCAGTGTGTGTATAGACTGGCTCTGGGCCTGTGTCAGTGTCAGTGTGTGTATAGACTGGCTCTGGGCCTGTGTCAGTGTCAGTGCAGTGTGTGTATAGACTGGCTCTGGGCCTGTGTCAGTGTCAGTGTCAGTGTGTGTATAGACTGGCTCTGGGCCTGTGTCAGTATCAGTGTGTGTATAGACTGGCTCTGGGCCTGTGTCAGTGTCAGTGCAGTGTGTGTATAGACTGGCTCTGGGCCTGTGTCAGTGTCAGTGTCAGTGTGTGTATAGACTGGCTCTGGGCCTGTGTCAGTGTCAGTGTCAGTGCAGTGTGTGTATAGACTGGCTCTGGGCCTGTGTCAGTGTCAGTGTCAGTGTGTGTATAGACTGGCTCTGGGCCTGTGTCAGTGTCAGTGTCAGTGTGTGTATAGACTGGCTCTGGGCCTGTGTCAGTGTCAGTGTGTGTATAGACTGGCTCTGGGCCTGTGTCAGTGTCAGTGCAGTGTGTGTATAGACTGGCTCTGGGCCTGTGTCAGTGTCAGTGCAGTGTGTGTATAGACTGGCTCTGGGCCTGTGTCAGTGTCAGTGTCAGTGTCAGTGTGTGTATAGACTGGCTCTGGGCCTGTGTCAGTGTCAGTGTCAGTGCAGTGTGTGTATAGACTGGCTCTGGGCCTGTGTCAGTGTCAGTATCAGTGTGTGTATAGACTGGCTCTGGGCCTGTGTCAGTGTCAGTGTAGTGTGTGTATAGACTGGCTCTGGGCCTGTGTCAGTGTCAGTGCAGTGTGTGTATAGATTGGCTCTGGGCCTGTGTCAGTGCAGTGATGGGCCGAGCTGTCTGCCCCAGAGGTCCAGGTGTGTTGGATGGCAGTAAAGGGAGGCCACATGTTGTCTTTCAGCGGATCCCCCGTTCAACGCTTACCCAGCAGTCATTGGGGCAGCCATCGCGGGGATGATCGTGGCCACAGTGGGCACTGTGCTGGTGTTCCAGTACGTCATCAGGAACCGCACCGACAACCCCCGTGAGTACAGCACACACACACGCACAGACTACACACAAACACAAACACACACTCACTCAGTAATCAGTCCACCCTGGGGGCAGATTGCCACTTCTCCAGAGCTAAACGTGGCCCGAGAATCCTGGAAGGTCTAGTAAGTCCTACAATTAAAAAAAATATTCATGTTCCTTATCATGTCAGATACACGTTTCTCAACTCTCTTACCTCTGAGAGCTTGCTGCTTGCGTGTCTAGATTTCTTAACTCTGACACACTCAGACATTAGCAATAATTAGGTCAACAGACTGATCCTTAATTATATTACAGCATAAACTTGTATTCATAACTCCTTGCATCAACTTAAAATTCAGAGCAAGGGTAAATGACGACAGGTTAATTAGACACATTTCACACAGAGCAGAGATTCTGGTTTCCTCTCCTCTGTGTGTACTAGTTAGTATACTATCAACTCTAAATCTGGTCAAAACAAACCAGAAGAACGTAGCAGCAGCACTCACCCCCTGTCTGAAGAACCCAGCAAAGCACAGCCGACTCTAGCCCACCCGTACCCAGGCCCTGCCAGCCCTCTCAGGTCTCTACACAGTCTTATTCATTTACTGGGCTGGAGCCTTTATGAAAAGTGCCTCATGCTTCTACAGCAGCGCGCTGTCCTGCTCAGAGGGGCAAGAGCAGCAGCACACCTGGGATTCGAACCCACAGCCACACAGCTGGCCTTTGGTAGCGCTCGCACAGCTGAAACCGAGGAGGACTCTAACTGGAACTCCTGGCTTTTGTCTCTTCAGGTCTACACAACATGTTCTTTGGCATGTGAGTACCGGGATGCTGTGCCCGCTGAGGGCACGCCCGAGGCCCAGAGGCTGCCCCAGTCAGTAGTGGAACAACAGCACATCTGGACTGCAGGAGCACAGCTGGAGGCTAACACTGTAGGGCGGGGGAGAGGGGGTGTCTGGGGTCTCGGCACACGACAGACAGAAGGGCAGAAAAAAACTCCAAAAAGAACTGCAGGGATGAAGGAGGAAGTGCACAAGAGACACGGGGGCAGAGCTGCAGAACAGTGCCTCCATGAGGCAGTGTGTGATGTCACTACAGAGTAGAGTGTGATGTGATGTCATAGCAGGGTGGAGTGTGATGTCACCGGGTGTTGTCAGCATGTGTTTGTGCTTGCAGACAGCCTGCGGAGTCCAGGGAGAACATAAGCTACCCCGAGGATGAGCAGGGGCCAGGGGCGGGAGAAGAGGGCCACACTCCTGCCTCCAGCACAGGTGCCTGCCAGCTGTCCACTATGACACGGGCTTCCTGCATGACTAGAGCCTACAGCTCTTCGCCTCGCCCTGGTTAGGAGAAGGGCTGTAGAGCCACACCAGGTGTCGCACTCCTAAATTGACATATCTGGTGGGCGCTTTGAATGCAGATATGACTCCTTACAATCAATAACTGCTCCCAGACTGAATTAAGAAGGAAAAAACAGAAAGTAATCAACTATTTCAGGTGTCCAAAGTGATCTATCTAGTTCCTGTAAGACATCAGTGTCACTTACTCAGTTCTATCGCTTAAACTGGGGCAAGTTAAAGACATCTTTTGTAAAACCCTTCCATGAAATATTCATTCAGCAGGTTTACTAATCATTTTAATCTCCTAACATTAATCTTGCAAGCTGTTTACTTACACTCTTGCAGGTCCTTTTCTGACAGGGCCATGAAAAATGGCTTTGCATTATTTTAAACTCCACTGAAGCATGCTGAGGTCTTGTAGACTGTAGAATACTCTGTTCTTTCTCACTTTTCATCTATTCTCTCCGTTCTTCTCATTTTCCTTGACCTATCTGTTTTAGGGATGAATTTGTTTTCTGACTGTAACGGCATGTTTCTAATTTATAATAATCCTGTTGACTTCAAAACCATTTCAGAGCTTGTGAGCTCTGCCTCATGTCTTCAAAGTCTGCTTTTCTAATACTGCAATCCAACATTTGGATCAACCTTTAGAGATCAAATGTTTACATCTAATTTTACAGTGTTATGGCCACAATTCCCCAGTATATTTTAGCCATCCTGAATGCCGAAAACTAGCTGAACTCTAGAGCCGGGGGAGAGGAGGCTCAGTATTTCCACGAGCTGCACAGCGGCTGTGCGCTTCTGAGCAGTGGCCACGCCAGCACCAGGGCAGGTGCAGCACCAGCTCCCGAGGAGCTCGGGGTTACACAGTCTGTCATTAAGGCAGTCGATGGTGTCGTTTCCCTGATGAAGGTCAGGCTCATTTCACTGGCCCAGCTGTGGCGCCTGTGTCACTCCGGCTCCCGTTCAGCCCGAGCCACCGCTGGCACCGTGAGCCCGGATCAGTCCCACCAGCCTCCTCTGTGAGGTAAAACAGGCGAGGACAGTGTCCCACCCTGGTCCTGAAGACACTTCCTTCACAGCCAGGCACTGCACACATGGGGTCATTCCCAGGGGCACCCCACCGGAGACTGTTCGTCACCCCCCAGAACAATGTCACACCCCTCTGGGAGCTAGCCTTGGACACTCTAGTGAAGGCCCTTCGGACGGTTTGGGTGAGAGGAGAGGTGGCCGTCTTCGGTCCCCACAGGCCCGGCAGAGCCTGATCACACGGGCCTGAGGTCATGGGTACAGGAGCAGCTCGCCCATCAGGCTGGCCAGTCAGACCCCACGGGTCGGACTCAGGCGTGGCTCAGTGCCACTCTGTTACAGAGCTCTGTGAGGCCTCAAGGCCACTACAAACCACAGATCTGTCAGCAGAAACCGTTAGTTGAAAAAATGTTTACAATTTCAGTAGAGGAATGGTGCAGAATTGTGTATGTATGTGTGAGGAAGGGAAAACAGGGCGAAATCAGTAAACGCGAAATATGAAAGACTGTCGTGGTGCAGTGTACACTTGCTGTTTAACAAGACATAAGATGTCTGAACTCGGCTCTTTCCTGCATGAACCAACTCTGTTCCTGGCTTCCCTGTCTTTTCCAGAAGAAGCTCCCTCAGGCTCCTCCCCTCCTTCACAGGCTCCTCCCCCTGGCGATGGCAACGAGCCCGTCAACGTCACCATCACCGTCACGGCAACCAGCTGAGAGGCAGCACAGCAGAGGCCTGTCCCTCACTCACGCAGTCCCAAAGCACAGACACAGCACACAGCACACACAGCACAGAGACACAGCACACACACAGCACAGAGAAACAGTTCACACACAGCACAGAGACACAGCACACACACAGCACAAAGACACAGACACAGCGCACACACACAGACACAGCGCACACACAGCACAGAGACACAGCACAGAGCACACACACAGCACAGAGAAACAGCACAGAGCACACACACAGCACAGAGACACAGCACACACCACAGTACAGAGACACAGCACACACCACACACAGCACAGAGACACAGCACGCAGAGACACAGCACACAGCACAGAGCACTCACACAGCACAGAGACACAGCACACACAGCACAGTACAGAGACACAGCATACACCACACACAGCACAGAGAGACAGCACAGAGAGAAACAGCACACAGCACACACACAGACACAGCACAGAGACACAGCACAGAGCACACACACAGCACAAAGACAAACACAGCACAGAGCACACACACAGCACAGAGACACAGCACACACCACACACAGCACAGAGACACAGCACACAGCACACAGAGACACAGCACACAGCACACACCACACACAGCAGAGACACAACACAGAGAAACAGCACACACAGCACAGCACACATAGACAGATCACATAGCACACACAACACAGACACAGCACACAGCGCACATACACACAGCATACGCACTCTGCACACACGCAGTACACTGAGAGCATACACAAACACTGTGCACAGACAGGACACACAGCACGCACACACAACTACAATTGTCCCCAGCAGAGGGGGAGAGGAGGTTCATTTCCGAACCCAGAACCCCAAACTCCCTGCCTGTCCCCCATTTCAACATTCCTGCTCTGCCCTGCCAGCAACACAAACTCGATTTGACTATTTTTGAATGCAAGGATCAGCTCGGCTTACTCTTTGTGGACATTTTGGTTACGTTTTAGATCAACTCAAAATAATATAATAAATATCCTACCTTGTAATCCAAGGGGCTTCTGTGATGTTGCTTTTTTAATTTGTAAATTGTAGACTCTAAGGGTGTACTTAAAAAATGCATGTAAATGTTAAATCTTACAAACATACACTTTAAAATATGCAGTTCATAATTTACAATCTGCTCTTCACATTTGAACCCCTCAAAGCACGGCTGCTATGGGCTGAGACGCCTGCAGATGAAATCCATTCGGTTTTCTGAGCAGGAGTAATGCTGCAGAGGGTATCAGAAGGTCATGCACACAGGGAAGGTCTCGAACCCCTAACCCAACCACATCAAGAACATGACAAAAGAGGCCAGAGTTGACTTACAGCCACAGGCATGCGTTAGAGGGGATGGTGTTTCAGGAAGGCAGATGTAAAAACTGAATTTTGACAAAGTTCAAGTCCCGGGCACAGCTACGTTTTGCACAGAGTGAAGGATTCCTAACCTGAAAGCTGAATCTCGCAGGACCTGCTCCAGCAGTATATCCGCCACGTGAACTGCACGGTGCTGGCTCTGTCCTGCTGAATTCCTCACACCACACTCTCAGCTGGCTGTCGCCACTGCCTGATGCAGAGGAAACACTGTCCTGCTTTGTTTCCAGAGGGGAATGATCATGGTGGTTTCCACGTACGGTCTTTAAAATAAAAAGTTGTATTTCTGCATCGCCAGGCTGTTGCTCTGATCCCACTGATCGAGGGCCACCTGGAATGTTTTAAGGCTTGTTTCTACTGTACTTCAGGGTAATTGTTAGCAGGTCCAGATTGCTCAGAATTGTTCAGCGTGACATCATGAAAAAGATTGTCTAGAAATCTGCTGAGAGATCCAGCGCAGCTACTGATATTCATCGCGTAACATACTGTAACCATTATGTCAAGTCTTATCTGTTTTCAGTTCAATCCATTACTGCTCGGTGGAAAAAAACGTTTTGTTTTAAAACAAAAAAGTCTGAACTGCCACAAAGCTGTGAGCTCTCCTGGCATGAATGAATACACGCTATACCCATCTGCAGGACAGTGTTTTGTTTTGACATGAAGTCTTTGCTGCTGTACCGTCGCTGAAAACAATGACTAGAAAACGAGCTCATTCTGGGAGCAGTGGGCCAGGGGTCAGTATCGCTGGATACTGGCGGAGCTGGGCCCTGGGTTCAACAACAGACCTGGGGTGCTTTCCGTGTGGAGTCTGTATGTTCTCCTGTGCTCCTGGGGGTTTCCTCCCACAGCACACATTGCTTACCAGGACAGGCTCTGGCACCGCTGTGAGAGTGAAGTGGATAGACCGATTAGAAACGGGTGGATGGGGTCTCTCTCAGGGCACTGGACTGTGTGCACAGAAGAGACGAGGAGAGCATGGAGCACTGGAGACTGGGCACAGAGCACCGATCGAAAACACAGCAGCTCTATCTCCCTGCAGCTCCCAGCTGGCCGCCCACTGGAGCCCAGCAGTGAGAGCCTGGCCAGTACCTGGAGGGGAGACTCCTGGGAGAGCTGAGGCTGCTGCTGGGAGAGGTGTCAGTGGAGCCAGCAGGGGGCGCTCACCCTGGGGTCTGTGTGGGTCCTAATGCCCCAGTACAGTGACGGGGACACTATACTGTAAACAGGCGCCGTCCTTCAGATGAGACGTAAAACTATTAACAATCCCAGGGTGTTTCTCGAGAAGAGTAGAGGATGTTACCCCAGTGTCCTGGCCAAACCTCCCCCTGGTCTTTACCCATCATGGCCTCCTAATACCCCCCGTCTCTGAACTGGCCTCATCACTCTGCTCTCCTCCCCACTGAGAGCTGGTGTGTGGGGAGCGGACTGGAGCATCATCCAGGTGGGGGTACACACTGGTGGGGGTGGAGGGGATCCCCGTGACCTGTAAAGAGCTCTGAATGGAGGGTCCAGAAAAGAGCTATAGAAGTGTAAGAGTTATATTATTCTAAAAATCTGCAAAGTTTAGAACAAACTCTCTATCTTGTTATTGCTAACAACCCCAGCCTGCAGGAACCACATGCCACATGCCCTTTCAGAGCGCTTGTCCATTATTCACTGGCACTGACAGTGCTGCTCACACAGCTCCCGTTTTAGCAGGGAAAGAGCCGTGGGCAGAGTTTTCCATTCAGCCTGCGATGATCCAGACCCAAAGAGAGACTCAGAAGCTAAATGACGGCTCCTATATGGACATGGAAAGGCATCGCTGGCCTCTTTGATGTCACACTACAGCGAGCGTTCATGATGACCCCTGGACACTCCCTGCGATCGCAGCCGACGGCAGTCCGGACGTGGGTTCGAATCAGCTGTGGCTGCAGAGAGTGAGATATTTGTGTTCAGAGCAGTGGGAGGGAACACCAATGCCTAGCTCAGGGCACGATAAAAAATGGACACTGGCTCACCAGAAAGTGCTTGAGAAAAGAGCAACTAGACTGTATCGCGGAGCCTGCAAACACAAGATTTTATGGGTGCAAACCCCTGAAAGGCACTGAAAAGGTTAAAGGAATCGTCCTCACTGTCCCTTCGCGCAAACGAGTGGGGCAGTGACCTGGCTCTCACCACGCGCAGGGGGGTCCACCGGGCCAGGGGGACACAGGCGACAGGAAGGGTCCAGGAAGCGCGGGACTGGATTCAAAAGGCACCTCCTCCACGCCAGGAGGCAAGGGGGCTGCTGGGACGGACAGGGGTTTGGAAAGGGCACGGCCACCGCTGAGCCTCGGCCTCCCACAGCGTCGCTGCGTTTCCCAGCAGCACAGGGGGCCTCAACACTGGCCACTGGTGGGAGAAGGCTGGGCCAGGGCTTTGAGGCCGTGGCCCTTCGGCGCCCGAGGGGGAGCAGAACGTCATCCGGGCAGCTTCTGTTTTCTTTAAAAGACTATGCCAGGCCGGAGCTGTGATGTAAACATTTTCACAATAACTTCCGAGGCAACGCAAACTGTACTTCGGGTTTCCCACGTCCCTCTTTGCACACAAAAATAATCAATGACTGCATCACAGAACAGGCATAAGTAATCAATTATGCTGGATTTTGCTGTTATGATGGATTTGTGAGGATTTTGTTTGGTGTTTGTCTGCCTACCCCAACTCACCCAGCCGCCCTGCTCCTAACCTTGCACCGTGACAGAGTGACAATGGCCCCTGATATCACATGCGCTGGGAACTCTGTACTGTGTGTCCAGTAAGAAGGCGAGGCGATCAGGACAGCTGTCAAGCTCAGGAGAAACGAGCCAAACCGCGATACCAGGAGGTCAGGCGCGGTACCAGAGCTCTTGTCCGCTCAGCTGCTCGGCCTGCCTGTCCTGTATATACCCATTGCTCATCTGTGCACAGCAGCACTGACGTCACCAATAAACATTTCACTTGGCAAGACCTTTTAAAGCTCGGTGAACGGACCACTTTCTCACTGCCGAGCTGCACAGTTCTGAAATGGACAGCAGTGTCGAAAAGCAGCGGGATCTCCAGGCTGCAGCTTGGGGACTGTGTCTAGGGTGACGGGCCAGTCCTGGCGTGACCTGGCGGTATTTGAACCGCAGTGATCGGAGGAAGGGACTGTCCAGGGCCTGGCCAGCAGGGGGAGACAGACAGAGGGGCTGATGGAAGAAAGGAGGGCAGGGACTGGCACGCAGGCGGGTAGGCACGCCCACAACTGGCGCTGGGGTGGAGGAGCAAGGAGGGATGTGCTTTACTCCAAAAATAACAGGAGGAAATGAGGGCGCGCTGGCTACACGCAGGCGGGCAGGGCACACCAGCTGGGGTGCCAGCAACCGACGCGCCACATCAGGGCCGAGGAATGCGGGTTGAGCCAGGATTAGAAAGCAGCCATACTCAATCACCAAGAGGCTCACAGGATACTGGGAGTCACACTCCTCCTGCAGCATCTGCACACAGCACTCACAGTGCACTGACACACACACAGCACTCACAGTGCACTGACACACTCACAGCACTCACAGTGCACCGACACACTCACAGCACTCACAGTGCACCGACACACTCACAGCATTCACAGTGCACCGACACACTCACAGCACTCGCAGTGCACCGACACACACACAGCATTCGCAGTGCACCGACACACACACAGCACTCGCAGTGCACCGACACACACACAGCATTCGCAGTGCACTGACACACACACAGCATTCGCAGTGCACTGACACACTCACAGCACTCACACACTGCGATCTCACACAGCACTCACACACTGCGATCTCACACAGCACTCACACACACAGCAATCACACACACAGCAATCACACACTGCGATCTCACACAGCACTCACACACACAGCACTCACACACTGCGATCTCACACAGCACTCCCACACACAGCACTCCCACACAGCAATCACAGTGCACTCACACACACTGCACTCACACACAGCAATCACAGCGCACTCACACTGCACTCACACACACAGCACTCACAGCGCACTCACACTGCACTCACACACAGCAATCACAGTGCACTCACACACAGCAATCACAGTGCACTGACACACACACATCACTCACACACAGCAATCACAGCGCACTCACACTGCACTCACACTGCACTCACACACAGCAATCACAGCGCACTCACACACTGCGATCTCACACAGCACTCACAGGAAATTCACACACAGAACGCAATCATACAACCCCAGCAGATTGACACACCACAGCTGTTGACATACAGGTTACAGGCTACACTGGGTCTGCTAGAGGCTGAATCAGCCGAGGATCGGAGGTGGGGATGGGGGTTTAAACAATCAGTGTTTCCAGTCCCATAGTCTTGCCGAAGAAAACGAGAAGAAACCCGCTGACATATGGACAAAGAAAAACTCATCCGTAACAAATGAGAGTAGTATTCCATGTCTCAGTCACAGCAGAGTCTGGGCACGCTTCATCACCACCAGCCCACAAGCTCAGCTCTGAGTGATGCGCGTGTGGCTGCTGGACGGTCAGGTGCCACGGTGAGGCGCTGAGCTCTCTGCGGCGCGGTCAGCACACCGACAGGCAGCAGCTGTGGCTGGCGAGTACGGGCGCAGCACTGCTCTCAGCCAGCAGATCTCACAGGGAGATCTGTGATCTGCTTCTGCTCGCCAGCTGGCAAGCCGGAGCACCGAGCACGTTCCGCTGCCGAAGCAGATTAACTGCTGATCGGGGCTGCAATAAATTCGCCATATAAGCCGACACAAGAGCTCTGTGCCTGTAAAAGGCAAGTGTCATTCCCAGCACGTGAAGAGCTGTCGCTGCTTTGTTTAAGGCAAGACTCTCAGATCCTCTGCTCACGAGCAACAGTCCCGCAGGCTCAACAGGCCTCCTTAGATCATCAGGACAAGAGCACTGGCAGACTTCAGCTCATCAATGAAGGCTTAAACACACCAGCTGAACCCTCCAGCACGAGTGTGAAACTGCTGCTGATAGACGGGCAAGACACAGGGTGCTTATGAAGTTCGCTGGACTCTTCAAGAACCACTTTATCATGAATACCAGAGATCACTGGCAATGACAGTCCACACTCGCCTATTAGAATTCCTTATGTGGGCAGGAGACACGTGCTTCTGTATCCACATGGTCATTGTCCATTAATCTCATTAGAATAGGAATTAGATATTAGCTTGGCTAATACTTTTTCCCCCCAAAAGACTTATATTCACACCATTTACAAGCTGGGCATTGTGACGAAGCTCTGTCACCCAGAATTTGAACCCGCAGCCTCCTCATTACAAGTTAAGAGTTCTGAGTGAAGAGTCCTCAACACTGCTATCCAGGTAAGCACACCGAAGGCCGCCGTGTCCGCGATGCACTTACAGGAACTGAACGACTAACTTTATGAGCCCCCTGCTCTTAAAGCGCCAAGCGCAAAAGATCCAGGACCACAGGGTGGCTTCTATCCATGAATACACTCGCGGTCATGAGGCCCCGAGCGGCTCCGATTGGGATTCTGGTGCGCAGCCCAGATGAGCCGTCAAGTCAACACTGGATCAGAGTCAGACATTTCACACCATGCTCCTCTCTCCTCTTGGGCTTAGTGTGCTTCAGCCTGCAGAGGACAGTCACCTCGCTGATGGCAGCACCCCAGGATTAACAGCACAAACAGCAGGCCCACATAGATCTGACATAATTCTGGCAGCCCTTTGTATTTCCACACGCCTTAACGAGCGTGCTCCTAACGACGCAGGAAATAACAGAAGCTCGTATCTTCCATAGTTTCTCTTTATATTATTACAAAACTTTATACAGAAAAAGGCTAAACTCCCCACTGTGTGGAAGACAAAAATAAAAAAATCTCATCAAAAAGCATAAATAATAGAAAAGACAAACTTTTTTTCTTAAAACAGATACATTCATATGCAATAATATTTTACTACTACAAAAAATAAATAAGTGTCTAAAAAGTTGTCACTGCTGTTTTCCTGCCTCGCTTGTGCACGCCGATCCTCTCTCTCCACCCTCCCTCCTGTGTCCTTGTACCGCCACTCACGCCCCCTCAGGTCTCCTGCAGCTCCGGCTGTGAGAAGTCCCCAACGGGTCTGTCCATGGCCGTGCCTGCTGAAGTCCAGCCCACTGTCTCGGGACAGTCCAGGACCGGCAGACCCCGGGTCTCCCAGCACACCACCACAGGTCCCTCCGCCTCCCGACAGTGTGGCTCCTCACCTGCCCGAGAGACACGACACTCGCCTGTGAGGCGGAACAGGCCAACGGCACAATCGCGAGACAGACGGATTTCCAATCACGCTGCGGCTCGGTCGCGTCGACCGATTTGTTTTTAAATCCCAAGGGCTGAAGTATGGACCACTTCAGTACTTACAAGGCAACACTGTGTCCAGCTCTCACAAAAACACTTTTGCGTCACAATGCAGGGTCGTTTTTTCCTGCCTCTTTGAGGAAAGGAACGGCCTGAGTAATTCGACGCTGTTCGACACTGAGAGCCGCGTGGCCCAGCTGTCCGGGGACAGACTCGGGGCCCATGTGGCCCTCACCAGGGAAACTTCTCTGGGCCGGTCCCAACAGAACCCAGATCTGGGAGTCTGGTTGGGAACCGGGGAGATGATGGTCTCAGGCCTGACTGTGCAAACTCCTTGTCCAACTACGTCTCGTTTCCATAGGAACAGGACACTATCTTCAAGACGCTGAAGTCCTAGACCCCCAGGAAAAGCAAAAGGTGTTTTGATTATACTAAGAACAATACATATGTCTGTTTTTCTCACTTCTTTCATATTCACTTTTTTAAGGGGTCAATGCTAACTTTCTTGTTTTGTGAGAGATGTGTAATTCGCAGCACCAAGGCCCGTGCGTGGTCAGAGGACTGTCCACGCTCCCCCAGGCCGGGGTGTGACAGGCGCCAGGGAGCGCTGCCTGCTTTCTGGAGCTCGCAGGAAGACGGACAACTGGGAACGTGCTCCACGGAGCTCATCCTGAACGGGCAGGCGGTTCAGAGCCATTGATGCTCTCTGGTCGGGGTCAGTCCTTCGTGGTGGCCAGTGCCAGCGAGCACTTCTAGCAGGAGACTCGGCTGTTCTTTACACTGGGGAAATAATCTGCCAGCTGACCCACCCCTGAGGTCTGGAGAAGCTCTGAACTGGCCCAAGTGATCAGTAACAGAACCACTTGATCACATTTCCATGTTCCTTCTGTGTCTTTTAGACGGTCACCAGAAAACCTGCAGAACTGTGGGACTCCGTGCCCAGACGTGACCATCTCCACTGCACACTCACAATCCAGAGGCTACAGCAGCACAGCACAGGGATGGTTCACTCTTTTCAAACTGCCCCTGTAAATGATGATGATGCCCTTCTCTTACCTCTCCCTCCCAGCTGGCAGTATTCCCCTGCCTGGCAGCAGGAATGCTGGGAAGGCAGAGGGGTCATGCTGCCTTTCTCCCCTCCCTCGCCCAGTTCCCCTGGGCATTGTGGGACAGTGGGGGTGTCGCAGCCCGGGGTCACATGAGCCAAGGGCATCATCTCCAGCCCATCCTGCTGGCAGGGTGACATGTGATGCATCATGGGAAGAGTGCCATTAGAGAACGTCCCGTTGGTCTTTGTGTAGCATCTGGAAAGCCAAAAAAGCAGCATTAGAGAGAAACATTCAGGTTTTAAAATAAATGAAAAATCCTGGCACAGCTCACATCTCAGCAGGGGACGTGCGCTACTTCAACACTATCAAGCAGCCTGGCCTGGTGTGTCAAAGCAGGGCCATAGATCGATGCTGAACATGGAAATCAGGATTACAGACAAAATATCAGAAGACACCTGAAGGGACTGCAGTCCTGAGTTCTTAGACCAGTTTTTAAATCTCGGTAACAAAATGGATTAATCAAAGGTATCGCACATTTTTACAAATACTGAATTAAGATCAAAATAGCAAACTTTGTGGAGTACTCTATGATCACCATGTTGACACAAACCCCTGCTCTCCACCGAATTGTGATGGAAGTAGCCCTTCCTGCTCACTAGTCCCTGTAATTGTCCTAATGTAATGAGATGTACAAGTGAATAAGTACAGGTTGTGCAGCAGACATTTCACTGCAGAAATATTTCAACATGATCTGCCTGCAGACTTAACAAGCAAGTCGTATTTTTTGGCAAAACTTTCTGGAAGTCAAGAGCTATAGTCAAGAGCTGGATTCACGAGCCTGCTTGTTTATAATAGGGCTGCTTCATCTCACCAGACGCACTGTTGCCTCAATCTGAATCTCAGAGTATGTCTATTTTGTGATGTAAACTGGAGGTTCTACAAGTGACTGTGTACATTTTACTTTCATTGTGGTTTGAAATGCGCTCTTCCATGCTGAGTCTTGTAAAATAGCCTTGCGGTTCCCCTGTAAGCGCCACAAGAGTGGGGCCGACCGGGACCCCCACTGTCTGGCCCAGATGAGAAAGATTCCCGGGGTTCCCTGCAGTCCTGAGACGTGGATATCCCCCCGACAGCACGGCCAGCTGTGAACCCCCCTTCCCCCTCCCCCTGGGGCCGCCGCGAGCTCCATAAACACAGGCCTCGTCAGCAGGCTGGCCGCCGCGCGCAGAGTCAACAGAGCCGCGCGTGTGGGGGGGTCCCGAGGCCACTCAAGCGCCAGCTGGGCAGGGGCTCCCTCACCTGTTGTTGTTGCAGAAGTTCTGGCAGCTCATACAGTCCGAGGGGTCCGACTGGGGCAGCGCCGTGTACATGCCGCCCCCCTGCCAATCAAGAGCAGAGGGTTACTCCTGGGCGGGGGTCCGGACGCGCCCAGCGAGGCAGACCGCCGGACAGACGGTCAGGGGATCCAGCCGGCCGGGCGGGCAGGCGGGCGGCGGGGCGGTCACTCACGTTGTGCGGGCGGTGCGCGCCAGCCAGCAGCGGTGGGCCGCCGGGCAGCTTGTGGTGCAGGTGTGGGCAGCTGCCGGGCAGGGGGCGCAGGCCGCCGTTGGCGTGGCTGGTGCCGGGCAGCGCGGCGTACTCCAGGACGTGGCTGCTCATCTCCGCGGGCGGGTACAGGTACCCGGGGGGGTCGTACTCTGCGGGACGAGAGGCGGGGGTCAGCGCGGGTCTGTACAGAGCTCTGCCGTGACTGGCGTGCCGCCGGACTCACTGTGCAGGCTGCTCTGCTGTCTGCTCCTCCACAGGCACATGGCGATGAAGGCCAGCAGGATGAGGACCATCACGCCCAGCACGCTGCCCACGATCAGGTACAGCATGTCCCCTCCCCGCTGGCTCTGGACACCCCCTGCGCCGCCGCCCCCCCGCTCCGGGGGCCCTGGGGGCGTCACAGCTCCGGCCCCCCCTCCAGGAGACACGCCGGGGGCCTGTCTGGCTGCAGAGGCAGGAGATTGAGATCACAGATCACTCCCTGTGTTCACTCCTGTCTCTCTCCCAGATCGCTCCCTGTGTTCACTCCTGTCTCTCTCCCAGATCGCTCCCTGTGTTCACTCCTGTCTCTCTCCCAGATCACTGCCTGTGTTCACTCCCGTCTCTCCCAGATCACTGCCTGTGTTCACTCCCATCTCTCCCAGATCACTCCCTGTGTTCACTCCCGTCTCTCCCAGATCCCTCCCTGTGTTCACTCCTGTCTCTCTCCCAGATCCCTCCCTGTGTTCACTCCTGTCTCTCTCCCAGATCCCTCCCTGTGTCCACTCCTGTCTCTCTCCCAGATCACTGCCTGTGTTCACTCCCGTCTCTCTCCCAGATCACTGCCTGTGTTCACTCCTGTCTCTCTCCCAGATCCCTCCCTGTGTTCACTCCTGTCTCTCTCCCAGATCCCTCCCTGTGTTCACTCCTGTCTCTCTCCCAGATCACTGCCTGTGTTCACTCCCGTCTCTCTCCCAGATCACTGCCTGTGTTCACTCCTGTCTCTCTCCCAGATCCCTCCCTGTGTTCACTCCTGTCTCTCTCCCAGATCCCTCCCTGTGTTCACTCCTGTCTCACTCACCTTTGGTCTCACAGATCATGACGTTGCTGTACTCGCTCTCTCCGCCGTCGTTGAAGCACTGCATCTTGATGTCATAGGACGTCTCGGGCTGCAGCTGGCCAATCAGGTGCCACTGCTTGTTGCCTGTTAGGAACAGAGGTAAGGATGAGTTCAGAGCTTCCCAGCCTCACACAGCCCTCCGGCCACCTGGGCTCACTGAAGGATTTCACAGAACAGGTCAGATACACATGCAGGCAGACAAGTGGGCCAGAGAGGAGCTGCAGATGTGAGAACTGGCGTCCTCCGTTTCCAACAATGTCTTTCAGGAACTGGAGTGGATTCCAAGTTGCTTAGCTTGGCCATGGCGTCTCTTCTGCAGCCGCTGAGCACTCCCTCAGCCGAGGAGAGCAGGAAGCAGCTTTAAAGGCCCAAGCAAATGGAGAGGAAAGTATGATGGCTGCGGTGCTGATACTTAGGAGTGCCAGTAGGGGGCGCTCACCCTGCAGTCTGTGCAGGTCCAAGTACAGTGACGGGGACACTAGACTGTAAACAGGCGCCGTCCTTCAGATGAGATGTAAAACTGAGGTTCTGACTCTCTGAGGTCATTAACAATCCCGGGGTGTTTCTCGAGAAGAGTAGAGGATGTTACCCCAGTGTCCTGGTCAAATTTCCCCCTGGTCTTTACCCATCATGGCCTCCTAATACCCCCCTCTCTGAACTGGCCTCATCACTCTGCTCTCCTCCCCACTGAGAGCTGGTGTGTGGGGAGAAGACTGGAGCATCATCATTACGATCATTATGATGCTCATGACGACAGTCGCACCACGTGCTGTGCCTCACGCTCGCTCTGACTGCTCTGGACAGAAGGCACTCTGAGCTGCGGCCAGGCCAGGCTGGAAAGCCCGTGCCGACAGCCAGCAGTCTGTAGGTGGCCTGGGACACTTCTGCATGGAAAATACTGAACAGAGGACCACTTCATCTTGTGAGTCAAGGCTTGAGCGGCGCCTGGAATGACCTCAGCTCCCCTCACGCCTGCTGTCAGAATCAAACTCAACCAGCACTATTGGCCTGACTGATGATCTACAGTGTTGCCAAAGCAAAAACATCTTGGCAAAACATGAACAAACATTTACGACAATAAAGTATTACTGGAGAGGCCCAGTCTCTGGTCCCCCGGCTGGGACAGGAGGTCACACACTGGGCTGCAGCTCTGTTCAGAGGGTTTCTCGGAGTGCAGCGGAAAGTGCGCCGTCTCTCTCTGCTCTCTCTTCCTTATCTCCACTGACACCAGGTCTCACTCACTCTTCACTCACTGCCCTCACACCCTCCTTGCCCAGGGTCGCCTGTCCCTTCCTACTCCGCACCCTTCTGCAAGCAGGGAGGGGTCTACTCAATGCAGGGAAGACCTCCAGGGAAAAGAGTGGTGCTGGTGAACCTAACCTCCAGGCACAAATGTCCAAACCAGTGTCCCAGATTGAGGGAAGACATGAAACTGAGGCTGGGACCTGGCCCTGCTCTTCCGGAGGGGTCCAGGCTCAGTGCTGTGGCCAGGGGAGGGCAGGCAGCTGGGTACTCCTCCCTGGTCTGTCGCCCAGGGGAGAAGCCCCTGCTGTCTGCAGGAGGTCTGGGACTCTGTGTGAAGGTAAGAACTGTGCTGTTCTGTTCAGGTGAGCAATGGGAGCAGCACTGGCAGAGTACAGGAGCAGAGGAACTCTAGGATGGGTCTCTCCTTGCCCTTATCTTCCAGTACTGCTCCTCTCGTGAGCGCACCCCCCACCCCTGCTCCTCTAGTCTCCTACAAGACCTGGAGAGGTCCAGCTTTTCTACAACACACTGCACCACACAGACTCACCGGTGCGTGCGTGCGTGCGTGCGTGCGTGCGTGCGTGCGTGCGTGCGTGCGTGCGGGCGTGCGGGCGTGCGGGCGTGCGGGCGTGCGGGCGTGCGGGCGTGCGGGCGTGCGGGCGTGCGTGTGTGCATGTGTGCGTGCGTGCGCGTGCGTGTGGAGTGTGTGTGTGTGTGTGGAGTGTGTGGAGTGTGTGTGTGTGTGTGGAGTGTGTGGAGTGTGTGTGTGGTGTGTGGGTGTGTGCAGTGCGTGTTGTATGTGTGTGTGTGTTGTATCCACAAGAGCAAGGGGGAGTGAAGGGACTGTCAGTGCAGAGCAGGCTGGGAGACGGGGAGCAGAGCAGGCTGGGAAGAAGACCCAGCACACAGGCTGTTAACATTCCTCACTGCAACCTGAGAGCCTGTCCTGCCAAGTGTCAGGTTTCAGTTCTGGGCCATTAGTGAGGCAGTCATTCATTAAAGCCTCATTACCCAGCCCTGCTCTCAGGCACAGCAGCTGACCTCGCTGACCTCCACAGCCCTTCAGCACTCCCACTCTTCCCATCGGAATCCTGCTGCCGCCCTCTCCACCTCTCCCGCAGCGCCTCCTGCTGGCGTCTCGGGGTGCTGAGCTCTCTCAGACCTCTGCTCCCTTTGTTAAGGGGATTGTGGGAGACACACTCCACGCAGAGTGGTCAGAAGTAAAAAGCCACGAGAGCAATCGGCCAAGCTGGGCTCTACCACGCCCCCAGCCGAGCCGGGTTCCGTAGTGGGGCGGGTCCTCTGGTTATATCAGTGCTGGCCCTGGAGGAGCTGGGAGAGCGAGCGGATTCGGCTCGTTAAGAGGAGAGCTGGAACGAGCCCCAGGTGACTCCTGGCTCAAGAGCGCAGCTCCTCCAGCGCCTCTTCGGCGGAGCGCCCTCACCTTCCACGACGTCCCTCTTGTAGTCGCTGTCGTTGTCGCTGTCCGTGGGGCGGTAGTAGATGTAGAAGCCCTGGATGGGGGTGTTGTTGTTGCTGGAGGGTGTGTACTGCGGGGAGAGAGATGGAGAGGCTCAGAGACAGTACTCAGACAGTACTCTGTCGACTGCGGGGAATGATCTTATCATGGATAATCCCTCTGAAGCGATGGGAGCCTTTCTCTGTATCTGGGACCCGTTCGATGTTCTCAGAAGTCAGGAGGCTTTCATTACAAAGACAGGGCACAGGAACGGGATTAGGGAATCACGGCTCCCAGCGAGCGCAGATTAGGGGGGCTGTGATTGACGAGCGAGTGATGGAGGAGGTGGGATCACGGGGAAGCCGTCCTGCCGGTCTCTGGCTCTTGTCAGCACCTCAAGAACAACCCCTGTCCCCGGCCCCGCAGACACTATCGGGTGTCTGATGGGAGGCCTGACGGTCTGTGTAAGCACGACGCGTTGAGCTGCGCGTGGGACCCCAGACACCTCCTTCAGAGCGGCCTTTCCGCGAGAAAAACAGCCTTCTGCTTCATGGCAACGTCCACATGGCTCCACAGCTCCCCTGGTGGCGGACGGCTCCCCAGCCGGAGATCCTGCAATCCCATCGCGCCGTTTCTCGTGGGGTCGGCCCGCTCCAGCAACCAACAACCCCCGCGCAGCAGGAGCGCACCGCCGCCATCACAGACAGCGCTCGAGCTCGGGAGGTGGATCGCTGTCCTGAACCCACGCCCAGCCCGCGGGGGCAAGCGCGTCGTGGCCACTTACGGTCCAGCGCAGGATGATCTGCGTGTCGCTAACGGCGTCGGTGGAGGAGATGTGGGGGCCAGCGACGGGACGGGTGGTGAAGTGCGTGCTGACCGCAGGCACGTGGTACGGCCTGGAGGGGGCGCTGTGCGGACTCTCCCCGTAGGTGTTGATGGCGATCACCCGGAAACGGTACGTTGCCCCTGGAACACAGGAGGACAGAGAGGCGTCTCGAAACAGAACAGTGGTGACCGCGTGAGGCAGGAAGAACCTGAGGTCACGACCTTCCAGAGTCTTACAAAGTCTGGGGCGTCCCCCAGGGCTCCGGCTCCGACACTCCGGGAGTGTGGGGCGTCCCGCAGGGCTCCGACTCCGACACTCCGGGAGTGTGGGGCGTCCCGCAGGGCTCCGGCTCCGACACTCCGGGAGTGTGGTGTGCATACGGCGCGGTGAGGTGGGGACACTGGCGTCCAATGGCGCCTCTGACTCAGAAAAACCCTTTCTCTGTCTGAAATGAGTCTTTTTTAATTCGCTTGATTTTTGTGGGGACATCAACAGGAATTCTGGCACAATAAGGCAAGGAGAAGCAGAGCTGGTAGCTGGTATCTGAAGTCCCTGTCGTAGGGGTGTGGAGCTAAACCGCACGATAAACAGACTGGCTCCCGGTCTGACAAATTCAATGTTTTTGCAGCACCGAAAAAACACCAACAAACCATCAGTCTTTTGATCTCAAGGGTTCATGAACATTTGCTTATTGTATCCCACTTGTCCCAACAATCCAAAGTACAGGTGCTCAGCAACTTTGCGTCTTTGAGACGCCCCCGCGGCCCTCGTGACGCGCCCGGGGTCTTTGAGACGCCCCCGCGGCCCTCGCGACGCCCCCGCGGTCTTTGAGACGCCCCCGCGGCCCTCGCGACGCGCCCGCGGCCCTCGCGACGCGCCCGCGGTCTTTGAGACGCGCCCGCGGACCTCGAGACGCCCCCGCGGCCCTCGCGACGCGCCCGGGGTCTTTGAGACGCCCCCGCGGCCCTCGAGACGCCCCCGCGGTCTTTGAGACGCCCCCGCGGCCCTCGCGACGCGCCCGGGGTCTTTGAGACGCCCCCGCGGCCCTCGAGACGCCCCCGCGGCCCTCGCGACGCGCCCGGGGTCTTTGAGACGCCCCCGCGGTCCTCGAGACGCCCCCGCAGCCCTCGCGACGCCCCCCGCGGTCTTTGAGACGCCCCCGCGGCCCTCGAGACGCCCCCGCGGCCCTCGCGACGCGCCCGCGGTCTTTGAGACGCCCCCGCGGTCCTCGCGACGCCCCCGCGGTCCTCGAGACGCCCCCGCGGCCCTTGCGACGCCCCCGCGGTCTTTGAGACGCCCCCGCGGTCCTCGAGACGCCCCCGCGGACCTTGCGACGCCCCCGCGGTCTTTGAGACGCGCCCGCGGCCCTCGAGACGCCCCCGCAGTCTTTGAGACGCGCCCGCGGTCCTCGCGACGCGCCGGCGGTCTGAACCCTGCAGAAGCCGCGACCCCCCTCTCCGCGCTGCCGGGCTCACCTGGCTCCAGGCTGCGGACCTCCACCGACAGCTTGAGTGGCGAGATGTTGTCGGCCGCGGGGACCCAGTCGGCGCCGCGGCCCTGCTTGCGGTACTCCACCCGGAAGGCGGTGATGGGGGAGCCGCCGTTGGCCCGCGGGATCCAGGTGACGTACACCGAGCTCTCCGTCGCCATGGAGATGGTGGGCCGGTCTGGAGCCTCGGGCACTGGGGAGGAGAGAAGCAATCAGGGGGCTGGGAGCATCTGCAGCCAATCACCGTGCTGTCTCGCACCCTCAGTGACCCCGCTGGCTGGCCAGTCTCTCGCTGAGTCGTGCCACAGGCGCACCGCGCACAGCTGCTGCCCGACAGGCGCCGGAGAGCGCGATCTCTACCTGCTGTACAGCAGGCTCGTCTGACTGCTCTCCCTAGCCCTCCTCCTACCCCCAGTCCTCAGCCTCCTCGCCAGACCGGGATTAGTGCTGCAGTTTCACACTGGCCCCTACAGGCCCAGAGAATTCACCTGTCACATCCGTTCAGTGACACTCCAAAACAAAATATCTGCTCATGTTCCTGATATCGCGGTCAATGCATCGTGTTTCCTCTGATGCCCAGTGTACACTCTGGGTCAGACTGCTCCACTGTTTTTGCCACCTTTAACTTGTTAAGATTTTAAATGTGCATCTATCCCTGCCCTCCCCTTGTTAACTCAAACAGATGTTCAGGCTGTAAAAAACAGAAAAACAGCACCGAATAAAGAACCAAACTAGACACTACACTCACAGGACAAGCATGCTGTAGGAGCAAAGAGTACTCACTGTGCAGGCACTGCGCCAGAGAGCCAGGGAGAGAGAGTGCAAGAGACAGGGTTAGTGAGAAGCAACTGAAGACACACACACACACACACACACACACACACACACACACACAGCAGTGGGCAGGACTGTGAGCTCACATCCTGGGTGGGTCACTGCTCTCGTACCTTTGACTTGGAGACCTGAGTCAGACCACTTGAGCAGAAGCGATGTACAGCATCACTTTGGAAAAAAGCACGAGCTGAAGAAGCGAATGATAACACCCTGCACTGTCGAGCCCAGCTGCTCAAAGGCTTTCAGGACCATGTGGTGCTGAGACACACACGCTGCTCTCTGGACTGTTAGTAAGTACAGTGAGGCCACCGAACTGCCCCGCGGCCCGAGGGCTGATCTCCGACTGCGTGTCGGTCATGCACATGAAGCTCGTGGTTGTTAAGACCCCCAAACGATGGCGTGATGTTGCTACCAAGAGATGTCTGGACAATCATCCTCATCATGTCTGTGCACTTTACACTGGCTGAATGAGGAGGCCAGCGCACAAGGTTGAAGCCAGCCTTTTTGACAAGCGACCTCATGCTCTAACATTTCCAAGGCAAGATGTGTGGATAAGCCATGGGTAGCAAGAACTGGCTGCCCAGAACCGGTGTGTTTGTGGTGGCTCTCTCTTGTGGTTGGTGTCGTGTCACACTATGTCAACATGGCCTCATCAACAGTCCAGAGAGTAAAATGAGACTATACAACACTTTCCCGGTAACAAACACAAAAGAATATAGTCAACACATTTCAGTATTATTCAGTATCATCATTTCATCATGATGGTGATGGTGATGCAGCCCTGCATGCTGGAGGAGACCCACTGAAGTCCACAGCCCACCTGCGCCATCTGAATCGAGGTGAAGGGGGGCTCTGGGGAGTCCAGACCCTTCGAGCCCGGAGAGGAATTCAGTCCGCACACTAGAGTGGACACCCCTGCTGATACGAGCAGTGCCCGGCGTCTCTAATGTCTCTACTGTCCCAGAGTCAGGAGCTCGGCCTAACGTCCCATCTGAAAGATGGCACAGTGCCCCCGTCACCACACCTGGGCACCGGTCCCGGAGGAACAGCGCCCCTGCCCCCGTGCTGACCCAGCCCTGAGCTGCTCTCTTACCCCGCTCGTGCACCACCACCCCGAAGTGCGTGTTCAGGGCCTCGCTGGAGGGCAGCTTCTCGGGCCCGCCCGCGGGCGCAGAGGGGCCCTGCGGCTGGGGGCTCCTGCTGGAGGGGCCGCTGCGCTCTGCGGGGAGCGAGGAGAGGGAGAGAGAGGGAGAGGAAGACGCTGGTCACTGCCGCGAGGTAACCCCTCCTGCACGGAAGAGCTGTCTTCCAGTAGAGTAATTCATCATCCCTTACGCCTCGGTAGCTCTTATCCGGACCCTCCGCTCAGAGCTGGGGACTATTGGGAGGCCATGAGGGGAAAGGGCCAGGGGGAGGGTAACAGCCTTGCTCTTCTCGAGAGACGCCCTGGGATTGTTAATGACCACAGAGAGTCAGGACCTCGGTTTTACATCTCATCTGAAGGACGGCGCCTGTTTACAGTCTAGTGTCCCCGTCACTGTACTGGGGCATTAGGACCCACACAGACCCCAGGGTGAGCGCCCCCTGCTGGCCCCACTGACACCTCTCCCAGCAGCAGCCTCAGCTCTCCCAGGAGTCTCCCCTCCAGGTACTGGCCAGGCTCTCACTGCTGGGCTCCAGTGGGCGGCCAGCTGGGAGCTGCAGGGTGATAGAGCTGCTGTTATTGCTACCACAGGGGCTCTCAGCACGTTCCCAGTTAGTTCCCTGTGGTGGATCTGTGGACCAGCTGACACCCTGGAGTGGCCTCAAGCTCTGCTCTCCCCCTTCCCCCCAGCCGGTGGGGTGCTGTGTGGAGCACCCCTGGGACCTACCCTTGCCAGTGCGGAAGGTGAGCATGGCGGGCTGGCCGTCCCCGCCGGCGCTGCGGGCCACCATGAGGACCTCGTACAGACTGGAGGGCTCCAGCTCGGACAGGCGCAGGGCCTTCTCGCTGCCCGGCACCCGCACTGTGTGCCAGCCGCCCAGCACAGTGCCCATCTCGTCCAGCTGCAGGGCGGCACGCGGGGTCGCAGGACACAGACCACACACACGAGAATAAACAACACACAAAAACAAAACGAGAGAGAGAGAGGAGAGAGGAGCTGTCAGAGTCTGGACATCTGTGACGGGGCTTGCTGCCTACAGCCCCACGCACACGAGACAGGAGGCCAGGAGGGACCAGCTGCCCCGCCAGCTGTAGGGCTCCGCTACATGGAAATCGCCTCTCCTTTCTTCCGGACATCGCTCACTCTTATCACTAAGAACACCTCTGCTGCAACAGGCTCACGCGGACCTGTCTGGAGCAGCCAGGAAGTGGAGGGTGCATACAGGGTAACAGTGTGGAATGGGGTACAGTGCTGAAACGTGGGGAGCATGCCTGTGGACACCCACCTTTCGGTACTTCACGAAGTAGGCAATGATGGGGCTGCCCCAGTCCCGGCCAGCCCGCCACTCCAGGTCATACATGTCCGGCTTGTGAGTCTGTGGGGGGCTGGTGATGATTGGAGCTTCAGGGGTGGGCGTGTCGCTGGTCCTCTCTGTGGGCGGGGCCAGGCTGCCTCCTAGCCCCTCCTCCTGTGCAGGTGGCTCCTCCCCCTCATCACTCTGGACAGGGTGAGCTGAAGGCGGAGCTTCGGGAGCCACACCCACTGTGCTGGTCTCCAAGCGTGCTGTCAATCAAGCAGAAGAGGAATGTTATTAGCTGCTGGGAAGGGTTTCAGATATAAAGCGATGATTTCCACAAAGAAGGACATGTGCTAGGGCAGTGCAGTCCAGAAACCAGGAAAATAAGGAACCCCTACAATGAAGAAAATCTGTTAGATTCCTTGGAACTTTGTAAAAAAGAAACAAGGTTTCAGTTTTCTTTATTCAGCACTAATGACTATGCTAAGGTTTACTCCAGGATTAATTAACTAACCAAAAAATACAATCGTGTATCAACAGCACAAAAGAAATAGTTTAGGAGAATAAGAATCCTGACAAAATTCAAGCTTGTTTTTCTTTAAACTTTACTTGCTCTAACTACACCTGTCACTGACTGGCAATAAGGAACGAAGGATGGGGAATATATTAAAGATAGTATTTAATGGGATACATTAAGGCACCCTTCCCAGACTGGAGAGCAGCAACAATCCTGTGTCTGAGACCGTTACAGATATCTTCTGACCCACAAACCTGAAGCCCCAGACCAGACTGCCAGGTTCTGATCTGATATACAGGTGGCAGCAGCTCCTCACGATCAGCTAATCACGTGCACCTGTCCAGCAGCACCTGCTTCTCATTCCCTTCTCCGCCGATGTGGCAGCAGTAAGGGTGCACTCACACAAGCCTACTGACTGCTGGACGATTATTCTGCTGTGCCGTTCGGTTCAAGCTTTCTTGTCTCCTTTGCGAAATTCGTTTTACAGCACACTCACAACACAACAACACAATGACAGACGGACAGAATTAACAACCAAGCAAGAGAAGACAGTTAGGACACGTTGTTTGAAAGAGATGTTGCAGTGGGGGTGAAGACTTCCTGTATCTGTTAGTTTCACCCCTGGGACGCAGAGGCGTTGGTGTGAACTTGCAGTGGAGGGGTGAGACACAATCCATAACGCGCTATGCTCTTTGTCACTCTCTGCTTGTAGAGGACATTGAAAGCGATCTGATTTGCCCCAGTGGATCTGCTACTTAGTTTGCCTAATTTTTCCCAGCCTATTGCAGTCAATGGTACTGATGTTACCAAACCAGCAGGTGAGACAGTGTTTTCAATACGCTCTCAAGAAAACAACTTGCAGAAAAGTGTTAGGATGGTTCTATCTGCCTTGAAATAGCTTAGTTTCGCAACATTCGTCCCAACTGTCTGTCTGTGAGCAGCTCCAGTACTTGAAGTCATTGACCTTTCTGACTCTCTGACCTTTATTACAGTAGGCTGGGGGGTCATTTTCTCTTAAATCAATGACCAGCTCCTTTGTTTTCAAGGCCAGTACTTGCCAAGAGAACTGAACTCTCACCGTTAAATAAAACCATTTAGAAAGGGTCCATGCTAAATAACGAGTAAGACGCGTGTGTTACTTGTCACATGCGGTTAGATGTATCTAGATTTATCTGGACTTGGTGAGGACTATATCTTCTTCTGTAAAACGTTCTTTTCCACATCGCTGTATTAAATAGTGTTTGTACAGCTCAGTCTCCGCTCATCTCCTCCGCGCTGCTGGGAAGGTGCTCGAAGAAATTCAGACACACCAAGATAAACACAAAAATATCCCATACAGAAAAAGAAAGTAAATAAACGCAACAATAAGAGGATGAAAACAGAGGAGAGGTATCTGAGTGTCCAGGGCACTGGTCCAGGCTGTTGGGTTTATCTTACAAAACAAACTAGCCTTGAGCCAGTAACTCTACACCGGGACCGAGCCCAGCTGTCCCACATTCCTCTCCTGGGCCATTAACATACCAGAGCCCAGCCTCCTCCCCCACCTCTGCCTCAAGTCCAGAAGAGAGCAGCCCAGAAACACTTCCAGGAAAGGCTGATGGGCGTTTTCAGCTCTGAATCATTGTTTAAGCTAATCAGCAGACTGATGAACATTTATTTCCACAACCAATGAAAATATTTCCCTTTTTTTTGCCAATGAATGTATTTTCATTTGACCCAAGAAGTTCTAATGAATCTTCAGGCTTTTGCGTCATCCTTGTCATTTCAGAAGCAGAACAAATGGGACAGCACCTGATTGGACGGTGAGCATCCCAGAGGACTGGGCAGAGCCAATCCCGTTGTCCACAAGGCACTGGTACACGCCCTGGTCCTGGGGCCCTGCCGAGGCGATGCGGAGGGAGGAGCCGGAGAGCTGGAGGCGGGGCGAGGGCACGAGGGGGGCGGAGTCCAGCAGCCAGGTGATGTTGGGGGCGGGGTTTCCCTTGGACGCGCAGGTGAAGCTCACAGACGAGCCCACAGACACGGACCGGTCCGACAGTCCCCGCGACACCGAGGCCGGCTCTGTCGCAGGGAGGCGAGGGAAAGAGGGGAAGAGAGGGGGGAAAAGAGAGACAGCTTGAAATGGACTGGAAACCCAAGCGATGCAGGAGCCAACAGGCCAGACAGGATGATGCCGTCGGGCTGTGCCACATGGTGGAGGCCCTGCGCAGAAGACAGGATTCCGAGACGGAGACGCACGGCTCTGCCACGGCCCGCCACTCACCGAGCACTTCCACGGTGTAATTAGCGCTGACCACCCTGCCCGTCTGGTCCCGCGCCGAGCACCGGTAGGCGCCCCCGTCGCTCCTCGCCGCACTGTCCAGCACCAGGCTGTGGTGCTGCAGGCTCCGGCCCGGCCCGAGAGCCACCTGCCGCCCCTCCCGGGTCCAGCGCACGGCGGGGGCGGGCCGTCCCGCCACGATGCACTCCAGGACCAGGGGCTGCGCCTCGACCACGGACACCGTCTGCGGGGAGGTGGGGTACACGATCCGCAGGGGGGCGGCGGGGTCGGCCGGGCCTGGCGGGGGGACAGACAGTGGGAGAAGTCAGGGCCGGCTGTCCCCGACCCCTAGCCCAGAACTGGAACCCCCCCGTCGGAGCGGCCGGACTCACGCGTGACTGCCAGCTTCTGGCCGTGGGGCTCCAGCCGGGTCTCCTGGGTCAGCGGGTTGTGCGCCCCGCACCTGTACGTGCCCTGGTGCTGGGGGGACACGGCCCGGATCTGAAGGCTCCCAGACGGGAAGATGAAGAAGTCGCCTGGCAGGAGGAGGGGAAGAGCGGGTGAGTGCAGTCATGGGGAGAAGCCATCCCGAACTTGTGCGCCCCATACCGTCAGCAGAAATGCAGAAGACAGGAAACCCCCAGATGGGCCTTACTTTATCAGAGTTTACAGCTTCCTCTCTCGCTGTGCGGGTCAGGCCCGGTCCCTCCCACCCCTCGGCCACGGGCACCCAGGATCTACCTGTGGACTGCTCCAGCCACTGCCCTCGAACCCTGAACCGCGGCACAGCCGGAGGGGTGCTCGGAGGAAGCTGGCACCGGATCAGCGCCGTGCCGCCCTCCTCCGCCTTCACCAGCCGCCGGGGCAGCTCCCTGAACGCCGAGATCTCTGCCAAGACACCGCGGGTCAACTCTGCACTCGGTGTGTGTGTGTGTGTGTGTGTATACTGCAGCAGGAGTGGGCAGTGTGTGTGTGTATATATACTGCAGCAGGAGTGGGCAGGGTGTGTGTGTGTGTGTGTGTGTGTGTGTACTGCAGCAGGACTGGGTAGTGTGTGTGCGTATAGTGCACCAGGAGTGGGCAGGTTTGTGTATATACTGCTGCAGGAGTGGGCAGTGTGTGTGTGTGTGTGTGTGTGTGTGTGTGTACTGCAGCAGGAGTGGGCAGGTGTGTGTGTGTGTGTGTGTGTGTACTGCAGCAGGAGTGGGCAGGGTGTGTGTGTGTGTGTGTGTGTACTGCAGCAGGAGTGGGCAGGGTGTGTGTGTGTGTGTGTGTGTACTGCAGCAGGAGTGGGCAGGGTGTGTGTGTGTGTGTGTGTGTACTGCAGCAGGAGTGGGCAGGGTGTGTGTGTGTGTGTGTACTGCAGCAGGAGTGGGCAGGGTGTGTGTGTGTGTGTGTGTATACTGCAGCAGGAGTGGGCAGGTGTGTGTGTGTGTGTGTGTGTGTGTGTGTACTGCAGCAGGAGTGGGCAGGTGTGTGTGTGTGTGTGTATACTGCAGCAGGAGTGGGCAGGGTGTGTGTGTGTATACTGCAGCAGGAGTGGGCAGGTGTGTGTGTGTGTGTGTGTGTATACTGCAGCAGGAGTGGGCAGGTGTGTGTGTGTGTGTGTGTGTGTGTGTGTACTGCAGCAGGAGTGGGCAGGGTGTGTGTGTGTGTGTGTATACTGCAGCAGGAGTGGGCAGGGTGTGTGTGTGTATACTGCAGCAGGAGTGGGCAGGTGTGTGTGTGTGTGTGTATACTGCAGCAGGAGTGGGCAGGGTGTGTGTGTGTGTGTGTGTGTATACTGCAGCAGGAGTGGGCAGGGTGTGTGTGTGTGTGTGTGTAAACTGCAGCAGGAGTGGGCAGGGTGTGTGTGTGTGTGTGTGTGTATACTGCAGCAGGAGTGGGCAGGGTGTGTGTGTGTGTGTGTGTGTGTGTATACTGCAGCAGGAGTGGGCAGGGTGTGTGTGTGTGTGTATACTGCAGCAGGAGTGGGCAGGGTGTGTGTGTGTGTATACTGCAGCAGCAGTGGGCAGGGTGTGTGCGGGGCACTTGGCGCGTGTGGGCTGGCTGTACCTGCGATGGTGATGTGGGCGTGCCGGCTGGCGATGGCCCTGCTCCCGAGCTGCGCCACGCAGAAGTAGCGGCCAGTGTGCCGCGGGTGCAGAGCGCGGATGGCGAGCGCGCCGGGCCTCAGCTCCAGCTCGGGGGGCAGGGCCGCAGGGTCCAGCGGGCGTCCCTCCCACAGCCAGGACACCCGCGCCGCCTCGGGCTGGGCCAAGCAGCGCAGGAGTACGGGCCCCCCCAGCCGCTGGGTGGCAGAGACAGGCTCCTCGCGGAACGACAGCCGGGCACCTGGGCAGGAGACAGGCGGGGCTGCAGTCAGTCCGCAGAGCCCAGCCCTCCAGGGGACAGGCGGGGCTGCAGTCAGTCCGCAGAGCCCAGCCCTCCAGGGGACAGGCGGGGCTGCAGTCAGTCCGCAGAGCCCAGCCCTCCAGGGGACAGGCGGGGCTGCAGTCAGTCCGCAGAGCCCAGCCCTCCAGGGGACAGGCGGGGCTGCAGTCAGTCCGCAGAGCCCAGCCCTCCAGGGGACAGGCGGGGCTGCAGTCAGTCCGCAGAGCCCAGCCCTCCAGGGGACAGGCGGGGCTGCAGTCAGTCCGCAGAGCCCAGCCCTCCAGGGGACAGGCGGGGCTGCAGTCAGTCTGCAGAGCCCAGCCCTCCAGGGGACAGGCGGGGCTGCAGTCAGTCCGCAGAGCCCAGCCCTCCAGGGGACAGAGCTGCTCCTGAGCGGGGAGAGCATCCGGAGACCCACACCCACACACATCCACTCACACCCACACCCACCACCCACTCATACTCACTCACACCCACTCCACCCACTCATACTCACTCACACCCACTCCACCCACTCACTGACACTCACTGACACTCACCCACACCCACCCACACCCACTCTACCCACTCCACCGACTCGGGCTGAGTCCCACTCCACCCCCTCGCTCACACCCACACCCACTCCACCCACTCACTCACTCACACCCACTCACTAACACCCACACCCACCTGCACCCACTCACACCAGGCTGTGAGGACAGTGCAGCCCGGTCTGTGTGTCTGTGTGAGGGGGCTCAGTGCACAGCTCTGGGGAGGGGGGGCTCTGTGCACAGCTCTGGGGAGGGGGGGCTCAGTGCACAGCTCTGGGGAGGGGGGGCTCAGTGCACAGCTCTGGGGAGGGGGGGCAATGTCGTGTGCAGCTCGTGTGCAGGACTGCCGAGGGGCTGAAGATCAAGACCGGAGCTGCACTGCGCCTGGGACAGCACCTCCCTTCTCGCCACCAGCGGCGCAGAGCGCTGACGGGTGGTGGTGCTGTGGGCACCAGCTGGGAGACAGAGGGGCCCCTCACCCCACGGCGATCACAGCGGACCCCCACCCCCACCGCCCCTCTTACATGAGCAGCCGAGGATGGAGGCCAGGCTCAGACTGAGGCACACGAGCCGAGGCAGGGCCCCCAGACTGGAGTCCATAGTGCACGCTCCCTCCACAGGCCTGTCCCGGGACCCCAGCAGACACCTGCCGCACAAAGACGAGAGAGCAGAATTATGGAGCGCTTTCATCATTCTGACACAAGAGCTTCTTGCCGCTGGGCTGCAGGAGCACAGAGACAGAGAGCATGTTGAGAGCCCAGCAGGAGCCGTGGCACGATACCGCAGAACACATCGACTGGACCAGCTGCAGCCCAGTCCCGCGGAGTCAGTGCTCTCGGAGCGCTCCAGTGCTGTGAATGAAGTATCTGCAGGGGTTTCATGCACAGTATCCAGCTGGGTGAAAAAAGGCAGTTTCACACATCAGAGTACTGCCAGAGCACTAAAGACCACCAGATACTTACTGCTGAGCTACTGGACACAGCACAGCCCTGCACACACACACACTGAGCTACTGGACACAGCACAGCCCTGCACGCACACACACACTGAGCTACTGGACACAGCACAGCCCTGCACGCACGCACACACTGAGCTACTGGACACAGCACAGCCCTGCACGCACACACACACTGAGCTACTGGACACAGCACAGCCCTGCACGCAAGCACACACTGAGCTACTGGACACAGCACAGCCCTGCACGCACACACACACTGAGCTACTGGACACAGCACAGCCCTGCACGCACACACACACTGAGCTACTGGACACAGCACAGCCCTGCACGCAAGCACACACTGAGCTACTGGACACAGCACAGCCCTGCACGCACGCACACACTGAGCTACTGGACACAGCACAGCCCTGCACGCACACACACACTGAGCTACTGGACACAGCACAGCCCTGCACGCACACACACACTGAGCTACTGGACACAGCACAGCCCTGCACGCACGCACACACTGAGCTACTGGACAGAGCACAGCCCTGCACGCACACACACACTGAGCTACTGGACACAGCACAGCCCTGCACGCACACACACACTGAGCTACTGGACACAGCACAGCCCTGCACGCACACACACACTGAGCTACTGGACACAGCACAGCCCTGCACGCACGCACACACATACACCAGTTGACCCCAGACTTTTCAGCCTTTACACGAATAGACAGTTTACATTGAGGGAGGAGTTACTATGTTAGTTCATTGGGTAAGGTGTTTTCTTTTCATTTTAAACCCTGTTCTCGAAATGTACTGCTTGTGTACTCCTTTCATTGGTGAAGAGACACCAGTTTCCACATTACCGCTGGCACAACACGGGAGCCCATATTCACATTCTTAGGTATTAGTTTCAAGATCGATGTAATTTAACAATAAAAAACAAAGTTGAGCATACTAATATAATGATGATAGACTTTATATTTCTATTCATTTTTTAAAGTACAAAGCAGAACGTGTTTCCCCTACCTTAAATATACGATTAAAAGTGTTCAAATACCATGTATTCATTACAGAAAGCAGCGGAGACAGTTATATTGCAAATAAAAATGTATTTATTTCGAAGAGTACGGGACATTGTGAATCAATAAAGACGTTAGAATAAAAAAAGCCGATGTAGTTATTTTGCAAATAAGCGAAGCATTTTAAAACTAGATTCTCAGTGACCGTGAACAAGCCGGTCCACCTGGCGCTGCTGGCGTGAACAGCTCTCAGAGCCGTGATTAGCTAAACCCCCGAGCAGCTCGGGCCGCGATTGGGTGAAGAGTGAGAATCGACACTCTGATTGGGTGAAGAGTGAGACTCGACACTCTGATTGGGCAGCATGTAGACACACAGGCGACGGATGCTCTTCTTGGTCCAGATACTGTAGCCCCGGTGAACCGTGTGTGCTGTACGAGCACGCTGGATCTACAGTAACACGTCCATTGGTTTCCAGTTACTGATCAATCTAAGAGAAGTCGCACTGAGGTCAAAACTGAATCGCAGACAAAGAATGTCATGGCATCCACAGCGCGTTCACGACTCCGTTAGCATCAGACGATAGGAGTGCGCGCATCCCGATCACATCGCGATACCCATTGCGACTGGCGCATTACTGTCATGGCGCCACAGTCACGACATTAAGTGCATATATCGCAATATGACATACCCTACAAAACACCCCTGCCCCTATGTCGCGACATGGAGCCCGCATATCGCGATATGACATGCCCCCACAAAAATGCCCCGCCCCCATGTCGCGACATGCAGTCCATACGGTATAGGACATACCCTGACACGATATGCTGACCCCATTTCGCAACACAGTTTATATATCGCGACTCGTCCTATCTGGGTATATCATGTCCTGATATGAGAACTTGGTTGCGACAGCGGTGCCAGGGTGGCATGGAAACAAGGCGCTAGTCGTGATATACACTGCCGCGATATACATGCGATATACATGGGGTCCCTATCTTGACATGCTGCGGAGGTCTTGTCGCGATGGTATCCCACAGTTACGCGTTCGGCTACAGCGTGTCACGGTAAGGAAAGAAAAGGAAAAAGATCTTACATATAGATGTCTATAGATCTTACAATCACGGTGATTTAACATGCATTACAACCACAGGTTTATGTTATAGATGGTTAACGTGTTGGCATGCCTTAGCATGGTTAATGTCTTAGCATTATTCACATCTAAGGAGGCTCATATGTTTATGGATATTGTCTTTGAAATGTTAAAGGTGCGAGCTAAACTGTAACAGAGCGCCTGAACTCGGCAGACGGGGTCACTGGAGGTCAAAGTCACCGTGCATGGTCCCGTGATCACCGGGAAAACAAGGCGCTATATCTCGGGAACGAGAGCAGCACAAACGCTACTTTCAACGGCACAAACCGGCACAAACGCAGCACTAACGAATAAGGGGGGTTTCATCGTTTGTGCTGTCTGCAGGGGGGCAACTTCACGGAGCTTTTACCTGCCTTTAAATATTCAGCGGACTTGAGCATAACAGTGCTAACCAATTCATCGTACCTTTAATTGCAAGAATGGTCTGCTAATAAAAGCGTCGAATACATACTTTGGATGTATTTGAGCTCTGTAAACGTCGTTCACTTAAAAATACTGCAGGGCATTTAGAGGCGATATGAACAGCTATCTGTAAACACCCGCATCTATCCGTCAATATTATCTTAATGTTATTCATGCATTCCAGACGTGTCATTTGTTAACAGGAGAAATGTTAGGTCTCTGCGTGCTCAGCTCCTGCAGGTGGAGCAGTATCGAGCCGCTACAAGCAAACGCGAGCACTGCCGCACTGCTCGGGGAGCCGGGCTGTACCCCTCAAGACCCAAGACGCCTGTAGCATCTCATGTGTCTTACTGGTGTCGGGACTGCTCTGGCCATCTACAGGCGGCTTTTAGAAAGACGTAGATATGTGCATTTGTTTCGCCATGTTGGCTAATAAACCAGAAACTGGCGCTAGAGAGCTGTAAGAGCGTCTGACGACAACGACAGCCAATTAGGCTACGGCTACGCATGCCCCGCCCCCTACATTTACATCACTTTCTTATTGGTCACGAAAGATACAGCGAGCCAATAGCAAACCACAAACGATGAAAAAAGCAAACAAGTAACATTAAAAAGCAAATCATGTAACGCAAACAAGAGAAATAAAACCTGAGATTTCTTTGGACTGATTGGGTAGGCCTGGGACCTAATGTTCGCTTTTTGAGAGTACACCCGCAACTCTTCTGATTAGGCTATGTGATATTCGTGACAAATTTAATTTTCCTGCTCACACAAACGCACAGAAGAAACTGATATGAAATGCAAAATCCACCGCCGCCCCCACCCGGGCAAACAGAGGAACACAACTGCAGAACTGTTACTCTCGCACCCGTAACAGACGCCTGAACTCGGCAGACGGGGTCACTGGAGGTCAAAGTCACCGTGCATGGTCCCGTCATCACCGGGAAAACAAGGCGCTATATCTCGGGAACGAGAGCAGCAGAAACGCTACTTTCAATGGCACAAACCGGCACAAACGAATGAGGGGGGTTTATCGTTTGTGCTGTCTGTAGGGGGCACCTTCACGGAGCTCTTACCTCTACCCAGAATGAACCAGCCACTGCAGAGACAGATACCAGTTCATCTGCAAGACCAGAGTCCCAGCGCACAGCGTGTAACAACACTGTAGCATCAACAGTATGTCATCTTTGAAAGACAAGGAGGCCAGACAAATTCAGAGTAAACAGGACACGAGATCCGTCATCTTAAATCAGAAAGAGAATCAGACCATAGAGACTGGACACAGGAAGACCTGGCTGCCCAGAGAGGACAGGCTTAGCTCCCACTACCAGCGGGGAGAAATAGAGACAGAGGTGCACTTCCTACTGCACTGCGACAAATATTCTGGGATTAGAGAAACATTCTTTCCCAAATTTACACATCTAATCCCAGAATTCTGACACCTGCCATAATCACAGCAACTCCCAACCCTACTGGGAGAGGGAGGGGGGAACTGAGCCTGTCTCTCAGTAATAATAATACAGTGTGTGATCTCCTGTCCCAGCCTGAGGAACAGACAGTGAGCCTGTCTCTCAATAATAGTAATACAGTGTGTGATCTCCTGTCCCAGCCTGAGGAACAGACAGTGAACCTGTCTCTCAATAATAATAATACAGTGTGTGATCTCCTGTCCCAGCCTGAGGAACAGACAGTGAACCTGTCTCTCAATAATAATAATACAGTGTGTGATCTCCTGTCCCAGCCTGAGGAACAGAGAGTGAGCCTGTCTCTCAATAATAATAATACAGTGTGTGATCTCCTGTCCCAGCCTGAGGAACAGTGAGGCTGTCTCTCAGAGCACAGCCCAAAGAACTTCACCTCTACAGCTCTGGTACTTTCTCAGTGCTCATGTGCTCATCTTACCCTCACTAGCACCGAACTTTAAGTGTCCCACATTTTGAAAGTCTTGAAAATCACTTTGACACAATACATACAAAACAAACAGTAAAAATATGTTATGTGCAGTGTAATTGATATAAAATGATCCACCAGTCGGGCATGATGAGGTATCCCGATACGATTGCCAATGATACGGAGCATTTGTACTATTTTACGAACCAAAAAAAGCATTTTTCCACCTGAGCCAGAACTTCAGCACGTCAGCAAGCAAGAACTTGACTTCGGAACTGAACCCTTCTCACAGCACAGGCAAGTCAGAGCTTGGCTGCCTGTTCAAGGAGCTGAAAAGACCACGGCTGACTTATCCAGCCTATAACACACGATCCCTTTCCTCCACAAGCTTTCAGAACTGTCAGGCATGATGTGCCCCCCGTCAGTTGCAAGATTAATAAAATCCTGCTACCTTCAAGATGAGAGGCGAGCGATATCTAAACACCAAGTCGCTAAGCCTGGGTCTTATGCAGTGTCTAACAAATGCAGGATATTCGGCAATCTGTTTGATCTCGTCTGTTTGATGTGTAAGTGGGAGACTGAACCCCAGCTAGACTGGTTTTGTCCCAGGAGGGTTTGAAAGCCTCATTTCCACACGTTCAAGAAGGACTGGAAGCGATCATCCGCAGACCGTGACCGCGGCACGTTCCCCGAGCTGGGGCGGGGCGGGCGCTGGCGAACCCAATCTGCACAGCAGCAGAGGAAGAGAGCAGGAAGCTCGGGAAATAATACAGTCCTTCTGCCCCCACTCTCGCGCCACCAGCACACACACATCCTGGAGGTCAGAGGTCAAGGCCATACACGGAGACGAGACGGCTGCCAGGTCCCCCTCCGCCCCCCGCACCCAAAATTCCCAGAGCTTCCTGTCCGGGTCGTACTGGGAACACAAATCCCAAGGCGAGCGTACAGAACAATCTGCTTCAGGACTTCATTCAGATTCCGATGTACCAGAGCCACTCCAGGATCATCCTCTGGGAATATTCCTGCAGCCTCGGAGCGCAGGGTATCACCTCCTCCTGTACCCTGTACCTGGGGCAATGCTGGAGTCTGCTGGTGCCAACAACCCCAACATGATTTCTTCTACTGGGGCTCCCAGCGCACCCATCACTCTGTGGGCTGGCAGAGTGCCTCTGGATTATACCAAACCACAAGTGGGATTTCATTCATGACTGGAGTGCTGGGTATGTATCTCACGAGCAGCCATCGTGCGAGACGTCAGTCACACGCGAACACACGCCTGCACACTCAGAAACCCACAAGCCCGAATCACAGGGCACAGCACTTCCCAGCCCCCCTCCCTCTCTTCCCTCCCAGGGCCGTGAAGCTGGATCTGTAAACAGGGCAGGGTGAGAGCGAGGAAGCGGGGGTGCGAGGCGTGCGAGGCGTGCGCCACTGGAGTGATACTGATGGCACTCAAGAGTGTGACGGCGTGGCAGACGGGAAGAGAGCAGAGATGGCGTCTGCCTACAGGTATGAATGTTGATACGGGGGACAGAGTCTCCCTGCGGTTCCTTCTGCCGGTCATGACGCTCAGCGAGAGACCCTGGGTGTGTCCTTCACCTTCCTCCCTCCTCCCTCCTCTTCCTCTCCCCCCCTTTTGCCCCACCTGGCTGGGGCGGCAGCCGTGCCCGCTGGGCACCGTCAGCTCGGAAAACCGAGAGGGAATGCTGTCACAGATCGCGCACCTGTCCCAACACGCCCGCCCCCCTCTCTTCCCAGAACCATGAAACTTCATCCACTGCTGGGAAAACAAACCGTCTGCCTGCGCGACTGTCAGCGTCTCCAGTATCCGCGGAGGGAGACCCGCCACGCTGATCGCCCCCGCCGAGACACAGGGCCCTGCTCCTGGGGCTTATCAGCTCCTTGCTCCCCGACATCCGCCGCCACCGCCCGCGGAGAGATCCGGGCATCGCTCACCGCGGCGCGCCTCCGGCACAGCTCCCGGGACACTCCCAGGACAGGAGCCGTGGGGGAGACGAGCGATAAGGGGCTCGGCTGTTTTTGTTTGTTTTTCTCTGGCCTCTTGGAAGCAGGCTGCCTCTCCTACGCGCCTCGATTTCCGGAGGAGACAGCCACTGCCTGCACGCGCCAATGTGGGCTCGGCGCCACGACAGCAGGGCTAACCGGTGCGCCCGCAGCACTAGGGTCACGGAGGAATAGCCCACCCACCGGGGGGCACTGCCCGTGGCCAGTCGACTTAACCACAGGCAGAGCAGCCGCTGCGTTTCCAGAAGGGGATGAGATCCAGCCCGATCCCTCAGTGCCCCTCCTGTGGCATCACCGTGGACTGAGGGGTTCGGGAGCCTTCTGATCCCAAGTCCATAGGTTCAGGAATGTCCTTCAGATAAAACACAGGACACTTGTACGATCCCGCCTTCACAGAGAGCCGCTCACAGTCTGCGACCGAAGGACACGGTGCCCCAGACACACTTCCCCACGTTTCTCTAGGTGGGGTGAACTCCCTGTAGGACCCCAGCCTCGGAGCTCGGACCCTGGTCTCCCGATCTCGGCGGGGGGAAACCGGAAAAGGATTCCGAGTCAGCATGCCGGGAGCAGAAGTGTCTGCTGGGAGGAGGAGGAGGAGTGTAATTCCAGGCTCGCGCAGGGAGAGGAGTCCCGGGTCAGGGGTGAGGAGGAGCTCCTGTTCGCCAGTGGTCACGCAACTGAGCAGCGAAGACATACTGCACACAGCGCAAGAGAGACATGGGCCTGAGACTGAGCCCCTCGCTCTCCCCTCTCCCCGCCCACTGGAGCCCAGCAGTGAGAGCCTGGCCAATTCCTGGAGGGGAGACTCCTGGGAGAGCTGAGGCTGCTGCTGGGAGAGGTGTCAGTGGGGCCAGCAGGGGGCGCTCACCCTGGGGCCTGTGTGGGTCCTAATGCCCCAGTACAGTGACGGGGACACTAGACTGTAAACAGGCGCCGTCCTTCAGATGAGACGTAAAACCGAGGTCCTGACTCTCTGAGGTCATTAACAATCCTGGGGTGTTCCTCGAGAAGAGTAGGGGTGTTACCCCAGTGTCCTGGCCAAATCTCCCCCTGGTCTTTACCCATCATGGCCTCCTAATACCCCCCGTCTCTGAACTGGCCTCATCACTCTGCTCTCCTCCCCACTGAGAGCTGGTGTGTGGGGAGCGGACTGGAGCATCATCCAGGTGGGGGTACACACTGGTGGGGGTGGAGGGGATCCCCGTGACCTGTAAAGAGCTCTGAGTGGAGGGTCCAGAGAAGTGCTATAGAAGTGTAGGGAGTGATTATACCAGATGGTGGTATTCAAGAGCACTTGAGTGTCCTCCAGGTTCTGAGATACTCGTCCTTCTAAGGCAACGATGCACAGACAACCCAAGCACAATCACACATTGCGCTTTTATTGGAAAAGACACATCACAAGTCAGGTGTGAACAGCAAACACCCACGAAATCTGGGACCGCTCAGTTCCCATGATGAGCAGGCATGAACTCGGACCCTGAGCCTCTGCCCCCACCCCCTGCAGAGCCGGGTCCCATCCTCTCTACCACAGCTTCCCTGTCCACCTCCAGGACAGCTCACCGGCTCTCCAGAGTCCAGACTCAGGATGGGGCGTTCCTGCACCCAGAAATTCCTGCCTAGCTCCTGCAGACAAAACCCGCACGGGTTCGCGGTTGTCCTGCGCCGGCCGGCCTGCAGGAATCCTGAGAAAGGAATCCATCTGGGAATCCCGAATGAGTCCAGACCTAGATCAGCAGGAATCTATACGGCTCTATTTTATTTTCCAGCAGTCCGGCGGGACAGAGCTGTGTCTCCCTGCAGCCTTGGGGACTCCTGACTGCCTGCCGAGGACCGTGCCTGTCCGTACTCGCCCGCCCCACAAGCACACGCATTCCTGAACGTCCCCGCGGAGCTCCGAGTCCTGTGCGCAGCGGCGATCCGAGCGAACACCTCGCCCCTCCCGAGTCCGCGACAGTCCCTGCGCTTGGAGACGTCGAGCAGAACGAGGACAACACCAGCGCAGGCATGAGAGACCCCCTCTCTGGGGGTAAGAGCTGTTGGAGAGAGCAGCAGGAACACACAGGGCCGCTCTCAGGTCAGTGTATCGTCATGCTGCTTTCAGCACAACAGAGCCGCCATCGAGATCAGCACGAGGGGGACAGTCCCCCGGAGACCCCGAGCCCAGCGAGCCTGCGCCTGGCCCCGCAGTCACATCGCCCTCCCCCAGGTGATCCCGCTCCGGGCGCCTCTGAACCCAGGGTACAGTCCCCAGCAGCTGGAGAGCTGCCTGGATTGGCTGTTTTCCTGGGAACCGATGTGGGGCTGGCGGGGGTGGGGGGGCCAGTCCGTCTGTTTCCCAAGCCTTTCAACAGCAGGATTAAGCGAACAAACAAGGGGAATTAAATCCTGTCTCGTCTGGCACACGGGGACGGACAGCCTGGCTGGGGGTCCCCCGGACCCCACGGGCGAATTCCACCAGCGACGAGGAACAAAGCCCGGATTGGAGCTCTGGGACCCAGCATCCGCTGGAGGCCAGTCGCCACCCGGGCGGCACAGGAGATGCCAAGCCTGCGGATCAGTGCCAGAGGCCCACTGGTCCACAAACCAGCTCCTCCCGCACCGCTGGGGTCCCCCACACCCCGCACCAGGAGAACACCCACACGCGCACACACCCACCCAGGACTGACAGCGGAGAGCGGCTCTCCGCAGGCTGGCCTGCAGACCAGCAGCCCCGGAGCTGCCCTCGTTCACGCTGCTGGCCCGTCGCTCACAAGCACGATGGAACAGCTGCCCAGCTAACCAGCTGCGAGATACACATCGTCTGTAGTTCAAGGTGTTTTTGCAACCGGAACAGTAGATAAGAAGAGTAAGAAGAGCAGAATATCGCCCAGAGCTGGACCGCTGGTGAAACAAGAACCCAGGGAGTGGAGGAGAGGAAGGGAAAACAGACAAGTCACTGTTGACTTTACACAGAGGGGTGGGGGTGGGGAACAAGATGCCCACAAGCAATTACCTGTTTAAGGCATCACTTTGGGCAGCTTGTGGGAGCCGATAGCCTGGCTTCTCTCCAGACACAGCTGGATGAGCTCCTCCAGTCAGGATAGGAGGCACTGCTGTACACAGAGAGGGGCAGGAGTGGGGAACAAGCTGCCCAGCCCTGTTGTTGAAGCCAATCCCGTGGCTCCTCTCCAGACACAGCTGGGTGAGCTCCTCCAGTCAGGACAGGAGGCACTGCTGTACACAGAGAGGGGCGGGAGTAGAGAACAGGCTGCCCAGCTGTAGTGTTGAAGTCGATGCCCTGGCTCCTCTCCAGACACAGCTGGATGACATTCCTGAGCTCATCACCTCCCAAACACCAGATCAGCCAGATGGGCTGAAAGGCCTCTTGGTCTCAGGGCGAGTCTAAATCAGCCCTCTTTGCTGGAATCCACCTGGGGAACGAATCGGCCCCTGTCTGTTTATAGACAAACCAGCCCATCCATCATGCTCGAAATCATTTACCTTGGAAAGGTGCAGTAAGGACACTCCACTTTGGCAGGCTGGTTAAGTTTCGATACTGCTACATCATTTCTTCTTTTGCTTTACGACTGACACTCGCAGCAGCAGCAAGCTGGTTTCCACTCGCTGCCCGGTCTCCCACATTCGCCAGCTCTTTTCAAAGGTTGATTTAGCTCCAAGATGTCCGAGCGGAGTTCTGTTCCTGGCACTAAGCACGGGAAAGCTGGTATTGCGGACTGTAAGTGAAGGGCAGCCCTATCAGAAGACAAGCCACAGGCAAGCCCAGACTCCCGATCCACAGCAGCTGGACTCCAGTGCCATATTTACAGCTCCAACTCTACTGCACAGAGACAGGCACCCCATCTCTCCCCCCACCCCGACTCTTCTGCACAGAGACAGGCACCCCATCTCTCCCCCCACCCCGACTCTGCTGCACAGAGACAGGCACCCCATCTCTCCCCCCCACCCCGACTCTGCTGCACAGAGACAGGCACCCCATCTCTCCCCCCCACCCCGACTCTGCTGCACAGAGACAGGCACCCCATCTCTCCCCCCCCACCCCGACTCTGCTGCACAGAGACAGGCACCCCATCTCTCCCCCCCCACCCCGACTCTGCTGCACAGAGACAGGCACCCCATCTCTCCCCCCCACCCCGACTCTGCTGCACAGAGACAGGCACCCCATCTCTCCCCCCCACCCCGACTCTGCTGCACAGAGACAGGCACCCCATCTCTCCCCCCACCCCGACTCTGCTGCACAGAGACAGGCACCCCATCTCTCCCCCCCCATCTCTCCCCCCCATCTCTCCCCCCCACCCCGACTCTTCTGCACAGAGACAGGCACCCCATCTCTCCCCCCACCCCGACTCTGCTGCACAGAGACAGGCACCCCATCTCTCCCCCCCACCCCGACTCTGCTGCACAGAGACAGGCACCCGGCCTGTGCAACATCACCGGCTGTCTCTGCCTCATCTCCCCCACAGTGCTCCCTGGCCCCCTTCCAGAAGCACTCTTAACTTCAAGTATTAATCCTAGTTCAAAACTTTAAAAAAATATTTGCAGCACTGAAGCTTCCCAGGAGAGTGTCTTGCAGGAGTCATGGCCTCCCTCCTCCTCCTCAGCTCTCACACACGCGAGCCAGGGCAGGGCAGGGCAGGAGCGGCGCCTCCTGCTGTTCAGAGCAGGGATGGGGAAGCTCGCTGGAGCTCCCGGCAAGCTGTTCCAGGCTCCTGCTGGCAATCCGAGCAGGCGCTCGAGGTTTCCCGAACGGAAGGGTGCGATGGCTGCTCCCTGGACCCAGGACTCACCGGTGACCAATCCTGCCATTCTCAAACGCCACCTGCAGCCTTGCTCACCAACACCAGCACACACAGGGGAAACGAAAACATCTCTCGGCCTGGCCCAGGCTCACCTGCCTCCTCCCCCGCGCAGGCCTCAGAGGGAAGTGTAGCTGGAAGAGCCACAGCAGAGGTGGGAGATGAATTTGGCCGGGGGCTGGCCATATCTCTGACGCTGGGGACTGCAGCCAGCACCCCCACCTCCGCGCATGCGTCCCGGGACCTCCGCCACAGGAGGGGCGCTGTCCCGCTGTCCCGCGCAGCTCTCGGAGCAGGAGGTCTGTCAGACTCGCTCCGGCCTCGCTCCAGAAACACGGAAACAATCATACTGTAACACTGCAATAACACCGGGACAGGGCCCAGAGCTCCCAGCCTCCATCATCCCCTGAGGACGCAAAAACCCAAGACAGGCGTCCGCACTACAGCAGCTCCTGGACATTAGATGGGAGAGAGACACGCCGACAGCTTCAGAAAGCGGTCTTTCCTGAGCAGCTCCGCAGTTTCTCTCTTCACACAATTAACACCCTGGATGGGAAGCACACAGGGCTCAACAAGAGCGCTCGCTTCAAAGTGTTGTCATGTGTGGCTCCCTGACACCTGGCACCCTCAGAAAGAGCCCTGTGCAGAATGACTGTGTGTGGTGTGAGCAGAGGAAGACGAGAAGGGACCGTGGCCCCAGCCTGGGAACTCTCCTCCATCTCACCGGCCTCCCTGCCTCAGGCCCACTGCCAGCCCCGCCCAGACTGCCCTCAGGAGACAGGGGCTCCCACATGTGTGAGGGCTCTCATCAAGCACCAGACCGGGGCTCCCCCGGGCTGGGAGCCCCAGGACTCGCAGGAGCAGGTGACCGCAACCCAACATGTGTTCCACTGCTCCAGACTGGCTGTGTGTCTAACAGGTCCACCCTGGTGTTTTTCATTTTATTCAAAGCGCTTTCCCCCAGCTGCGGGTTTCCAAGGTCGAGGGAAGATTTAGGACATACAGACGCGAAAACACCACCGACTTCTGGCGTTAACAACACCCGGCCTGCGGCTCCACGAGCCTCGCGGGGTCACTGGGCACGCCCCGCGTTCCCACGCGGCTAGCTCTTGTCCTTCCGGGGGCGTCTGTTTATTAGCTCTTCATGGCTGAAGGGCCGAGGTAAAGACATTCTCAGAGTGGTGTTTACTAAAGAGACGCCCCGGATACGGGGGCGCATCCTAATTATGTTAATTAACTTGCGAGCAAATAATAACATTGCTTTTTGAAGACGGAATCCTCCACCCCCGCGCCAAAACACACAGAACGAGTCCCTTTCATAGTCCGTGTCTGTCGCAATCGTGTCCTGACAGCTGAAAGTGTTTTTCTCCACACGGAGGACCGGAGCTCGGTATCGGTCCGTGGGGACGGTCCGGCGAGCCCGCTCCACTCGCGGGTCCGGCCGCGGTGTGGCGAGCCGTGGACCTGCTGCTAGCCCCAGGTCGGGCTTTTTCTCGCCGAAAAGGATGATTGGTTTTCATCACTGCGATTATCTGGATCAACAAGCCCGAGCCTGTTCCTCCGTGTGGCTGGGCGGTCTCTGCAGGAAGCTACCCACGGGCTGGAGGCGTAAGAAAGTCACGACATTCAGAAACCAACTGGGCTGTTTTAAAGCCGTCTCGGCGGAACTCAAAATCGCATTTGCACCCCAAGAAAGTCGCAGAACACGAGGCACGACAATTTCCGAAGCAGCGTTAGTTTTACTTTTGGTTAACACAAGAGTTTTCATTTATTTTTCGTCGCATTCCTGTGGAAGTCTGAAAATGAGAGATGCGCAGCTCGGAAAAAAGAAAACCAGTTTGCAGCGGCGGAGTCGGTCTCCTCCACACCGCGGCCGCCCCCGCTTTCAGGCCGAACTGGGAACAGTCCAACACTGCCCGTCTCGGGTTTGCTGCTCGCACACTCCGGGATAGATCTAGCGGCCCTGAGAACTATTCTAAATATGTTGTTGGTTTCAACAATAAGACAAACGCACAAACGCCACACTGCAGGGGCTCCCGGTCCTGGATTCACCTGCTTTCCTGTGAAGCTCGGAGCAGCTCTCAGTAGGGGGCTGACTTGTGGGCTGTAGTGTTACATAGCGCCCGTCACGACACATGTAATCCTGCTGGAGCAGGGGGAGCGCCAGCGAGGAGGGGAAACAGCCTCGCAGACCGCAGTCACAGCCAGCGACAGAAACTGGACACTTGGTAATATTTCAAAGGGTGCTTTTGTGTCTTGGCAGCCCTCCAATAAAGTATGCAGAAAGGTTACAATTTAAATGAAATTCCTTTGCAACTCCAGTTTCTGTATAATTTCTGCTGGGAGTTTAGTGTGAACAAACACCTTCTAGATAATATTACGCTCCGAAGAAACATTCCTGCGACGCTGGTGTCTGGATTCTCGCCCTGCAAGCAGCTCGGCCTTCTTACTCAACACCACTTCTGCGCAGCACCGTCGCACACAAGCTCTCAGCGCAGTCAGCTGCTACAGATATGAGCGGTTACCTGAACACACGGCGCCTCCCTCACTTCATCTGAGCCTCTACCACTTCCTCGGGCTGCGGCAGCCACGGCTGATCGCCCTGATGCTGCAGCTTCTACCCACACAAACTGAGACCGTTCTTGGATCGGCTGGCCGGGCCCGTCCGCAACACCCGAATCGACAGCTCTGACGGGGCACAAAACACACGGGCTTGTTTCCGGTTCACCTCTACACTCCCCTACAGGCGGAACACCGCTGCCGAGAGCGGGGCGCTCCCACGAGCCGTGTCGGGGGGCCACACTGAGCAGAGCCAATGCCACCCACGGCCTCGGGAGCTGGCACGCGGAGGCCTCGCGCCCACCTCCTGCCGTGACTTCCCTCGGAGAGGGCCTTTGCCAGGAACACCGCCAGCGGCGAAGGCCCGTTTCTGGAGGAACAGGAGCCTACAGTGCCTCAGTGTTTGCTGTCCCGGGGACTAGGGGGAACACTCTGGACTCCGTGTGTCCCAGTACATTTCCACCCGTGAGCTCCTGTGCGCAATCCCGCATCACCAGCCTTTATTCCACTATAAGACGATTCCTCTATACACCAGACTGGGGTTTTTTAAAGTCCCCTCTGCCACCGAGGACGGACAGCGGACTGGGCTCCTGGGGCAATACTAACTAGAGAGCGCGTTTATACCCCCGCACGTCCTCGCAGACTGAATCGCTCGTTTAGCACAGCTCTACCAACACGAACATGTGTTTCTAATTAGCCCGGCAGCCTAATCGACCAAACATTATTCCAGGGCACTTAATGGCGCGGCGCTGCTCAGCGCAGTAAGTCCAGGCACGCTAATGATTTATTCCAGCCCGGCAGCGCAGATGTTAGGGTTAAAACGGAAAGCGGTTTCAAAGGGGTCGCTGGCGACACAGTTGCTAAGCGCGGCTTATCTTTCGATTTCTTTGCCAGAAGATTGTGCTTCGTCTTCTGGACTCGGCGCAATTGGACAGGAGGCTTCGGTCGTGCCGGCGTCGCTTCTCGCAGTATTTCACTTCGGGAAACTGTGGAGGCTGGTTGTCGGAGGCGAGGACCAGAGGTGCGGAAAATTATAACAGCATGTAAGGTGTTCATAAGACTAAAAGTGAAAGTGAGCAGGGGGAATGGTCCGCCCCAGTCGTGTTTTGACATGCTGTCAGACTCGAGCAGGCTCCTCAGCTGCGCGTCCAAACGAGCTGGTGTCCACCAGACCTGTCCCACACAGGGCGGACACGTCTGACGAGCGTGCTGAGAAACGAGGACGATTCGTTTCCTGTCTTACAGGAGAGCTCCGCAGAGAATTCCTGCCGCTGGCACACGCAGCCCCTTCCCGCGGGGACTCCAGGAAAGGGTTTTCTTCAGCCGCAAGAGGAAATGTATTTTCGCGCGCCTCAGACGGCGCGACGCTGCAGAAAGCCCCTGAGCCCCGGGAGGCGCGGGTCTGCTGCTCTCCCCCCTCCGCGGGTTTGACACCGGGGGTCCGTCCCCGAGACCACGGGACTGACGGGGATGCCTGGTACGAGGCATTGTATATGGCCAATACAGTGATCTGATCTGATGCTGCGCGTTTCCCAAGAGAGTCGTTTTTATGAGCGCCGCGGGGCTGAGACACGTCAGGCGTCTTAAAACGTCAGTGTGAAAGACCTTTTCTAACCCCCGGGCTACGGATTCCTCACAGCTCTGCTTCCGCGACTCCTACACGAAATTAAAAATCCGTGCTCGGCCGGCAGAGAGCAGAGGCACATACAGAGGGCTGCAGAGCTACACGCAAACGGAGACCAACCTCATACAGACGCGCTGGAATGAAAGACGCTTTTTGTACGAGGAGGTGGAAGTGAAATGCCGCCTCTAACACAAACGGTTTCATTTCTCGGGTTTCTGCGCCGCGCCACTTGCGCAGTCAACATCAATGAGAGTCAAATGGCGACTCCAGCGCCGGTCGGCCCAGCCTGCCATCACCTCCCTTCTGCCCGTGGTCTGCCCGCTGCCCTCACCCACGTCCACAGCTTCATCAACAGAAGCCAGCTCGGGTTGTCTGTCATTTTTTAAAGAGAATTTGCTTTCCGCCAGATATCACATCGTCGTGAAAGAGATGCGGTGGTTCAGTGTTCGGTAGGCTCGCTGCAAACCAGACGTGTCACACAACACGCTGCAGGTCAGCAGAGGACTCGTTATGCTTGAGCATCAGTTCAGAAACCTCAGCTCCGCACCGGTAGATTATCGTTTGCGACAGTGTTTTCGGTCCGTTTTGAAGGGGGGCCGTCTGCGTGGTGGTGCAATTAACCGTTAAGCCGCGCGATAATGTAGGGTGCTATAATGAGCCCCCCCAAAAAAGTGTGGGCGCCCTGTTCTGTGAAGGAGGGGGGAGGAGACGGACGGGTGGGGAGGAGGTGTTTGCAGAAGCGGTGCTTGATCCGACGTGAACCCGGGTTTCCAGCGTCTCTGCGGGGATCTCTGAGGCCGGCGTGTCGCCAGGCGGCGGAGGAGCTCTCGGACGCCGAGCGGGGACAGAAACCCGCCCTGGAATATTATTTTCACAGCAGAAAGGGTCTTCAAAGCCGGATTTAGGAAACGGCACCGCGGCAGGTCGTGGTGATGAGACCCGTTTCCCTGGCACGGGCTTCCTGGAGGAGAGCTGTCTGCCCTCTCCCAGAGCCCGCAGGCTGCGCCTCTTCTGCTTTAACATTTCACTAAGGGTCAGCTCGGCGTCTTCGTGCGTCTCTGACGAGGCGCTGGATCTATGAATTGGGGGCCAATGTGCGGACAGCAATGCAAACTACGGGACTAAGCCAGAAGTGTCCGGGCCGGCCGGGGTTCACACTCCAGAGTCCCTGAGGTAAACAGCGCTCGCCGTCTGGCATGACCCTGTCTGCGGGCTAGGAGCACATCTCACACATTTTCAAGTGTTGCTGTACCCAATGTCAACAATGTAGAATTATCAGCAGCCCACGGACTGGGGCAATTCCACGCTGGCCAGACAGGACACGCGTTCGAGCCCCCCACGGCCATGCAGTTGGTGTTCAAAAACACACTCATCCTTCAACGCGATGAAAGACGTAGGGCAACACCACGCCTGAAAACGTTATATTTCTAAAGAAAATAATTCCAGGAGTAGCTCTGAACCCGAGGCAAGGGCCACTCGCGCGCCCTGCGTGTCTTTCCAGGCTCTCCCCACGCCAATCGTCACAAGATTAAACCTTCAGGACGGCAAATGTCAACACACGAATCTAACATGTCACTGTATACAATGTCGCAACAGTACTGGAAATAGTAACAGCGCAATTATGGTGACTGCCGTGCGGCGCTTTCCACGCAGAGCTCGGATAAGAAAGCAAATCAACAACAGGCTTCACACGCGAGTTCAGAACCGGGAAGCGGGACTGCGGGTTCAGGTCCGCGTCTGCCCGCACTTCCAGGAGCCGAGCCAGGACCGAGCAGGACAGCTCCCCCAGTGTGTCTCCGGCGCTTTGCGACACCCCCCCCGCTCAGCGGGAAGACGGCACGACAAGCCACCTGTACTGCCCGCAGCGCGCTGGCGAGCGCCCGGCACGGCTCCCGGACCGCCGGGCGCAGTTCTCGGGGTGAACACGTCTGCAGACCCAGCTCGTCCGCGCTCGGGTCAACCTGTTTCCAAACCCCCCTTTCTCCTTTAAACCGGGTTTTAACATACAAACCAAAATTCCGAAAACTTTTTTTTTTTAAAAGACAACAAATGAACAGCTCTGCCATTGCTTGGTGGAAAGGCGCCCGGGTCGACGATTGACGTTTAAAATGTTGTTTTATTTTCACTGAAAAACCTGCGACAACGGATGAGTCAAAAGACTGATTGGTAGCCAAACTAAACACGCCGAACCCAAACAAAAACGCGTGGTATGAAAATAACCAACTCAAGCCCAGTCTGCAGAAACAAGCGCTGCGACCCCGCTGCCGCGGAGCGGGTCCGGCTCCGGCCGGGAGCGGAGGAAGTTCGGAGTCCAGGTTCGGCACTTACACCCCCGGCGGACCCAGCCAGCGCAGCGCGGCGACTGCCATCGCTTCCACCGCACAGACGAAAGGCGTCGGCGAAGGCGCTTGAACTTTGCTTTTTTTTTTTAAAAGAACTCGAGCAGCACTTCAAAAACAGCACAGACACGGAGGCCCCCCACCTCCACCCGAGAAACCCACCGCGTGTTTGTTTCAAGCGGCGCGTCAGCCCCGAGACCCGCGGCTGGACACGAGCCGCGCTTCCACAGAGAAGTCGCCGACACGCGGGGTGGAAGAGCCGACCGCCGCTCCTGGCCCGCTGGGAGCTGCGCGCCTCCCGCCCCCCTCTCTCCCCCTCTGTCCCCCTCTGTCCGCGGACGGCGCCGGCCGCTGAGCCCCTCTCGGCTCCGCGCTTACCTCTTTCACAGGAGGGTGCGAGCCGCGGCGAGCCGGGCGGAACGGGGGAGCGCATTCTTGTGCTGGCAGATCCGTACGGGGCCCTCCATTAGGCACGGGCGGAGAGCGCGGAAACCAGGGGGGGGAAACATGGGGGGGATCAATAAAGTCCGAAAGGAGCAGAAACGGCACAGGAAGCGGTCCGTCCTTTATCGGAAGCGGCTCATTCTTGTTGGCCGCGGGACCAGCGGCTTCTGCAGCTCGGACGCGTGTAGCCAGACAGATACTCCGGGCGAGTGTGAAGGAGAGCAGAGTCCGCGCTCTCTCTCCCCCTGCCCGCACACACGCACACACACACACACCAGCCAGCCTGCGAGCGAGTGTCGGATTGCTCAGCAAATCACCGCAGCCACTCCGCGTCCCGGCCCAGCGCCGCGTACGTAAGGAGGGCGGGGAGGGGGAGCGCCGCCCGGGTGCCGGTGTGCTCACAGGCTCTGGCAACAAAGCCCGCAAGGCGCCCGGGCCTCTCGCCCGCCAGCCCGACCCCGTGGGGTCAGCAGGTACTCATTAACAGCGAACCGCTTCTGGAGAGTGCTGTCCTCCCCCAGCGCAGCGCCTCTGTCCAGGAGCGGACCTGCGCCCCCAGGCCAGCGGTGAGAACGACTTCAGCGCTTACAGCAAGGGAGGCTTTAAGCAGCCAGGAGAGCACGAGCAGCCTCACAGTGTCTCACCAGTGGTCTCGCTCTCCGCCTGCGGCCCTGCTGCAGAGGCACAAAGCTGGGTCACTTCAGAGGTGTCCCAGCCCAGCCGCACACAGCGCACGTCTCCTTGTCTGTGCACGATAAACAGATAATATCCGTCTATTTCCGAAGCGCTTCTTCCGATGGGGGGTCCCAACAAGGCAGCAAGCGGGGTACACACTCACACTCGCACCAGGGGCAAGCTTCCCAGAAGCCCGTTAAAGCACCAGCATGCGTGAGAGGAAACGAGAGTGCCTGAGGAGACCTGCATGAACACGGAGGGAACATGCAAATTCCACGCAGACCGCACCCCAGGGCCCAGCACTGCGAGGCAGCAGTGCCAATCGCTGTGCCACCCAATAGATAATATTAATTCTAACAACTACAACCAGCCAACCAAATTCTACACTTGCTGTTGCAATGAAGCCAACAAGAAAGCATATCAAACCATGAGCATTGTCGCCTTTGGCCTTCCGGTCCCGTCACTCAGGTCACAGCAGGTAGTGAAATCTGCCAAGACCCATTGGGAAGCTTGCTCCTTCAAGCCCTCCCACTGAAGACAGACTGTTGGTGTTTCTGCTCTTGAAATCCACTGCCAGGCTGAGGCTCTCCTCCACAGATGAGCTCTCTAAGACTGAGCCCCAGGCTGCTGCCGGTCTCCTGGCTGAGGCAGCTGGGAAATAGTGCTCTGTGCTGGATGCCCTGGTGCCCGGAGGGTACAGTGAGTGTGGACAGTGTGGATGTGAGTCCCTGGCCGATGTCTTCATCCTGAACTGACAGCAGTTTGTGCGAGAGTCAGGAGCTCAGTGATCCCATCAGGGATCTGATCTCTGTTTCTCAAAGTCCCTTGGAGTCAGGTTCAGTGATGTGACTCGTGCCACTTGTCTCCCTCTCCCACCTCTCTTTGTGTAAGACGTGTCTCCAGTCTTCAGTCAGGCCTCAGGTGCTGGTGTTTCACTTCTGCCCAATTTCCAGACTAAAGGGACTGAGTTCCTGTCTCCTTTCTGTCTGCGGCGTCTCTTTAAGAGCGAACTTTAAACTTGCTGCTCCGCTTCGAAAGGCTTCACGAGCATCAGTGTCTTTTTGTAACATTATACAGTGTCCGCAATGAGATTTTATTTACACAAGGGACAATCTCTCTCCCACCTGACCAAAGCTGCCCGTTCGGTGTTCAGTGTGGGGCTCACGCTGTCCCCCCGGGACGTGCTCCGAGAGTCAGGGCCTGTCAGCGCGGTCTTCCCTGCTGGAGAGGGCTTTCTCCAGGCCAGCGTTGTAAAGGGAGGAAATGTGTTCAGTGGAAGATAAGGGGGCTGGCGTGTCCATCTTCGGGGCCTTCCACTGCCGTCTCCATTGCCGTCCAGCGTTTCTTATTGAACTGGCCCTGCTCACGATGGAGAAGTGTCCCTTCCTGGTGAGCAGGCACTTGGGGGGGGTGTGTGTGTGATGTGTTTGCATGTATGAAGTCTATGTGTGGTGTGTGTCATGTGTGTTGAGGTGGTAGAACCCGCACTATAAACCCAGTTTACCAGGCCTGTCTCGCCCGTCGCTCTGTCTCTGGTACTGGTTCAGTCTCGTCGCTCCGAGCTCCCCAGTCTCATGACGTCTTTACAGAGTACTGCTCCAGACTGGGGCGGTACCTTTGTCTGCTGTCTAACCTGTTCTTGTCACTTGAGAAGATGCCCAATTGATTGATTGTCATTTGGTCCTTTTCAGTATTATCCTGGGTGATGTGTATCTTTTTTCCCCACACTCAGGGTGTTGTGCCTCTGAGGGTAGTCTCACGAAGCTCTTGACCTCTGGATGTTTTATGGGGCAATACCTGGAACTGGCTCATGCATCTTTACTGATGATGTCACTAACAAGGGCAGCAGCAGAATGAGTTCTGAAGTTCACAGAAACGTCAAGTCTCGCCAAACACAGGCCAGAGCAGCCCAGGAGCTCATCAGGAGAAAGAAAATCAAAACACGCCTGCCAAGAACCAGCAGGAGCTCAAAGGCCACATCAAAGCAGCTCAAGTGATTACTCCAGGAGCTCGGAGAGGGAAATGGGTCACAGATTTCATGCAGTTTTTGCCTCAAAAGGATATGACACCAAACACTGACTCTGAAACTTGCTGAAAGAGAATGTCTCTCAGCACTCATGGCCATGTGAAATCCCTCATGCCAGGGGGAACACTGGTTTGATCTAATATGACCAAATGTGTGCATGAAATTATCCAAAATTATCCAAAATAAAATGTGTTTAACAGTGAAGCTCCATCCATTTTCTAGCATTTTCACACCCTGGACAGGATGCCAGTCCATCACAGGACACACACACCCTGGACAGGACGCCAGTCCATCACAGGACACACACACACCCTGGACAGGACGCCACTCCATCACAGGACACACACACACACACACACCCTGGACAGGACGCCAGTCCATCACAGGACACACACACATTCGGTCCAGGGACAAGTTTTCCAGAAGCCCATTAAGCTACTAGTGTGTCTTTGGAGTGCGGGAGGAAAGCAGGGTGTCTGCAGGAACCCCACTTGAACAGGGGGAGAACTCACGCCCTCCACTCAGATAGCGCCCCAGGAATCGAACCCAGGGCCCTGGCACTGTGGGACTGTGGGACTGTGGGACATCAATGCTAACATGCAATAATAAAAGTGCACGAGTTTAAGAAACCGCAGTTTTGACTTTGGCATCCAGCACGTTTGCAGGGCAGTGTACGGCACAGCTCTGAAGGCTAGCTGGGGCACCAAGGGTATGGGAAAGTGCAAGAAGACTCATCCAGTGACTGGCAGGACAGTATAACCGTTTCTTCCAAATCGATGCTGTAATAAGCTGGTCTCTGGTGGGTTTTGAAACATTCTGACCTTGAAGGTACTGGTCACCAGTAGATACCAGATGGGCCTTTTCTACAGAGATTTCCACCAGGGAATTTATTTTATTCTCATTTTATATTTTTCAAAAACCCTCTTCAGAAACATAGGTCATTTCTACGCTTTTCTATATAAAACCTGATCTCCGAGGGCTACGTCAAGGGTATGTGTAAGGGCCTGCTCCTGTTTGCCCTTCTCACTCACTACCACAGCAACTGGCACTGCTGGGCGCAGGGGCTCCTGGTAAACAGCGTTGCCGTGGAGACAGGAACGGCCAAGAAAGCTCCCAAGATGGCCGCCGTCTTGTGAATGGGGAAATTCCTCAACAGCAGGGTCTCTGGGGGCAGAGTGAGGGGGAGGGGGTGGCAGGGACTGTTTACTCTTCCCCAGGCTACATGAATAGCAACTGCTGCTGTTTTAAGGACTTCCTGTCACTAGGAATCTGTTAAGCAGTAGTAAAACAAACAGCCTTGTCCCAGGAGGACTGCCTTCGCTATCCTCACCACGAGCCCTAGCACAGACTGGGGGCCTACTCTGCTGGGCCCCTGAGCAAGGCCCTTCACCCCAGCTGCTCCAGGGGCGCCGTATAAATGACTGACCCTGCGCTCTGACCCCCAACTTCTCTCCCTGTCCGTGTGCCTTGTGGAGAGCAAGTTGGGGTCTGCGAAAAGACAAATTCCTGATACAAGAAATTGTAAAGGGCCAATAAAGTGATCTTAAAAAGAATACCAGCTCCAGTATAGTGGCACTCTAATTTGGGGAGATGTATGTGGGCACACGGTTACCCCTGCCGTGCCCCTGCAGTTAATACAGGTGGCTCGTCGGCCCTGTCAGCAGGACGTGGGGAGGAGGTGAAGGAGAGAGAGAGCAGTGAAGACCCCCATCCTTCTCCACCTCATCCAACACAAGTATCATTTCTGCTCCGCGTCTGGGCCAGGAACTCCGCCAGCTCTCAGCGAGCGGGGCCGACACTGAGACAGGCCTCCAGGAGATCTCGCTGCCTCTGCTTGAACTGAGCTGCTCAGACCGCTGGCGCGTCCAGCTGTGCAGCAGTTAAGCACTGGGGATTTGCCCCTCAGCACTTCTCATGCTCACGGTGCATATCCTGCAAAACACTCAAAAACAGGATTCCTGCGCTCCTACTGGTCTCTTGTCTTATTTTGCAGGACAGATTCAAGAATTGTTGAAAGATTTGCCCTAAACTTTTCCTGTGAAATTCCGGGGCAGAATGCAGGATAAATCCAAGATTCCGTAAGGATCCCGGCACTAGAAGTTCATCAAGATCCTGCAAAGTGTTTTATGGGAGCTGATGGCGTTGGGCTGTGCTCATCCTGTAGTTGTGCCTCCCGGCTCTGTGTCAGGATACCGGACCCCCGCCTGCCTCCTGCATGGGGCGATCGGGGGGAAGACAGAGCGGAGCAGGTGTCCAGGCGGGAGGCTCCGATGTCTCAATCATGAGAGCCCTCTGTCTTCCTCGGCCATGACTAACGCCCTCCATCCCTGACCTGCGGCTGCAGGGGTCACTGGCAGGGGAACAGGGGGAGAGAGGGGCTCCGCGCACAAGACAGTCACCCCGAAAGGCACAGTGGAGATGAGGAGCGAGTTCCAAACAGGGCGTTTGTTTACACAAGGACTCGGCAGCCCTCAGCCCAGCACATGAAAGATACGGAACCTTTCTCTGGGATCTTTCTAGGAAAACAGAAGTGAGTTTGATTCTTGCATTAATATGATCTTAACTAGAAAAACTGCAGCTATTATTCTAATAAGCAAGGGGCTTGCTTCTTTCCTCTTTCTCCTGGTAGAAGCCCTGACAAACACATCTTTATCACAGAATTCTCCCGACAGCGAGACACAACCGCCCGCGACAGCCGAGCTGTGCTCTCGGCCTCTCCTCTCCACGCCTCTGAGAGCCCTGCCCCGCATTTCTCTCAATTCAGCACTTTCCCAGTCCAGACTGAAAACAGGAATGCATCCGATGGGGAGAAAGAACAATATCCTGCCCACAGGAAAGCCAATACATTCTGATGAACGGTGCCAAAGTGCTGGCCAAAACCACAGAGAGTAACAAACAACCGGTCGAAAGGAGCTCCTCATTGTTCTCTGTCTGCATCTCTGCAAGACAGGGCTAACAGGGAGCCCAGGACACCAGCAGGGGGAGAGTCAACTGCTGACATGTAGCTCATGACCTAGTGCTCAGGAGACGGGTCTGTTGTTTCAGATACTGAAACCCAGCCCGGTTTGGCGTTCTGTCAGCTCAGAGCCTGACCCGGTTGGCTATTCTGGTGTAAAGCCAGGTCCTGCAGGGTCAGTGTGTCTGCAGGGGGTCCGGTCCGGTCCTCCTGGGCCAGTGTGTCTGCCGGGGGTCCGGTCCGGTCCTGCAGGGTCAGTGTGTCTGCAGGGGGTCCGGTCCGGTCCTCCTGGGCCAGTGTGTCTGCCGGGGGTCAGGTCCGGTCCTGCAGGGTCAGTGTGTCTGCAGGGGGTCCGGTCCGGTCCTCCTGGGCCAGTGTGTCTGCCGGGGGTCAGGTCCGGTCCTGCAGGGTCAGTGTGTCTGCAGGGGGTCCGGTCCGGTCCTCCTGGGCCAGTGTGTCTGCCGGGGGTCCGGTCCGGTCCTGCAGGGTCAGTGTGTCTGCAGGGGGTCCGGTCCGGTCCTCCTGGGCCAGTGTGTCTGCCGGGGGTCAGGTCCGGTCCTGCAGGGTCAGTGTGTCTGCAGGGGGTCCGGTCCGGTCCTCCTGGGCCAGTGTGTCTGCCGGGGGTCCGGTTAGCTGTTTCTGTGCGTGTTAAAGAGGACACCTGCAGGCCCTGAGGTGTGCAGCACGGAGGTGCAGAGAGGTCAGGAGTCAGGCGGGTGAAGGCGAGGTTACAGGCCAGTTAACCTGCAGTTAAACTGCTCTCCGCTGAGACCCAATTTCACGGCCTGTTCTCCCTGTTATACAAGCCCACCCAGGGCCCGGCTGACCGCAGCCTGGCACAGCCTCACACAGGATCAAGCCCAGCACTCTCAGCTGCCTGTTTTCTGCTGTCCTGCCGCAAAAACAACACAATTAAAAACTGCAAGAGCGCCCCGAGAGGGAAATTTAAAGAGCCAGCAACGTAAGGTATGTTGTGCCAGAGCTCTCGGGGTCACAAGCGGGCCTGGCCAGTGTCTGCGGGGGAGGGGCTTGATGAGACCCTCTTTTTTCAGAACGGGGTCACTTTGGGAACACAGCCCACCCCAGACCGAGAGGCGGCGGGCTCGGTTACCAGGCTCAGGTTCTGCCGGGCCCCTTTGAACTCCCAGGGGGCACTGTGGACGGGCGGAGAGGGCGCATCAGTGTTCTGGGGAGAAGAAATACGAGGACGACCCCAGGGTGACCTGGGGATCGGTTACGCTGTCTGCTGGTCCCCCCAAGCTGCCGTGACTGTCTAAAGACCCCCGGCTGCAGGCGAGCAGGCAGGCCCACCGGCACAGGGCTGGAGATCTCCTCACGGCACAGGGCGGGTTCGAGAACGGCTGGAGATCTCCTCACGGCACAGGGCGGGTTCGAGAACGGCTGGAGATCTCCTCACAGCACAGGGCTGGAGATCTCACGGCACAGGGCTGGAGATCTCCTCACGGCACAGGGCGGGTTCGAGAGGGGCTGGAGATCTCCTCACGGCACAGGGCGGGTTCGAGAACAGCTGGAGATCTCCTCACGGCACAGGGCGGGTTCGAGAGGGGCTGGAGATCTCCTCACGGCACAGGGCGGGTTCGAGAGGGGCTGGAGATCTCCTCACGGCACAGGGCGGGTTCAAGAGGGGCTGGAGATCTCCTCACGGCACAGGGCTGGAGATCTCCTCACGGCACAGGGCGGGTTCGAGAGGGGCTGCTGTCGCTGGGCAGGATGCGTGTGGCCGAACTGGAGAGGACCAGAGAGAGAGGGGCAGCTGAGCAGAGCACGTCCAGGCCGTTCCCCGTGCTCGGGTGAGCGAAAGGAGAATTTTAAAATCAAACCATTTCCTACATAATACCGTTTCAGCATATGTCACACATCTATCCTGGGTCTCATCAATCCTGACCCATGATCGTATTGTCACTATAATATTATGTTATGAAATCACATGGACGTTTTTTGAAAAGATCAGAATAAGACTTTTCTGGAACTTCTTTTGGAGAGTTTTTTTTTAAAAAGCTACAAAATGCCATGCCTTATTAGAAGAAAGACAGACAGACAGACAGACAGACAGACAGGCAGGCAGGGCTCCTTTCCCTCAGACCTGTGCTGCCAGGGGCTCAACATGGAGGATCTTTCTGCGGGAGTCCGGCCTCTGGGAGCATTTATGTGCCTGTCGTTCTGAACTCTTGGAAAGAGCTGAGATGTTCAGGGGGCAGTATTTATTTCTGTTCTTTATTGTGTTCGTCATGATTAGCACCAGGCCCAAACGCCATCATAACCCCTGCTGCAGGCGCCCTGTCGGAGCTGCTCATTCCAGCCCGGCCGGCGCAGCTGCAGCCCCCCAGCACTGTCCCCAGCCTGGCCGGGGAGTCAGGAAAGGCTGCAGGCTGGCCGGGGAGCTGCAGGCCCGCGCTCTGATCTCGGGCAGAGGGGTCGTAAATCCTGCTGCCGCGGAGATGGCTGGACCCTCGTTAAAGGATCATTTGGAAAAAAAAAATGGCATTTTTTTCCAGCCTCTGAACTTGCCCAGTCTGATCCTCTTTAATGAGAGCCAGGGCAGATAGCTTTCAGCCTCAGGAGGAGACAGAGGAGGGGGAGAGCGAGAGGGGAGAGAGAGAGGAGAGCACAGGCAGACGGGGAGCGGGGGGAGTTTCGAAGTGAGAAGAACTGGATGGCACTGCGTTCCACAACACGTTCGGAAAGCGCTGCCAGAAACTCCCGCAAAGCCACTCCGCCCGGGATACCACATCAAAACAGCCCGCCTGCAGGGACCCCGAGCTCAGCTCCTTGAACGAGCTACAGGACACGGCACAGCCAGAATGTATAGGTGTCTTGTTAAGGGGAAAAAAGTGTAAACTGAGCAGGTTGAGGAATGTTTGTCTAAATATGATCTGCAGCGAGAGGACTGTCGCTGTTTACAGCCAAGAGGGTTCTGCACGAAACGCAACGAACCTTATTAAAACAGCGTTGCAGTTCTGTAAACATCGCCAGGGGTTGATGTTTGTAATTATTTGACAACTCCAGTGCCACACACAGGAACACATACACATAAGAACAGTTACAAATGAGAGGGGCCCGATCAGCCCATCTAGCCCCCTGGTAGGCAGCTCTTGAAAGAAGCCAGGTTATCAGCTTCAACAGAATGTCTGGGCAGCTTGTTCCATACCCCCGCAACACTTTGTGTAAAGATGTACGCCCATGTGTTTTAGTTTGAAAAACATTTCCACATGGTTTCCACTTGTGTCCCTAGGATAGTGTTTCACAATGACACAGCTTGACACATGTTCGCGGTTTCTCACTCGGAATACCAGGGGCAGATCAACCCCCATCAGGGCATCAGCAGCCCCGTGCACTTCATCAGAGCACTGGGGTGCTCTCTGAAGGGACAAGAACTCAGGATAAGGACACAGCTGGGATTTGGACAGATCCCCTCGTGTCCTCTGTAATTAGTGATTAAAACAACCCAATGAAGCTAAAAGTAGCACTCTCGCTGACTTCTCACAGTTTCCCTTTCATGTGTACTGAATAATACTAGCATACGATACTTTAGGAATAATAACTGGATGAGATTCGAGGAGGAGGGGCTACAAGGTGGTAATGCAGCCAAAATACTCCACTGGGATTACCCTGAGTGTGTTTAGTGCAGACCGCCAAGATATATACTTTCCAAGGGCAGGCCAGGTGGACACAGGCTCAGGGGCTCATGGGCTCGCTTGACTGGGACTCCCCAGACACACTGTGTTTCTCTCCGGCCTGCTCCAGGGAGGATCAGCTTCTGAGTTTGTCTCTCCTGCACAGCGCCAGCGAGGAAGCCAGCTGAGCCCCTTAAACACAGACTGAACCGTGGATACCTACTGAGAGCACACCGGGGCAGAATGGACTGGAAACAACCATAACCCTCACACATTTCACACAGAGCAACCAAATCAGGGCGGTGCGGTGGCTCTGTGGCTCAGGATCTGTGGCTGGAAAGTTGCTGGTTCAAATCCCGCAGCTGGCAGAGGAATCCTACTCCGTTGGGCCCCTGAGCAAGGCCCTTCACCCCAGCTGCTCCTGGGACGCGCAGGCCGGTTCTGGAAAGCCACAAAGTCCAATGACTTTGGGGCTTGATCCCCAAACAGCAGTGCAGAAGTGCCTACCCCCTCAGAGGCAGGATGACCCGAGCATGCTCGCACGCGCACACACGCGCACACACGGTGTCCACAGCAGAGCTAATATTGGCCTTGGCGCTTGCCCTGCAGCGGGCGGATTAGAGTGGGGCCCGGGGTGTGAAAGACCCCTCTCTTCGCTGGCCTTATCTGCACGATCGATCAGCCCGGAGGGCGCGTGCGGCGGACGGGGAGGAGAGGATCAGCACTTCCAGAAAGACGGCTTTCACTGAGCCGCCCCCCGCCCCGGGCTGATCCGGGTCAGAGGTCACTCCTCTCCTTCCCGGTGCCTGATTCTGAGGGTCGTCAGCCCATGGGTAAGTACTCGTTATCCCAATCCCAGCAGTGGAGAACATGATGAGCTGGCAGTGGCCCTGCGAGCAGAGCTAGCTCGTATGAAGAGGCACCAGGGGACACAGGAGGAAGTCGAGGTGCAGATGAACAGAAAGCAGGCCAAGAGACCTGGGAACATGGGGCTGACGATCGAACAACTGAGCAAAGTGGTCCAAACCGACCTGTTTCTGTCGAAAACATTTCTGACATTCCTTTGTCCTTGTCCCTGGAAAATGAGACGAAGGGAAGATTAAACCACCTTGAGATTTCCGAACAGCGAGGGTGCTTCAGACTCAAGCGCCGCACTACGGGAACCAGACACAACGGTATAAAGAGAGTCAAAGTTGGGCCCACCTGTCCGCGCCTGAGGCCGAGTCACAGAGTCGTTCTGTAGCCGCCCATCCCGGCTCTCAGACCAGCAGTTACTCTGCAACACCTCTGGCGCCTCTCGACAGGCCTTGGCGGGACTGGAGCCCCCCCACGCTGCCTGGCATATGAACTGTGCGTGATGCAACGGACCTGTCCAGATCCAGGATAAAGATATACAATACAATACAATACATAGTACATGCAGAACACAAACACCTAGAGCAGAACTCCTCCATGTCTCTGGCCTCTGTCTGTTCCAGGACGTGGGCTGGAACAGCGTACTGCATGACTCGCTGCACACAGTCACAGTGCTCACCTGGGGTCTCCGGACACTGCACAAACTCTCACTCACACACCAGCACGTGCACAAACTCTCACTCACACACCAGCACGTGCACAAACTCTCACACTCACACACCAGCATGTGCACAAACTCTCACTCACACACCAGCACGTGCACACACAAGTGTGTACATGCACAAACTCTCTCTCTCACACAAACACCAACAAATACACACCAACTCTCACTCACACACCAGCATGTGCACAAACTCTCACACTCACACACCAGCATGTGCACAAACTCTCACTCACACACCAGCACGTGCACAAACTCTCACACTCACACACCAGCACGTGCACAAACTCTCACTCACACACCAGCACGTGCACAAACTCTCACACTCACACACCAGCATGTGCACAAACTCTCACTCACACACCAGCACGTGCACACACAAGTGTGTACATGCACAAACTCTCTCTCTCACACACACACCAACACATACACACCAACTCTCACTCACACACCAGCATGTGCACAAACTCTCACACTCACACACCAGCATGTGCACAAACTCTCACTCACACACCAGCACGTGCACAAACTCTCACACTCACACACCAGCACGTGCACAAACTCTCACACTCACACACCAGCACGTGCACAAACTCTCACTCACACACCAGCACGTGCACAAACTCTCACTCACACACCAGCATGTGCACAAACTCTCACACTCACACACCAGCACGTGCACAAACTCTCACACACACCAGCACGTGCACAAACTCTCACTCACACACCAGCACGTGCACAAACTCTCACACTCACACACCAGCATGTGCACAAACTCTCACTCACACACCAGCACGTGCACAAACTCTCACACTCACACACCAGCATGTGCACAAACTCTCACACTCACACACCAGCACGTGCACAAACTCTCACTCACACACCAGCACGTGCACAAACTCTCACTCACACACCAGCACATGCACAAACTCTCACACTCACACACCAGCATGTGCACAAACTCTCACTCACACACCAGCACGTGCACAAACTCTCACACTCACACACCAGCACGTGCACAAACTCTCACACTCACACACCAGCATGTGCACAAACTCTCACTCACACACCAGCACGTGCACACACAAGTGTGTACATGCACAAACTCTCTCTCTCACACACACACCAACACATACACACCAACTCTCACTCAGACACAAGAACGTGCACAAACTCTCACACACACACTGCATGTGCTCCTCACACACACACACACAAGTTCTGCGCTTAAGAAAACTGTCCGCTCAAACTGAACAAAATGGCAGGAGACTTTCTGCTTTCTGCCTGGGCTGGAGTTAAGAGTCGGAAAATTTTCTTGCGCTCCAAAACGTCCCTCCCGCACAAAGCCGGAGCAGCACAGGAGGCCGGATTAAGAAGGGGATCTGTTTTTCATCTCGGTGTCTGTGTGTCCCGGGGCTGGGGAGAGAGATAGGGACGGGCCGGGCATTTGGTTTGTATTAAAGGCAATCCGCTGCTCCCCTTACCTCTAAAAAATGAGCAGGCCTGTTTTCACTCCACCGCGAGAGAGACGAAGCTCTTCTTGGAAGCAGAGGGGGGCGGGAGGAGGGTGCTTTCGCTTGGAAAGTCAAGCCAAGCTCTGCGGACGGAGGCTGGAACTCGGATGTGCTCCTTGCTCTGGCTTCAGAAGCAGCGTCCACAACTGAACACAGGCACGCCTGCTGGCTGCAGATCTGTCGCAGCTCGCCAGCGAGATAAAGTGCACAAAGTATATAGCGCCTTGAGATCTGCTTCGCCGCTGAAAATCTGGTTTCCAGAACACAGGCCACATGTTTCAGCAACGTGTTGTGTTACCAATTCTGAAAGGGAGAGGAGCTGTTAACATATCTTCAGTATGAGAACTTGCAAGAGCAAAAATGTTTTGGTTTTTGGATGCTGTTATGCTGTAACTTTCGTAAATTTGGATCCTCAACTTGCTGTGCTTCGTCTGTCAGAAGAACGTCCATTTTAAGCTTCTTCCCTCCACTTATTAAGATAATTCTCTCGCCCCATAGATAACTGATTTTAAGTCATGTGGAAAATCGAGTGTGTATGCAAGTCTTTTAAAGGTGTTCCTGCACTGTTGTTGCCAGCGCTGGTGTTGCTGCTGGGCTTCTGGGTGTTGGAAAGAAGAAATTCGCTTTTTGCCACTTGGAGACGCTCACGTGTGTGAGAGATGGAGAGAGCTGCCACCTGGACTGAATGAAAAGGTTCAGAAGCCACTTTGACAAAAGTGCTGGACAGCCTGACAGCTGCTGTTCATTACCTGGCCTTGTGTACAGAACAGAGGACTCCTGGTCCTCAGGCTCTGGACACTCCTGGTCCTCAGACACTGGACACTCCTGGTCCTCAGGCTCTGGACACTCCTGGTCCTCAGACACTGGACACTCCTGGTCCTCAGGCTCTGGACACTCCTGGTCCTCAGGCCCTGGACACTCCTGGTCCTCAGGCCCTGGACACTCCTGGTCCTCAGACACTGGACACTCCTGGTCCTCAGGCCCTGGACACTCCTGGTCCTCAGGCAGTAGACAGTCCTGGTCCTGAGGCCTTGGACACTCCTGGTCCTCAGGCAGTAGACAGTCCTGGTCCTCAGGCTCTGGACACTCCTGGACTCAGGCATTGGGCACTCCTGAGGCCCTGTAGTTGTGGTAGGGCCCAGGCTCAGTGCCTCCTGTGCTTATTGGATATCACGGTCCTAATGACAACTGTCGCAGTCCCAGAGACATCTGCAGGGTGGTCCGCCCCCCTCACGCATAGGGGCTGGAGCAAGCCTGGCTCCATGGCGCCCCCCGCAGGCAGGGTGTGCACTTCGGCTTCGACCCCTCACAGCAGCGCCTGGCCTGCAGGTCGCTGGACGAGCTGCCCGAGGGGCTGCAGGCTCGCGGGTCCCTCTTCCAGAGGTCTGATGTCACAGCGCTTCCAGCAGGAACATCGCTGTACCGCGAGGTAGCCCGCCCTGCCCCGCCCCTTCCCAGGGGCCTGAAAGTCGAGGAGCTGGACCCCCTCCGGCCCCCCGCAGGCAGCGGAACAGTGGCTCGCTCACCGTGTCCAATCAGCAATGAGAACAGGGAGGCGTGACGGATCGGCTCGCTCAGCCATCTTTTCAAGGAATCTCAGGGTGGAGGGGAACAAAGACAGCCCCCCCCACACACACACCCTTCCGGCTTTGATATCTCAGCCAGCGGGGCAGGAGGGCAGTCTAGCCCATCAGAGGGCTACAGCCTGGACCAGCCAGCTCTGGGACGGGAGCTGAGCCCTGGCAGCTGGACTGCTCGGCTGAAGCTCTTCCTCAGTCTCTAACCCACAGAGGATCTCTCCCTGCAGCCTGGTCACACTGCTCCGCGGCAGACACAGCCATGACCTGACTAATGACTGAACAACGAATCGTTCTCATCTCTCCGAGACCAACACACTGTCACCCTCAAAGTCAGCCAGACAGACAGTGCCCCACAGACAGACTGTACCCCACAGACAGAATGGCTGTGTACCCCGCAGACAGACTGTGTAACCCACAGACAGACAGACTGTGTACCCCACAGACTGACTGTACCCCACAGACAGACAGACTGTACCCCACAGACAGACAGACTGTGTACCCCACAGACTGACTGTACCCCACAGACAGAATGGCTGTGTACCCCGCAGACAGACTGTGTACCCCACAGACAGACAGACTGTACCCCACAGACAGACAGACAGACTGTACCCCACAGACAGAATGACTGTACCCCACAGACAGACAGACTGTCTGCAGCGCTCAGTAACAGCAGACTGAAGCTGCCTGGGAGCTGTCCAGTGTGTAACAGCTCACAGACTATGTGAGAAATTGGCAAGCACACACAAGACGGATTAGACCACAGTGAGATACACACTTGTCATCTCTCATGGAGAGATGGAAAGACAAACAGATATTAGACATGGGCACTGGAAACTGTGGCATTGAGCCAGCATCCCAGTAAGAACCTGCAGGGAGAAGAAACATCACTGGGCAAAACAACTTAGCATGGCAGGCAGAGAGTGTGAGGAAGAAACGTCTCCACATACCTCTCTCTTCTCAAGTTTTCAGCTCTTCATTTCTTACTTGATTCAGCAACACAAAAGAGAAGGGATACATGTTCAGTGTCTCAGGGTCAGTGCTGGGCTGCAGTGTGCTCAGTGTCTCAGTGGCAGGGTGTTCAGTGTTGTGCTGCACTGCGATGGTGGAGCAGGTCAGGTGCCAGGAGAGCAGTCCTGTGTACGTGAATGTGTCACAGGACGTTTCGATCTACCCAGATCTAGAGAGAGCCCTGTCACCGGCCCACTCTGATCAAACTCTGAGCTCCCCCAGCTCGTACCCCACAGCCCTGCGCTCGCGGCCGCGCCAGACCAGACCTGCCCTTAATTGGCAGAAAATCGGCCAGTGTCCCATCCTGAGCAAACCCCCTCGTTAGGCCAGCCGCCCTTTCATGTGCCTGCCCCTGTCAGGCCCGATTTATCTAATTGGTGTTTCGTGGGAAGACGACCCCCCAGCACAGCCCTCCTGCCCCAGCTCCGAGAGCGCGGGCCTCCTCCACCTGCCGGAGAGCCCTCGTACACACGCCGGCCTCAGGAGCGAGGGAGGCCCATCCAGGACAGGACGGGCAGGGGGAGTGGGGAGGGCTGTCTGAACGAGCTTCAGTCAGGAAGACTCAGTGGCTGGTGGGTAATTTATAGCAAAGAGAGGCTTGTAGGGTGAAAAACATTATTTTAGCGGCCCCCACATCCTAATAGAAGCCAGATGTGCTGGGATTTCCAAAGTCCAACCTCTCTCTCTCCGAGCTTTTTATCTCCCTGCTCCCCTTGTGCTGGGTCCCCTCAGCCCGCCGGGCCTGCCCGCCCCGAGCCCCTCGGCCCGGCACCGGAGCGACAGCGACCCGTCTGCCAACGCCCACAGCCCACAGCCGAGCCAAGACAGCAGAGCTGCCAGGTGGAATCAAACCCCTAGGAAGGGAATGTGGCCACTGGGCGTGCAGCCCTGAGACACTCCCCCACCCCCCCGGACCCGACGCATGACGTCACCTCGCGGTCTGCCAAGAAGGTTTCTTTAGATCATGCTCTTCTCCCGACTTACCTCAGGTAGGACTGCGCTCCCGATACTTCTGCAACAGAAGCCAGGAGCCGCTTCTGGCCTGATGAAAACATGCACATTAAGGAAAACACTGCAGCACGGGCGCACCGTGATGGGCGATAACACACACAGAGAGCCGCGTGTGTCTGTGTGCCCTGGGCCCTGGGCCCGGTGCCGCCGCATGCCTGGTCTCTGCCCCGCGAGCCCGAGGTCGCTCCTGTCATGGCTCCCCGACCCCCTGCTCCTCCGGTGCCGCGGAGCAGAAAACTGGAGGCTGGAGAGAAGGGGGAGAGGGAGCTGCTGGCTGGGCTGGCCTGGAGCGAGTGGATAATTCAGGCCTGAGTCACAGCAGCAGGGTTGACTGGTGTATAGAGAGCTGGGCAGCGGTGTGTTCAGTCGCTGGGTGTGGACGGTGCTGGGCAGCGGTGTGTTCAGTTGCTGGGTGTGGACGGTGCTGGGCAGTGGTGTGTTCAGTCGCTGGGTGTGTTCAGTTTAAAGAGGAGGCATCAGGGGATAAAGCAGTAAGCAATGCAGTTGAATACTAATCCCCACTTGTTACTGCAGCTGTTTATCTGACACGCCTGCTGGTTTTCTCCCTGACAGGCTATTTAAACACACAGGTCATTTTCTGCATCAGGGGCACAGGGTGTATCTGCCTGACACACTGGAAGTGTTTGCTTCACCCCTGCCTAGAGAGTGATGCACTGACCAGGGGGTGTGTCTCTCTCAGCTCTGACCACTGACCCACACTGCCTCTCTCTCTCAGCTCTGACCACTGGCCCACACTGCCTCTCTCTCTCTCAGCTCTGACCACTGGCCCACACTGCCTCTCTCTCTCTCAGCTCTGACCACTGGCCCACACTGCCCCTCTCTCTCTCAGCTCTGACCACTGGCCCACACTGCCTCTCTCTCTCAGCTCTGACCACTGGCCCACACTGCCTCTCTCTCTCAGCTCTGACCACTGGCCCACACTGCCTCTCTCTCTCAGCTCTGACCACTGGCCCACACTGCCTCTCTCTCTCAGCTCTGACCACTGGCCCACACTGCCTCTCTCTCTCAGCTCTGACCACTGGCCCACACTGCCTCTCTCTCTCTCAGCTCTGACCACTGGCCCACACTGCCTCTCTCTCTCAGCTCTGACCACTGGCCCACACTGCCTCTCTCTCTCTCTCAGCTCTGACCACTGGCCCACACTGCCCCTCTCTCTCTCAGCTCTGACCACTGGCCCACACTGCCTCTCTCTCTCTCAGCTCTGACCACTGGCCCACACTGCCCCTCTCTCTCTCAGCTCTGACCACTGGCCCACACTGCCTCTCTCTCTCAGCTCTGACCACTGGCCCACACTGCCTCTCTCTCTCTCTCAGCTCTGACCACTGGCCCACACTGCCCCTCTCTCTCTCAGCTCTGACCACTGGCCCACACTGCCCCTCTCTCTCTCAGCTCTGACCACTGGCCCACACTGCCTCTCTCTCTCTCAGCTCTGACCACTGGCCCACACTGCCTCTCTCTCTCAGCTCTGACCACTGGCCCACACCGCCTCTCTCTCTCTCAGCTCTGACCACTGGCCCACACTGCCTCTCTCTCTCAGCTCTGACCACTGGCCCACACTGCCTCTCTCTCTCAGCTCTGACCACTGGCCCACACTGCCTCTCTCTCTCAGCTCTGACCACTGGCCCACACCGCCTCTCTCTCTCAGCTCTGACCACTGGCCCACACCGCCTCTCTCTCTCTCAGCTCTGACCACTGGCCCACACTGCCTCTCTCTCTCTCAGCTCTGACTACTGGCCCACACTGCCTCTCTCTCTCAGCTCTGACCACTGGCCCACACTGCCTCTCTCTCTCTCAGCTCTGACCACTGGCCCACACTGCCTCTCTCTCTCAGCTCTGACCACTGGCCCACACTGCCTCTCTCTCTCAGCTCTGACCACTGGCCCACACTGCCTCTCTCTCTCTCAGCTCTGACTACTGGCCCACACTGCCTCTCTCTCTCAGCTCTGACCACTGGCCCACACTGCCTCTCTCTCTCAGCTCTGACCACTGGCCCACACTGCCCCTCTCTCTCTCAGCTCTGACCACTGGCCCACACTGCCTCTCTCTCTCAGCTCTGACCACTGGCCCACACTGCCTCTCTCTCTCAGCTCTGACCACCGGCCCACACTGCCTCACTCTCTCAGCTCTGACCACCGGCCCACACTGCCTCTCTCTCTCAGCTCTGACCACCGGCCCACACTGCCTCTCTCTCTCAGCTCTGACCACCGGCCCACACTGCCTCTCTCTCTCAGCTCTGACCACTGGCCCACACTGCCCCTCTCTCTCAGCTCTGACCACTGGCCCACACTGCCTCTCTCTCTCAGCTCTGACCACTGGCCCACACTGCCTCTCTCTCTCAGCTCTGACCACTGGCCCACACTGCCTCTCTCTCTCAGCTCTGACCACCGGCCCACACTGCCTCTCTCTCTCTCAGCTCTGACCACCGGCCCACACTGCCTCTCTCTCTCAGCTCTGACCACCGGCCCACACTGCCTCTCTCTCTCAGCTCTGACCACTGGCCCACACTGCCTCTCTCTCTCTCAGCTCTGACCACTGGCCCACACTGCCTCTCTCTCTCAGCTCTGACCACTGGCCCACACTGCCTCTCTCTCTCTCTCAGCTCTGACCACTGGCCCACACTGCCCCTCTCTCTCTCAGCTCTGACCACTGGCCCACACTGCCTCTCTCTCTCAGCTCTGACCACTGGCCAACACTGCCCCTCTCTGTCAGCTCTGACCACTGGCCCGCACTGCCTCTCTCTCTCAGCTCTGACCACTGGCCCGCACTGCCTCTCTCTCTCAGCTCTGACCACTGGCCCACACTGCCTCTCTCAGCTCTGACCACTGGCCTGCACTGCCTCTCTCTCTCAGCTCTGACCACTGGCCCGCACTGCCTCTCTCTCTCAGCTCTGACCACTGGCCCACACTGCCTCTCTCAGCTCTGACCACTGGCCCACACTGCCTCTCTCTCTCTCAGCTCTGACCACTGGCCCACACTGCCTCTCTCTCTCAGCTCTGACCACTGGCCCACACTGCCTCTCTCTCTCAGCTCTGACCACTGGCCCACACTGCCTCTCTCTCTCAGCTCTGACCACTGGCCCACACTGCCTCTCTCTCTCAGCTCTGACCACTGGCCCACACTGCCTCTCTCTCTCAGCTCTGACCACTGGCCCACACTGCCTCTCTCTCTCAGCTCTGACCACTGGCCCACACTGCCTCTCTCTCTCTCAGCTCTGACCACTGGCCCACACTGCCTCTCTCTCTCTCAGCTCTGACCACTGGCCCACACTGCCTCTCTCTCAGCTCTGACCACTGGCCCACACTGCCTCTCTCTCTCAGCTCTGACCACTGGCCCACACTGCCTCTCTCTCTCTCAGCTCTGACCACTGGCCCACACTGCCTCTCTCTCTCAGCTCTGACCACTGGCCCGCACTGCCTCTCTCTCTCTCAGCTCTGACCACTGGCCCGCACTGCCTCTCTCTCTCAGCTCTGACCACTGGCCCACACTGCCTCTCTCAGCTCTGACCACTGGCCCACACTGCCTCTCTCTCTCTCAGCTCTGACCACTGGCCCACACTGCCTCTCTCTCTCAGCTCTGACCACTGGCCCACACTGCCTCTCTCTCTCAGCTCTGACCACTGGCCCACACTGCCTCTCTCTCTCAGCTCTGACCACTGGCCCACACTGCCTCTCTCTCTCAGCTCTGACCACTGGCCCACACTGCCTCTCTCTCTCAGCTCTGACCACTGGCCCACACTGCCTCTCTCTCTCTCAGCTCTGACCACTGGCCCACACTGCCTCTCTCTCTCAGCTCTGACCACTGGCCCACACTGCCTCTCTCTCTCTCTCAGCTCTGACCACTGGCCCACACTGCCTCTCTCTCTCAGCTCTGACCACTGGCCCACACTGCCTCTCTCTCTCAGCTCTGACCACTGGCCCACACTGCCTCTCTCTCTCAGCTCTGACCACTGGCCCACACTGCCTCTCTCTCTCTCAGCTCTGACCACTGGCCCACACTGCCTCTCTCTCTCAGCTCTGACCACTGGCCCACACTGCCTCTCTCTCTCAGCTCTGACCACTGGCCCACACTGCCTCTCTCTCTCAGCTCTGACCACTGGCCCACACTGCCTCTCTCTCTCAGCTCTGACCACTGGCCCACACTGCCTCTCTCTCTCTCAGCTCTGACCACTGGCCCACACTGCCTCTCTCTCTCAGCTCTGACCACTGGCCCACACTGCCTCTCTCTCTCAGCTCTGACCACTGGCCCACACTGCCCCTCTCTCTCTCAGCTCTGACCACTGGCCCACACTGCCTCTCTCTCTCAGCTCTGACCACTGGCCCACACTGCCTCTCTCTCTCTCAGCTCTGACCACTGGCCCACACTGCCTCTCTCTCTCAGCTCTGACCACTGGCCCACACTGCCTCTCTCTCTCTCAGCTCTGACCACTGGCCCACACTGCCTCTCTCTCTCAGCTCTGACCACTGGCCCACACCGCCTCTCTCTCTCTCAGCTCTGACCACTGGCCCACACTGCCCCTCTCTCTCTCAGCTCTGACCACTGGCCCACACTGCCTCTCTCTCTCAGCTCTGACCACTGGCCCACACTGCCTCTCTCTCTCAGCTCTGACCACTGGCCCACACTGCCTCTCTCTCTCAGCTCTGACCACTGGCCCACACTGCCTCTCTCCCTCAGCTCTGACCACTGGCCCACACTGCCTCTCTCTCTCAGCTCTGACCACTGGCCCACACTGCCTCACTCTCTCTCAGCTCTGACCACTGGCCCACACTGCCTCTCTCTCTCTCAGCTCTGACCACTGGCCCACACTGCCTCTCTCTCTCAGCTCTGACCACTGGCCCACACTGCCTCTCTCTCTCTCAGCTCTGACCACTGGCCCACACTGCCTCTCTCTCTCAGCTCTGACCACTGGCCCACACTGCCTCTCTCTCTCTCTCAGCTCTGACCACTGGCCCACACTGCCCCTCTCTCAGCTCTGACCACTGGCCCACACTGCCCCTCTCTCTCTCAGCTCTGACCACTGGCCCACACTGCCTCTCTCTCTCAGCTCTGACCACTGGCCCACACTGCCTCTCTCTCTCTCAGCTCTGACCACTGGCCCACACTGCCTCTCTCTCTCAGCTCTGACCACTGGCCCACACTGCCTCTCTCTCTCAGCTCTGACCACTGGCCCACACTGCCCCTCTCTCTCTCAGCTCTGACCACTGGCCCACACTGCCTCTCTCTCTCAGCTCTGACCACTGGCCCACACTGCCTCTCTCTCTCTCAGCTCTGACCACTGGCCCACACTGCCTCTCTCTCTCAGCTCTGACCACTGGCCCACACCGCCTCTCTCTCTCTCAGCTCTGACCACTGGCCCACACTGCCCCTCTCTCTCTCAGCTCTGACCACTGGCCCACACGATGGGTTGTGCTGCGGGGCTGCTGGTGTCCCAGTCCTCTGGGATGAGAAGTCTGTGAATGCAGGAGCACAATACACGTTCTTGTTGTTTTCCCCAGGCTGGAAAGGGTGGACTGGCTCCAGAGTCCTGCAGCAGCACGAGCTTCGAGCTCCTGCGAGATCCTAGTCTCTCCTCTGACTGTGTGACGTGACCCCAGCTCGAACCTGCGACACCCACAGAGTCCCGTACACACCAGTGCACACCCTGCACTCACCCATGTCCGGCTGCAGCTCATGTGGGTCTAACAGTCCTTTCACATGGACGGCTCTACCAGCACTAAGACACGGCTGTCGGCCCGAGCTGCTTCAGATCCGTTCGCAGGTCAGGAGCCTGCCCCGCGGAGGAGCAGAACATGGCGGACGCCCCTAGGGGGCCGTTCCACTGGAAGAAAGAAAGTGCGGAGAGTTAGGACTCCACAGCACAGACGGAGCGCCGCCGGACAGCGTGAGGTCACCTCGGATTCCCGGCAGCCCCCTCCTTCCTGTCCAGACGGCCAGCGTGCCCATGTCAGCAGGCGACACACACGGCACAGAGCCTCCTGCACACAGACATTGCCACAGAGGGCGCTGGCGGGCGAGAGCAGAGCCCTGAAGACGAGGAGCGATGGAATGAGAAGGACAGACGGGCTCGGACACGCCGTGGCCGCGGCCCCCATTCCTCACCTGGGCCCTCTCACACATTCACTCCTGCCACGGAGAGGTCAGGGGTCAGGGGGCGCGACCTCACCCCGGGGGCTTCCAGATGACCTTTCTGATTTAAAAATGAGAGAGAGGAGAGGAAGGACGACCCTCTGTCCATACCGACAAGACAAGTGTACTTTTCATTCGGCTTTCAGTGGCCAAGTGTTTGCTGACCGGAGCCCCTGCTGGAGTTCGTGCTCTTCCTCTTGGGCTGACTTCTCGGATCCCGAATTCCTGAATCTTGAGCCCTGTAATCCCACAGATCACCAGTCCCACCCAGGAGGTTCCTCCTAACAGCCTGCAAGAGGAAAGCGTGCAATTGAACTCAGCTTGAAGAGCAGCTTTTCCATGTTATTTTACCAACTCCAGAGGACACAATCAGGCAGTTCACTCTCAGCCACTCAAGATCCCACCCGAGTCATTAATGGGGAGTCCCATTCCTTTCTGGGAGCATGCTGCTGGCAGCGAAGGGTTAAGGCCCTCTGACTGCGACACATGACGAACAGCAGGCAGGGAGAGCCAGTCAGCGGTTCGTGACAAGAGAAGTGGATGAATCTGCTCCTTGTGCAGTAACTGGCCCAGGTGCTGTCACGTCAGTGCTTGTTTTCCTCGCTGCGTGTGTCTGATGGCGCAGGGGAGCTTTCACAGGGTAGTCCAGAGCAGGTGACGAACACGTCCGCAGAGCTGGAGTCAGGAATGGGCAGGAGGGAGACCGGCGGACAGGCGGACGTTTCCCCCCTAACTCTGGGGTCTGTCGCGCCCCTCTTGTTGAACCGCAGGAGCCCCTGTGTTTCTTCTGGGTGAGCTGCAGTCTCCCTCTCTCCTGCTCCGGGGGTGACCTGGGCTCTCCCTCCCTCCTCCAGCCTGTACCCCTGTCCCCCTGTCCCCCCCCCCCATCTCCTGGCGCTGTTCTGATCTCCATGGCAACGCCCGGATTCCACAGAATTCCCCAGCGGCGACCCCTGCTCACAAAGCTGTGCCCTTTGACCTTTGACCGCACAGCACCTGGGGACGCAGGTCGGAGACGCTGGCGCTGTCTGTCAGAGGGGGAACCTGCAGTATTTCGCTCCTGTGGAAACTCCACCAGTGAAGGCACACGTTGTGCCCACGTTGCTGCAGGAATAAGCACTGACTGCGAGCAGCAGAGACACGCTCTCAGTGGCACTGAGTCACTCCAGGACCGCAGGGGTGTGGGGGCAGCTTTCCAGTCTGTCGCCCAGACAGCCACAGAGCGAGGCTCGCTGGCTGCCTGCCTTTCTCCGTCCCCTCTCCCCCTGCTCCGAGAGACGTCAGCGGTGCTCCCAGGTCACGGCGGGCGAGGGCTGGCTGGAGAGCGGGTTCTACTGCGTTTTCCGGATGACACAGCGGGCCGTTCGGTGGAGAACGGTCAGCACAGGCGCCAGCATGAGGCAGGGGAGAGGAACAGGGTGGACCTGCTGGCTTACAAGTCTGTTCCAGTAGACGGGGCCAAAGGTTTCAACCACTGCTGCCAGTCTGAAAGGGGTTTGAAGACTTATACAACACAATATAAGACAAAGACCCAAGAGAAACCTGCTGTGTTTCCAAACTCTCCTGCAGGTGAGGTCAGCATGATGGTGTGTCTGTTCATTGCTGTCCTACAGGTCCCTTCAGATCCACTCTGTGAGGAGTTTGCATGTTCTCTCACTGGTTTCTGGGAAACCCAGCTTTCCCCTGTGTATGCGTGACCTGCGCTGAATGGGCTTCCCATCCAGGAAGAAGCAGTACGACCAGGAATAACCAGCGTTCAGACACTGGCTGGGTGGCTGTCCAGATGAACAGAGCCTGTTTGTGCAAAAGAAATTAGCTGACCATGCTCTGTGCTATTTAATAGCAACAAAGACTGTGACTGTATTAAAAGATCTGTTCCATTGCTTTTGCTGTAATCAATAAACTTCTCTGCACTTGCAAAGACATCTGGAGACTTGCATGAGAGCAAATTTACAAGAGCACATCTTTAACACAGTGTCCCGGGGGCAAATCGCAAATCATCCTGGTGGACGTCCATTCCCACCAGTTTTCACAAGAAACACCAGGTACTTCAGGAAAGACCTGCTGGCTGCATGCTCTCCGAGAGCTGGGCTAACCGACTGGCCACGAGAACCCCAGCAGGACAGTGCCGCTCCCTGCCCTGCGCTGCCGACGCTCCCACACTGGGTCTGTGCGAGATCGAGAGATCCTGGAGTTTCACCCGCAGTCATCCCGGGGACGTCCCTCGGGCTCGGCGCTGGGAACGCGGCTCCCCCAGAGTGCCGGCTGCTCGAGAACACACTCCGGTGAGCTGCTCCCCGACAGCCGGACTGACTCGGGAGGAAGCGTCCTCCGAACGATGCCAGCGAGACCCTCGCCCGCGCAGGCGGCAGCCCGCTCCACTCCCCTGCCATGAGGGATCTCCCCGAGGACCTGCTGCCGGCTTCGCCAGCCTGCCTTTCCAGCACCGTGGCCCAGGAGTTGCAGGTTCGAACCCGGGACTCGTCACTGGTGCAGGCCCGCAGCCAAGTCGGCGAGAGGCGCAGGAGAGTGGCGCTGGCAGGCTGCCGCCGCTCCCGGTTCTTCCAGGAGTCTCCGCCGTGAGCCCCGCCGCCGGACCCCAGCTCACCCTCGTCACAGCGCTTTCAATACCAGCTCACCCAGTCCAGGCTCATGGTGGTCCCGGGCCTATCCCAGGAAGGATACACACAGACACACTCTCACAGCGGGGCCCGGCCTCCCAGAAGACATGTCTTTGGAGTGTGGGAGGACACCCACGGGGACGTGCAGACTCCACACAGACAGCAGCTCCGGGCCAGACTGGGCCCCAGCAGTGCTGGCCGCTGCTCCTCTGTGCTGGGAATCAGATGAACAGAAAACACCAGACCCTCGCTCCTCTACTGCGTTTCAGATCCTACAGAAAGATTTAAGGAATTAGGAGGCATCACAGCAGGAAAGAAACGGAACAGAGGAGGCAAACGGGAAAGTTTATCCCACAATAATGTCAGAATCCGAGCCTGCAGCTCCTGCAATAACAGCACCGATCGCTCCCAGAGCCGCCAAGAGCCGCCAAGAGCAAGACGGAAAGCCGCTGCGCTCAGCAGACCCGCGGGGGCCCCACCCATTAAAAAAAGATTTCTGGAGGGAGTGGGCAGCAGTAATTGTGTCTGCATGACCTTTGACCCCACACATCTGGCAGGCAGATCTTGGGGGCACTGATGATCTGAGGACTATATACATCTGCCCTCCAGATGTGTGGATACCTGTGAGCACTTTGGATGGGGAGGGCAGGCAGAGAGGGGGGGGGAGATTATGAGTGTGTGTCATTTGCTCTCCAGAAGGGGGCAGAATGCCCAAATTGCCCTGTCAGTCACCCTCACTGGCCTGTCCATCACCTTAAGAACAGGCTGTCCAGCCAGTTTAAAGTCTGTTGCATTATGTTGACCTTATGAAATGAAATCTGGGGAATGAACTGGTGCTCTTCTGATTGCTTTCGGGTACGATGAAAAGAGTTCCCATTGCCGAAGGATTACGTTCCTGTGTTTCCAGATCGGTGCCACAGATTTTCCATTGCTGATGGCATCGCTACAAAAGCAAGCTCTCATTCTCTTGTTTTGGAACATGAGACCTTGTTTGCTTTCTTGGGTTATTTTCATTTATGTTGTTCCTAAGGAATAAGTGAAACATGATTCAGGGTGCAAGAGTTTTCCACTGTCCTTTTTAACAGAGAACATTGTTACTGGCTTACTGTAGCAGGGCAGTCAGTTGAGAGCAGATCCTGAACTTCCCTGTGGAAGTGAAACCTCATCTGCACATCGACCACAGTGCGTCCCCCAGGACTGGGGCCATGGCGCTCTGGTCCAGAGCCCACAGCCCTGTCTTCTCCAGCCCCAGTCTATCTAAATGGAGACGGACAAGCCACAGCAGTAACTCCTGCGAAAGTCCAGGCAAGATCTCCGAATCCTCAAAGGTGCTGAGACAGCCAATGCACTTTGCAAAGGTGCTTTTAAAAGCAAGAATAGGAGGCTTTACACTTCTTTACACAAAGGGTGGCGGGAGTAGGAATCAAGCTGGCCAGCCATGTGGTGGAAGCCGATACTCTGGCTTCCTTCAAGAAACAGCTGCATGAGATCCTGGACCCATGAGCCAGCAGGTGCTGAACACGCCTCATGCGTGGATCGGCCTTCTCGTTCCTAACCTTTCTCATGTTCTCCCAGTGCGTTTTCACAGGGGGCCGTGTCGTACGTGTGGCGCTGTGGGATTGAGATGCTTTATAGAGAGCGATCCGTCATCTGGCATGAGGGCTGGAGTGGCTGGGAGGCAGGAGCTGGGCTTGATCCCCGCTGGGGACCTCGGAGCGCTTCACTGGGAATTCGAAACTCCGTCAGGGCCGCGGAGGAAGAAGACTACACCGACGTGACAGACATTTCCACCTCTCCTTCCCACAGCTCACTTCGTTTTGACAAATCACTCTCTTCTTCGCCCTCCTCACACAGCTGTTCTCAGTAAAAACTAAATTGAGGAAAAAAGGCCTCTCTCTCGTCTGGCAGTGGCCCAGCCAGCAGCCGCACAAGAAAATATTACATAAATATTGTTTGCTTTATAATGTGTTAAAATAAACTTTTTCCACATGGGAAACGCAGACGAGCTCTTAATGATAATAATCGTTTTAGCGGCTTAGCCTGCTGCCGTGTGGCGTGTTGTGCGGTTTATCGCCAGCCTGCCTGGACACATGGGAGACAAGAGGTGGCCCTCAGGAAATCTGGGAATAAAAAGATCAAGACTCCTGAAAACTGCAGCCCACACTGCCTCTCTCTCTCAGCTCTGACCACTGGCCCACACTGCCTCTCTCTCTCAGCTCTGACCACTGGCCCACACTGCCTCTCTCTCTCAGCTCTGACCACTGGCCCACACTGCCTCTCTCTCTCAGCTCTGACCACTGGCCAACACTGCCTCTCTCTCTCAGCTCTGACCACTGGCCCACACTGCCCCTCTCTGTCAGCTCTGACCACTGGCCCACACTGCCTCTCTCTCTCTCAGCTCTGACCACTGGCCCACACTGCTTCTCTCTCTCAGCTCTGACCACTGGCCCACACTGCCTCTCTCTCTCAGCTCTGACCACTGGCCCACACTGCCTCTCTCTCTCAGCTCTGACCACTGGCCCACACTGCCTCTCTCTCTCAGCTCTGACCACTGGCCCACACTGCCTCTCTCTCTCAGCTCTGACCACTGGCCCACACTGCCCCTCTCTCTCAGCTCTGACCACTGGCCCACACTGCCTCTCTCTCTCAGCTCTGACCACTGGCCCACACTGCCTCTCTCTCTCAGCTCTGACCACTGGCCCACACTGCCTCTCTCTCTCAGCTCTGACCACTGGCCAACACTGCCTCTCTCTCTCAGCTCTGACCACTGGCCCACACTGCCCCTCTCTGTCAGCTCTGACCACTGGCCCACACTGCCTCTCTCTCTCTCAGCTCTGACCACTGGCCCACACTGCTTCTCTCTCTCAGCTCTGACCACTGGCCCACACTGCCTCTCTCTCTCAGCTCTGACCACTGGCCCACACTGCCTCTCTCTCAGCTCTGACCACTGGCCCACACTGCCTCTCTCTCTCAGCTCTGACCACTGGCCCACACTGCCCCTCTCTCTCTCAGCTCTGACCACTGGCCCGCACTGCCTCTCTCTCTCAGCTCTGACCACTGGCCCACACTGCCTCTCTCTCAGCTCTGACCACTGGCCCACACTGCCTCTCTCTCTCTCAGCTCTGACCACTGGCCCACACTGCCTCTCTCTCTCAGCTCTGACCACTGGCCCACACTGCCCCTCTCTCTCTCAGCTCTGACCACTGGCCCACACTGCCTCTCTCTCTCAGCTCTGACCACTGGCCCACACTGCCTCTCTCTCTCAGCTCTGACCACTGGCCCACACTGCCTCTCTCTCTCAGCTCTGACCACTGGCCCGCACTGCCTCTCTCTCTCAGCTCTGACCACTGGCCCGCACTGCCTCTCTCTCTCAGCTCTGACCACTGGCCCACACTGCCTCTCTCTCAGCTCTGACCACTGGCCCACACTGCCCCTCTCTCTCTCAGCTCTGACCACTGGCCCACACTGCCTCTCTCTCTCAGCTCTGACCACTGGCTCACACTGCCTCTCTCTCTCAGCTCTGACCACTAGTCCACAGTTCATTCCCTGTCCAATTAGGCGTGCTGCACAGCTTGGCAGGGGTCTGGAAGGAAGCTCTCTGTGCCTGTCGCCCTCAGTGCTGGCTAGTGCTGGCAGTAGGTGCTGAAGCAGCTCTGCGCAGAGATCCGCTCACAGCCCCTTCACGCTCCAGTTCCTTCTGTGTCTCTCGACCTCCCCTCCCTCCGGCCCAGGGAGAGAGCGCTGGGAAAGGGGGAATTCTCCTCACGAAGGCGCGGAGTCGGGGGGAGAAAGGGGGCCATTCCATTGTAGGGGCTGGCCTGCGGACAAGCAGGCCTTTCAGGCTCAGCCAGCCGTGCACAATGGCTAAACTAACATCATTGACATTCGGAGCTGCCCAGGGCTTCGGAGAGGGAGAGAGGGGAGGCCCAGGGAGCCTTCGGCCGTGTTCGCTATTGATCACGAATTCATGACAGGCCGGCCTGCTGGTGACTGCCCCAGCAGGCGGGGGGGGTCGAGAGTCACCGCAGACGCCCTGCCCCCCCCTCCAGAGAGAGAAGGAGACTGTCAGTCAGTTGCCAACCCCTGCCCTGCCCCGTCTCGCCCCGGGCACCAGGGGGCGCCACGCCTCGGCAGCAGCGCTGTCCCTCTCGCCCCGATCGCAGGGACCGGCCGCGCAGGCCAGCTCAGGGGCCCAGGGCGCGGGGCCCAGCCCGCCCACAGCCTCCGCTCTCCCCCGGGCTCATGCCCCCGGCTGACCGAGAATAACCCCTCACTCCAAGCAGCTCACAGCAGGGAAACAGGCAGAGGACACGCTACACAACACGCAGAGAACACGCTACACAACACGCAGAGAACACGCTATACAACACGCAGAGAACACGCTACACAACACGCAGAGAACGCTGCTTCCAATATGAATTGCACAACAGAAGATAGTGGATGGGGGCTGCAGTGACCGGGATGGCGTGCAGGAGCCTCGTGGAAGTGGTCCGGTCCGGAGGGCAGCAGGGCAGAGCCTCTCCTGGCGCGGCTCCGGAGCAGGGGAGGGCGCAGGGAAGACCACACGGCCTCCGGTGGCACCCAGCCGGCTGCTGAGGTGGGCAGGGCAGCCCACCTGGGCAGGGGCAGGGGCGGGGTGAGGACCCTCCTGCAGCGTCACGAGCTGCACAGAGCTACAGACACACGGACAGCAGCAAAACCAGCAGCATGACGAACACAGCTAAATACCTCCAGGAGCCCACCCGCACGAACCTGCGAGCATTACAACCGAGACCCGAACAGCCAAGCCACACTGCCCTCCGACCCAGCAGCTGCACTTCAGGACCAGTTGAATGAACCGCCACACATCGGAAACCTTACAAGGCAGACGGAGACATGCTGAACAATGTTAAAGACTACAGCACCAAAGCGGTCACCCCATTGATCTATCTTTCTGAATTCGCAGTTTCGGTCACTTGGGAGCGTAAACCAACACAAGCCACATTCACTCAAGTGGTGGCCCGCGCTGTGCTGGTGCCAGTGCAAAGGGCCAGTTACCCAGCACCACCACCTCAGCACGTTCCACAACCATGTCCTCAGCGTGCTCTTCGGCTACAGGTCTGGAGCAAACACCGGGACCCTCAGAGACACGCGGCCACCGCCCAGGGCACCAGCTTGGCCATCAGGCCCCCCGCGCTGAACACGGAGAGGAGCCCTGGCAGGGGCCATGGAGAAACTGAGCACTGGGGAGCAGCGGCCTGTGACGGCCCTCTCTCTGAGCACTGTCAGCGCGATCCAGCAGTGCGTCTCACTGCACTAACCACACACGGGCATCACAGGGCAGCGCAGCTACCGCAGCACTGGCACAGCTTGAGTCCACACTGAACGGCTGTCTTCAGGTGTTACATTCCTTCCACAACAGTCTTCATCAGCACTGTCAGTGCCACTTGGACTGGAGAGACCTCCACTTCTGGTGTTTTTTACCCACATGGTTTTGCAGAATCCTGATCGTCTTGCGGATAGCAACATTCCCGACGGTAGACACAGAGAAGAACCCCTTTCACGCTGGGATCGCCTGCGACAGCCTTCCCAGAACGCCCTGCTCCCCGACAGCTGTGTGGCCTGTTGACACACAGACACGCAAAGCGATCATGACTCTTTTCAGACAGGAGCCACAGGCCGCCCCCTCGCCAACAAAGAGGGGCCTGTCCGCACCGCCTGGAAGATTCTATTTAATCACAACTGTAAGAAATATCATATTTATCTGGGCAGGGATCCATTTAACCTCCTCCATCCTGCTGAGAGGCTGGGAGGCTGGGAGGCTCAGAGGCTCAGAGGGCTGTTCACAGTGCAGCCTGGAGCCTGCCACACTACACACTACACACACAGCCAGCATGGCAACACCCTGGCTGTGCTGGTCGCAGCAGATGGGCTCGTTCTGCCCTGTGCTCCAGCGTACCCACACACCCCCACGCTGCCTTGTAACCACAAAGTGCTCCTTTTTTTTCTGGAAACTTAATTTATTAGTTTTACTCAAATCCAAAAACAATACTGTACCTTCTGTCCTGGTTCTCCAAAGCCGCGCAGTGCTTGTTTCCCTCTCTCGTTTTAGTTTGTCAAAATCCTAGTTTCCAGCACAAAACCCTGGTCTTCCAGCGGACCAGGCACTGCAGTGCCCTTACTTTCCCCAAGCACAGGACTTCAGCTGGCAGCAGCTGTGACCAATCAGCTCCACACAGTGCTAATGACCTCTGATTGGTTTTTTCTCAACACACAAATGGGGAGAAGGCACAGGGTGTATGTCTACAGGGGACTGATTAATGTCTAGAGAAATCAAGAGCAGAAACTCTTTTTACCCTCTGAACATCTCACAACACTGTTGTTACAGAGGCCAGGTTTAGGAGGTTTGAGCAACTATGCTGACAAGAAGCTAAACAGCTCAACTGTTTTTTGTAACGGGGCTATAAGCTATAAAATCTTATAGAATTACACCTTCACAAGGGACAAGCAAGGGATTCTGCACATGAAGGGAAAGGATCAGCTTTGTGGCAGTTTCAGTGGGCGCTGGTGTAGCTTCCTAGCACAGGGTCCAAAGGTGCCTCTCTCTCGGGGCTAGAGTACACACCTGCCTGCAATCATGCCTGAGAAAACTGCCCTCTGACCTTTGACCTCTGACCGCTGACCGCTGACCTCAACCTCCACAGCCCCGCCATTTTGACATGTTGCAGAGAGAGCATGGCCGGCCAGAGCTCAATTATATAGCCCTGTTCGTAAGCATCACATAAAAGAGGAAGGAAAGAGAGACAGGATCAGACAAGAGCCTGGTTGGACAGTTTGTTGTGTTCACAAAGCCTTTCCCCACCCTTTCCACAATGACACACTGTCTCCTCATTGGCCTTGAAGGCGTCCACTGTGTTGACTTTCGCTGGGAATCCTGTGTCCCCGCTGGCTTGCCGTAGTCATCAGCCCGCGATGCTGGGATACACGGAGAGGCATGAGCATGAGGAAATCGCTGTTTTTAAAGTGTCATCCCTCCCCTTGTGATCACTGCTGTGGTTCCAGTTGGCACTGCCCCCCTCAGCCTGGAGAGCACCTCCAATCCAGCTCCGGAGGGGCGCCCTGGGGTGGGAAATCAGGCTGGGCCAGTTCCTGTGTGGAGGAGAAAGCTCACAAGCTCACAGTGCAACTCTCAAGTCAGATCCCGGATTTCCGGCGTCCCCGAGATAATACTGGAAGAGCTGACTCAAAGTGCTCAGGAAAAAAGGCACGGAGCCGTTCGGCACGCGGGAGTCCGCAGAGGGGAGGCCGGAGGGGTCAGTCCGCGGGGGCAGATGTGGGGAGCGCAGAGCTCAGCTGGAACAGCTCAGTGGGAATATTGAGAAACTCCAGAGGCCAAACAGCTGGGCTGCAGGTGGAGAGTCAGGGAGCCCAGGAGGAGCAGGGACAGACCCCAGCGGACACGCTGGGAAACAGGCAGGATGGACAGGGTGGCCAGCCCACACTGAGCCTGAGACAGGAGAGAGGGGACAGATACTGATACTGTGCATCACCGCTGAGCCTGGCTCTGTCCGACAGACAGCGAGGCTGGACAGAGGCACACGCCGGCCATGGTGCTCAGTACAGGCTGCAGTGGAGAGCACACGGACACACGCTGACCGGCCTGTACCCATACTCCCAGTCAGACAGCGCTTTCAAATCCTGTCTTAAAACTGGCTTTTGTGCTCCAACTTTCAATTCTGCTAAACGTTTTAATTTAACTCTTTTGTTTGAACCTCTTATCACACAGAGCCTTGAGAAGACGCACTAGGAAAGGCGCTAAAATACAAAATAAAGGTTATGAAGTTGACGCCCTTGTGTGTGAGAGAGAGGTGGGCTGTAGAGGGGGTTTCGGGGGGGCGGTCTGCAGGTCAGTAACCCCTCCACTGCCAGCCCTTCCTCTCTCGGCTAGCCCCCAGAAACAGAGCAGGAGGAAGGCGCTGCAATGACCTCAGCTCTTGGCAGGAGCTCTAATTGAAACCAAACTTGTTTCCCTCCGTGAGCAGGCATGACAAGCGAGGAGAAAGGGACACTTCTTTCGCTCTCCTGCCAGAACATTAAGTGAGTGCAGGTGCCTCTGGTATGTCCGGGACGGAGGGGGGAGCCTTGTCTTTTAGTCTGGCTTTTCCACGGGAGAGGAGGGGAAAGGGGGGAGCCCAGACATCGTGCTGGAAAATCACATCCCGGTCATTCCAGTCTGAGGCTCCAATACAAAACAACTGAACAAACACACTCCCTCACTTGCCCAGGTGACTCTGGCCCAGAAAGATACACCGTCATCAGCAGCCAACCTTCCCGTGCTGTGGCCAAGAGGAGGCATGTAGCCGCAGACCAGGGCTCTTCATCTGTGAGCTACAGGAACGAGGACTGGCGCACATGTGTTCAGCGCCAGTGTTCAGGGGAGACTGGAGTGTCTCAGCGCCAGTGTTCAGGTGAGAGTGCAGTGTCAGCACCAGTGTTCAGGGGAGACTGGAGTGTCTCAGCGCCAGTGTTCAGGTGAGAGTGCAGTGTCAGCGTCAGTGTTCAGGTGAGTCCGGAGTGCCTCAGCACCAGTGCTCAGGGTCAGAGGAGTGGGCAGGCCCTCCCTCGTTCTGGCCGGACAGGACAGGAGTCGCTGCAGGACGACGGGATGAGGAATCTCTCTGGCAGTCCAGCTCGGCTGCGCTGATGAGCTCGCCTGGGTCCGACTGAGCCGGCGGGCAGCTCCAAAGAGCCTGCGACCGCTCTCGCCCTCCTCACGCCCCCGGCGCTGGCACAGGGCACAGGGCGCAGGGCACAGGGCACAGGGCACAGCGCCGCTGTCTGAAGACACTGACAGTGTCACTGAGCCCAGTGCCACAGAGGGGGAGCGAGAGGTCAGTACGTGCCGGAGCAGGGCTTGACCTTCCTGACGAGCTGCCAGCAGACACCACAGGAACGAGCCCAGCGCCGCTCCATTCCAGACGGGAGCTTCCCTGGTAGTCCCACCGGAGCCTCCTTCTTCGCTGGGGGTGCAGCAGCAGACGTCTAGAATCCTGAAGGTCCTGGTAAAGAGGGAAACTTCACACGATTTCTTTATGTAACAAATTCAGCGCTTAGGACACCCTTTGATTTCTCCCCTCTAGTAATTCTGAAAAAAATAAAATGATCTGAGATTGACAGACGCTGTTTACAAAAGAATTACTCTTCTTTTTTTTGCTTTCTTTTAGCCAGAGGGATTAGCTGGTGCTCTAGGCCTGAGCTCACAAAGCTCCTTTTAAAAGCACCTAATCTGATCTCTGTCTTAACACAGCCCCGCTCCTGGCTCCTCTCGGACACACAGGGCCCTCTAAGCCCGCTCTTGTTATTTAGACAATAGCTAAACAAACAGTCATTAGCAATGGCACTCTTCCAGCGTCGCCATCTCCCAGGAGCCCTGGGTACAGGAGAGAGGCTCTCGCCCAGAGCCAAGAGAACAGTCCTGCGCCCCCACCCTGTGCCCCACGCCGAGATCACCAATTAGACGCAGCCACTGCTACTCACAGAACAACAGACAGGCAGAAGGGCAATAGTACCTCGGACCAGCACATCCTCTCTGGCAATATAATACTGACACAGACACAGGGTGAGCACACTGCAGCCTGACACACTGAGCACACTGCAGCATGACTCACTGAGCACACTGAGCACACTGCAGGCTGACACACTGACAGCAAGACACACTGAGCACACTGCAGCCTGACACACTGAGCACACTGAGCACACTGCAGCATGACTCACTGAGCACACTGAGCACACTGCAGCATGACTCACTGAGCACACTGAGCACACTGCAGCCTGACACACTGACACCAAGACACACTGAGCACACTGCAGCATGACACTCTGACACCAAGACACACTGAGCACACTGCAGCCTGACTCACTGAGCACACTGAGCACACTGCAGCCTGACACACTGAGCACACTGCAGCATGACTCACTGACACCAAGACACACTGAGCACACTGACACCAAGACACACTGAGCACACTGCAGCGTGACACACTGAGCACACTGCAGCCTGACACACTGAGCACACGGCAGCCTGACACACTGACACCAAGACACACTGAGATAGAGAACTCAGATCTATGTAGTGTTCTGTGACAGACTGACTGTCCCTATATTACTTTATAAAAACAGATTAACTCTATGAAAAGGGCTTTGCAGTCAGACTAAAAGTGTGGAGAATTATTGAAAGGCTTTGTACTATGGGCTGAGAAACCACAGCAAGGTCAATTCATGGTGTGAGTGCAAAAAACTGTAAAACTAAAGATTTACTTTGGAAAATTTAAGATCTCCTTGATCTCTGTCACGAAAACTCTAGACTGAAACGAGAAGTCTTAACAGCCTTGCTTCGTAAGAGCTGGAGCTGCCCCGTTTGTCCAGAACAGCCCTGTGATATGGCACAGCGTCTGCGTCGGGCCCTGCGTGAGTTACAGGTACAGCCCAGCGGGAGCTCCAGGAGCTGTGGTGCCGAGACCCAGGAGCCGATCGCTGAGCCGGTGGGAAGCCCAGGATGCTGCCGGCTGCTCAGGGACTAGGAACACACTGAAAGGCCTCGCCTCAGGAGACGGGAACCCTGGACAGGAATCAGAGCGTGTCCGCAGAACTGACCACAGCAGCTTTCCTTCTGCGGCCTGGCCTGGGCCACTTCTCCAGGGTTCAAACCAGAGTGCTCAGCTGGTTTCTGGCTGTGTTCAGCCCCGAGCCCAGCCAGAGCTGCAGCTCATCTCTCCCAGCAGGGCTTTGAAAAGTGCTTTCGCTCTCCACAGGTGCGAAGAAGAGGAGTAACAGGTCACCTGCGCCTCTCCCACTAAGCACAGTATCTGCTCAGGCCAGCTTGAACTGTTTTGTAGCTCGGCCTTGATGTGAGAATTTCAGGTTTAAAAATATGAGGCAAAATCAATCCCAGTCTGGAGCAGGCTGCTCAGCTGAGCAACCTTTCTGCTGTCTGTGATGCAATATGTGCAAAAAGAAGCTGTAAGACAAAAATCCGTTACCCTAGCACAGTCACTGGACAAGAGTCGGTTAATATCTGCGTCCATAATTAATGGCATGCTGTTAATTGCTGTGCCGTGTCTGGAAGTGGGTGAACAGTCCTGCTGCACTGCAGTGGTGCCGACTGAAGGACATCGTCTCCGCAGGAAGCTGCAGGCCCTCTCGCCAGCTAGGCCCCCTGGTGGCAGGGTAATTAAAGAGCCCCAGCAGGGGCGGAGCCGGGGCCGCGGAGGAATGCCGAGAGAATAGCTGGAGCGGCAGGTCTCCCTAATCCCATCTGTGGCGATCAAGGGCCGCGTCCGGAAGACAGACAGCGCTGGGACCGCAGACAAAAACTCAGCCGGAGCAGGGGGGAGCGGGCCGGGCAGGGGGGGGGGTGTCCAGCTATTTTCAGTTCCACAAAGGACACCTGCACCTCCTGCGCGCACTGGCAGCCTCAGGACAAGCGCTCGCGCCGTCTGGAACAGCCCACTCTCGCCCCTCGGAGACTTGCTTTTACTTAGACCCCACCTCTCTCCTCCTGTCCTCACCTCCCTCTTTTCTTCAGGCTCCTTTCTTCCTGTCCCTCGCTCGCTCGCTCTGATCGCCTGCTGGGGAGAGCTCAGACCCCTCTTGTCTTGGGACTGGTAGGGATTCTGGAGAGGCCCGGCCCAGTCCTGCCCCCTGCCTGACCGGCACCGCAATCCAATTAACCGGCCGGGCTTTCAGACCGCTGGCGTCTGGAGCACAGATCAGCCACACGCTCCCCAGCGCTGCGGCCCGCTGACCTGTCGAGTCCCCTCGGCGCTCATCCCATCTGCCCCTCCACTGCAACCTTCGGCGGCGGCCTGCACCGTTCTGCTGTGTACTGCAATGTGTTTATCTGAGCTGACGGACAGAACGCTCCAGCGAGCAGTACTATAACAGAGAATATTCCAAAGTCCCATACTTACATTTACAGGAAAGAGAGGAATCAATTTTTCGGCATTGCCCTGCATAATGCACACTGCGGGCTGTGACTGGTCTACTGGAATGCAGAGCCTGCTGCTGGTCTCCAGAGAGCTGCCAGACTGGTGACAGTGTGGAAGACTCCATCGGCCATTCTGTCCGTGCAGAGGACAGAGACCAGCAGCCGTGCAAACTGCAGGGCTGCACACCCGCACCGCTGCGCCTGCGAGAACACAGGAGCCGGGGCTGTGGCTACAGGCACCCCAGGCTCTCAGGCACCTGAAGTGAGCTGCAGCAGCTCAGGGCCCTCTGTCTCCACCTCGATATTTCTCCAGCCAGGGGAGAAATCTTCAAATAAGAACACGAGAGGAGGCTCGTTTGGAATTAGTTAATCGATCAGAGGATCTCGCCCAGCTGTTTCTTGAAAAAAAAGCGGCATTAGCTTCATGCACATGGCAGGGAAATGTGTGCCACGCACCCACAACCCTTTGTGTAGAGAAACGTCTCCTCAGTTTTAAATGCTCTTCCACATGTCTCCACCACTTTACTCATCACTTATTCCACAGAAGCCTCCAGAGGTGACATTGTGGGTGACTTAGAGGGTTTTGAATTTTTGGACTAGGTGCCCTCATAGTCTCGTGTGTTGTAGATTAGAAGGGTTCAGTTTGGAACAGAGAAGACTGTGAGGGGGCTGGATTTTCCACTGGAGACGACTCGAGCTCCAGGAGGCAGGAGTGTAGGAGGGGTGTTAAACAGTTCGCACAGCACAATCGGCCCCTCACGCCCTCAACCTCCCCGTCACACAATCCAGGGCAGCGCACAGGTCTCTGGGCTAAATGCCCCTGCCCCTGCCGTGTGCAGGACTGGGCACTTGTGGCTGTGCTGCACCCATCTGGAGACGCAGGAGCACCTGAGCCGCAGTGTCACAGACAAGCACCACTGCAGGCACAGACGGCTCTGAGCTCAGCGCACAAGTGGAGCACGTCAGAGCTGAGAGAGAGGCAGTGTGGGCCAGTGGTCAGAGCTGAGAGAGAGAGGCAGTGTGGGCCAGTGGTCAGAGCTGAGAGAGAGGCAGTGTGGGCCAGTGGTCAGAGCTGAGAGAGAGGCAGTGTGGGCCAGTGGTCAGAGCTGAGAGAGAGAGAGGCAGTGTGGGCCAGTGGTCAGAGCTGAGAGAGAGAGGCAGTGTGGGCCAGTGGTCAGAGCTGAGAGAGAGAGGCAGTGCGGGCCAGTGGTCAGAGCTGAGAGAGAGAGGCAGTGTGGGCCAGTGGTCAGAGCTGAGAGAGAGAGAGGCAGTGTGGGCCAGTGGTCAGAGCTGAGAGAGAGAGAGGCAGTGTGGGCCAGTGGTCAGAGCTGAGAGAGAGGGGCAGTGTGGGCCAGTGGTCAGAGCTGAGAGAGAGAGGCAGTGTGGGCCAGTGGTCAGAGCTGAGAGAGGGGCAGTGTGGGCCAGTGGTCAGAGCTGAGAGAGAGAGAGGCAGTGTGGGCCAGTGGTCAGAGCTGAGAGAGAGAGGGGCAGTGTGGGCCAGTGGTCAGAGCTGAGAGAGAGAGAGGCAGTGTGGGCCAGTGGTCAGAGCTGAGAGAGAGAGAGGCAGTGTGGGCCAGTGGTCAGAGCTGAGAGAGAGAGAGGCAGTGTGGGCCAGTGGTCAGAGCTGAGAGAGAGAGGCAGTGTGGGCCAGTGGTCAGAGCTGAGAGAGAGAGAGAGGCTGGTCCTGAGGCTCACCGACCTGAGCCACACCGACACTAACCAGCCTCAGGACAGCACTGCTAGAGCGCCACAACCCAGACTCAACCACATCACAGCACAGATCAAACAGCAATATCTCACACACTGGGACACACACACACAGACACAACATAAACTGGAATGTTACAGAACCTTAAACAGACAATACACACTAGCTGAATATTTGACCAAAATAAAAAATAACAAACAGAAACAGACCCTGACGAAGTACAGGCTCAGTGACCACAACCTGGCCATAGAAACTGGGCGACACAGGCAGACCTGACTATCCAGAGAGGACAGGCTGTGCTCCCACTGCCAGCGGGGAGAAATAGAGACAGAGGTGCACTTCCTACTGCACTGTGACAGATACTCTGGGATTAGAGAAACATTCTTCCCTAAATTCAGAAATCTAATCCCAGAGTTCCCACACCTGCCAGAATCACAACGGGTCCCAATCCTACTGGGAGAGGGAGGAGGGAACTCAGTTGAACTGGCAGCCCAGTATGTGATCTCCTGTCACAGCCTGAGGAACAGTGAGTCTGTCTCCCAATAATGCTCCAGCCGCCTACAGAATATGTCAATATTGTATAATATGTCTTTGTTGTAAATGTCTGTAATATGTCTGTAGATTTTATTTTACTTCTATTTTTGTTTTGTTTCATGTAAATATCATTACTTTCATTTGCTTTGGCAACACTGATTGTACCCATCGGTCATGCTAATAAAGTACCTTGAATTGAATTGAATTGAACTGAATTGAGAGAGAGGCAGTGTGGGCCAGTGGTCAGAGCTGAGAGAGAGAGAGAGAGGCAGTGTGGGCCAGTGGTCAGAGCTGAGAGAGAGAGGCCGTGTGGGCCAGTGGTCAGAGCTGAGAGAGAGAGGCAGTGTGGGCCAGTGGTCAGAGCTGAGGGAGAGAGGCAGTGTGGGCCAGTGGTCAGAGCTGAGAGAGAGAGGCAGTGTGGGCCAGTGGTCAGAGCTGAGAGAGAGAGGCAGTGTGGGCCAGTGGTCAGAGCTGAGAGAGAGAGAGGCAGTGTGGGCCAGTGGTCAGAGCTGAGAGAGAGAGGCAGTGTGGGCCAGTGGTCAGAGCTGAGAGAGAGAGAGAGAGGCAGTGTGGGCCAGTGGTCAGAGCTGAGAGAGAGAGGCCGTGTGGGCCAGTGGTCAGAGCTGAGAGAGAGAGGCAGTGTGGGCCAGTGGTCAGAGCTGAGAGAGAGAGGCAGTGTGGGCCAGTGGTCAGAGCTGAGAGAGAGAGGCAGTGTGGGCCAGTGGTCAGAGCTGAGGGAGAGAGGCAGTGTGGGCCAGTGGTCAGAGCTGAGGGAGACACGCCCCCTGGTCAGTGCATCACTCTCTAGGCAGGGGTGCATGTGCAGGAGTGTGCAGGAGTGAGGGATGTATAGAGGGGGGCAGGGGGGATACTGGCAGCCCTCTGTCTCACAGCCCCTCACTCCCAGGATTAATGCTCATAGTTTGAGAATGTCTCTCAGTCCAGGCCAGGACCACCCAGAGAGGAGCCGATCGCCTGGACAGAGCCGGGTGAGCTTGGTTCTCTCTCGGACCTGCACAGCAGCGATCGAGTCCCCCGTGCCCTGCGCAGCACAGATCCTGGCTCTCTTGTCCAAGTTCAAGATGAAACCACTATTCCTTTCATTTCTTGGCATGAAAACGACCTCCGGCCCAACAGCCCCGCTGTGCACACGAGTTTGTGTGAGGTCTTTGCATCGGGGGGAAGAGGGGAGCCCGCAGTCAAGGTAACAGGAAGACGGACCCTCAAGCACAAACCCCAGACGTCATCTTCAACTACAGGAATGCAGCAGGGACTCAAGCCCTGCATTACAGGACAGTCACAGGCACGGTGAAGATGAGAAAGAAGAAGGAAATCATGATTACAGTGCTCTGGGGACACTACACGAGACACCGCTGTCTGGCCGTACTGAGGACCAGGAGACACCGCCGTCTGGCTGTACTGAGGACCAGGAGACACCGCCGTCTGACTGTACTGAGGACCAGGAGACACCGCCGTCTGGCTGTACTGAGGACCAGGAGACACCGCCGTCTGACTGTACCGAGGACCAGGAGACACCGCTGTCTGGCTGTACTGAGGACCAGGAGACACCGCCGTCTGGCTGTACTGAGGACCAGGAGGCACCGCTCTCTGGCTGTACTGAGGACCAGGAGACACCGCTGTTTGGCTGTACTGAGGACCAGGAGACACCGCCGTCTGGCTGTACTGAGGACCAGGAGGCACCGCTCTCTGGCTGTACTGAGGACCAGGAGACACCGCTGTCTGACTGTACTGAGGACCAGGAGACACCGCTGTCTGACCGTACTGAGGACCAGGAGACACCGCTGTCTGGCTGTACTGAGGACCAGGAGACACCGCTGTCTGGCTGTACTGAGGACCAGGAGACACTGCTGTTTGGCTGTACTGAGGACCAGGAGACACCGCTGTCTGGCTGTACTGAGGACCAGGAGACACCGCTGTCTGGCTGTACTGAGGACCAGGAGACACCGCTGTTTGGCTGTACTGAGGACCAGGAGACACCGCTGTCTGACCGTACTGAGGACCAGGAGACACCGCTGTCTGGCTGTACTGAGGACCAGGAGACACTGCTGTCTGGCTGTACTGAGGACCAGGAGACACCGCTGTCTGGTTGTACTGAGGACCAGGAGACACCGCTGTCTGGCTGTACTGAGGACCAGGAGACACCGCTGTCTGGCTGTACTGAGGACCAGGAGGCACCGCTCTCTGGCTGTACTGAGGACCAGGAGACACCGCTGTTTGGCTGTACTGAGGACCAGGAGGCACCGCTCTCTGGCTGTACTGAGGACCAGGAGACACCGCTGTTTGGCTGTACTGAGGACCAGGAGACACCGCTGTCTGACCGTACTGAGGACCAGGAGACACCGCTGTCTGGCTGTACTGAGGACCAGGAGACACTGCTGTTTGGCTGTACTGAGGACCAGGAGACACCGCTGTCTGGCTGTACTGAGGACCAGGAGACACCGCTGTCTGGCTGTACTGAGGACCAGGAGACACCGCTGTTTGGCTGTACTGAGGACCAGGAGACACCGCTGTCTGACCGTACTGAGGACCAGGAGACACCGCTGTCTGGCTGTACTGAGGACCAGGAGACACTGCTGTCTGGCTGTACTGAGGACCAGGAGACACTGCTGTCTGGTTGTACTGAGGACCAGGAGGCACCGCTCTCTGGCTGTACTGAGGACCAGGAGACACCGCTGTTTGGCTGTACTGAGGACCAGGAGGCACCGCTCTCTGGCTGTACTGAGGACCAGGAGACACCGCTGTCTGACCGTACTGAGGACCAGGAGACACTGCTGTTTGGCTTCTCCACAGACCTTCAGTAACTTGTTGTTTTATTCTCTGTTTAGACTAAGGGTCTGGATGTATTTAATACTTAGCGTTATTAAATGCCTTAATTACCCTGAAAGAATACACCATTTCCATTTCCTTAACGTGTAAGGAATTCAACTGGCATCGGCTCTTTACAAACCCAAGCAGTGCTAAAAGGCAACAAAAACAAGGGGAAGTTTCATTTGAAACATTTAATATAACAAGACGATGAACTCTTCACAGCAGCTTCACATAACCCACGTGTCCACGAGAATAGTGCAGTAGCCAGCAATGACAGGGAACGTGAGGCCCACAGCGGTGTTAGTGAGCCGGAGCTGGGAAGCGTTTTGTTCTTACTCATCCTAAAGCGAGATTCCCTTTATTTCCCTGTTTCCCAGATGGCTCCTGGAGGGAGAGGGAGGAGGAACAGGCTTGGGAAAAGCCCTCCGAGATCAGAGCCACTCAGACGGAGCTCAGCCACGGAGAGGCTCGGAGCCCCGCGGATCTGGCAGCGTGCTCCCCCTGCGCGCCTGGCATCTCTCTGGCTGTCAGGCCCACAGGGTGCAGGAGCAAAGATCTTGTGGTTGAGGGGGGATGCAGGGGGAGGGTAGAGGGACAAAGTTACCTTCAGTTCCCAAACCTAATTAAAAAAAATCTCTGCTCACAGAAGCCAAACGAGTTAATTGTGGATTCCTGCTGTAATCTAGGCTCTGGCAGAGAATCTCCTCTCACATTGGCAGCTCTGTCTAACTGCCACCCGCGCGCACAGCCTGCAGAGCGACTGGCACTGCGGCTGATGGCACACTGGCCGGCTGGCGCGGTGACAGACAGACAGACAGACAGACAGACAGACAGACAGACAGACAGACAGACAGACAGACAGACAGACAGACACACTGCCTGACACGCCAGCTCACTCAGCGAGTGGCACGCTCACCAGCAGCCACGCTGCCCGACAGACCAACGAACTGGGATCTCGGCTGACCGGCACGATCACCTGCTCATGTACTGACCCCCAGCTGAGTCCCCGGCGCTCTCCGAGCGGCACGCCCGGCCGCGGAGCTCACAGACCGACAGGCTGGCAGGATCACAACACAAACAGGCGCTAGTCGCTGCTCTCAATGGCCGTTTTTCTTCAAGTCCTGGCCGCCAAGGCTGCCATGACTCTCCAAACACGCCGGCCAACACAGTCTCCTTCTCTCTTCCCTCCAGCGGCCGGGGGGAGGGTCCCTCTCGCCCGCCCCCCGCACCGGTCACCGAGCACACAGACAGCGTTTCCACAGCTGCTGCCAAGAATAAGACAGACGTGGGCCCAGGCCCCAGGAGAGCGGCCTGCCTGAGGTAAGAGTGAAGCCCTTCTCTCTGGGCCCAGCACTTACCCGCCTCAGCTCAGCCACTTGGCTGTGTTTATTTAATATTCAGTCAGCTGTGGGGAGTAGGGTTAGCCACAGCTTATAAAACTCAGTCAGCATGACCAACAACCCCCCCCCCTCCACACACACACACACCCAAAATGTGAGCTGACACACACACGTGCGTCCCTGACTCTCTCTCCACTTCCCACAATCTGGGCCTCCGCTGTGCGTCTCCGTGGCAACCGCGGGAGTGGATTTCTGAAGCCTGCTCTGCGTTTGCAGACCGCGGGAGTCGCAGCCCCTCCTGCTGATCCACAGCGTGGGTTTCAGAGGCAAGCAGAAGAGCACAGGAACTCGCTGCAGAGGTTAGCGAGGGCGACGCAACCCGGTCTTTCTCACTGGGCTGTGGTGCAGTGAGGCCCTAAACAGAGCGAAAAACGCGATTCGTTCGCCGGTTTCCGTGTTGTTGTGGTCGATTGTCGACGCAGCCTGTCTACTGGGCCATGTAACACATTCGTGCGAGCGCCTCGAAACGAATAACCAGGGGCTGACTTCACCTCCTGCGTCTCAGCAGCTGAGCAGACACACGGGTCTGAGTTTCTCTCGTCTTCCTGCCAGCTGCGGGTCGTTAGCTGCGATGCGACCTGCTAGCCTGTTCTCACACCCTGCTCAACGAGCCACTTCAGCCTTTCCCTGTGTGCAGCTATCAACCGCTGTGCAATACAAGAGCCTCACCCGGGCTGTCCTGTACCTGCGCCTCTCGCTCAGGGCAGGAGCAGCACTGGCCCAGGGTTCGCTGCTACTCCGCTGACACAGGAGACACACAGGCGTCGTACCGCAGGACCAAGACTCACCAGAACCTTCTTTTGCCATGTGACACTCACCGGCTCAAACATCAGATTCGCAAAGCTGGTACTTCAGGGCCGAGGCTCTTGGGAGTTAAAAGGCTTGGTGCTGCCTTTAACCCAGAGCTGTCACCAAGCTCACGTTCGGACATCAGGGCATCCTTTCTCCTGCTTGGCACTGCCTAGTCAAGAGCCTTGCTTTGCTGAAGACACTGCACTGAGTTGAACTTTCTAGTGCTGGTCTGAGTCCTTGTAATAAGAGCTTCATTGATTGGAATGAGATCTTCAGTCTTCATAAAGATGAAGATAATCTTACTAAATGTGCAGTGCCTTGCACAGGTATCCAGGGAATTCTAAAAGAGGAAATTCTGTTCCAGTTTTAGCTCCGGAGCAGGTTTTCCTTTAAGATTCGCCAGTACTTTGCTCCGTTCCCATCAGTCCTGACAAGTTTCCCAGCCCCTGCTGATGAGAAACAGAGCTCTGACACAGCACGGCCATCAGCATGCTTGTCCTGAGTGAAGCTCTGTGATGCTCAGCTCCAGCGCACGCCGCTGAGCTGACTTGCTCTTAGCTCAGTGTGTTGAACTCTGGATCGGAGTTCTGGGGATTCTGGGGGCTCTGAGCAGCAACGCCCTGACAGTGAGGCTGCCAGTTCCCTGAGCCAGGCGAGCTACGCCTGATCCACTCTGAATAGCCTCTCTCACACACTTCTCATGCACATATGAGCAGCATGACTCAGGTGCTGTGCTGCAAACCCCACTGGGTGGTTTTTCAGTTCCACACCAACCGTCTTGGTGGAGTGGAAGTGATATTTCACTTTCAACTCACCTCCTAACGACCTCAATCATCGCATTTCTGGGCCAAGAGCCTGCAGACACACTGGCCCTCACTGACTTAGGGGCTTTAAAATCAATAAAACTGAGGAGAGTGAGCAATGAAACCTGTTTCGTCTCCGTGTTGTCCTGCTCTGTCGTGTGCCTTGGGGGTGACCCTTAGCTCCCTGGGACAGTGTCTGTATCTTGCCACCCTGTAGCGCAAGAGAGTTCGAATCGTGGGGCGCGATCACAGCTGTGTTTGTACGTTCTCCCTGTGTTTATGTGCGTTTCCTCCCACAGTCCAAAGACACGCTGGCTTCTGGGAAAGCTCCCCCTGGCGTGCCTGTGTCCGCCTGCCCAGGGTGTAGCCTGCCTCATGCCCATTGCTTGTCAGGATAGGCTCCGGCTCCACCGCACCCCTGAGTCGGAAGAGGTGGAGGAAATGGATGGAGGGAATATTACTCATCTTTTCCATTTTAACAAACGCGAAGTCTCCGTGGCCATGCGTCACGCCTGAGCGAGGTGAGTTATTAAACCTCCCAGAAGGCCCGGCGCATTCCGCCCCACCGAGCCATCCTCCCAGCATGCTCCAGGCCCATCCCGGACTGGCTGACTCCATAGCAACCTCTGGGTCAGGGGTCAAAGGAAAGGTCCCTTTCATCTGCTAATGAGGTCACTACCTGGAGTTCGGCCCCCCCCTTCTCAGGCAGACTGGGGGAGAGGGGGAGCTGTCATCAGGGTAAATGGAACTGACAGCCATTCACTCTCTGCTGGGCTACAGTGGCTCACTGAGCTAGCACTTTCACTGCTTTATAGCTCAGTAAACTAAATTCACTGCATGATGCTTGGAATACTTTGTCCAGCGATTCAGCACTGGAGTTCTTGATGCTACAAGAAGACAATGATCTATCACCATTCCTTAATTTTCAAGGGACGCTCTGTGTGTGTTTTGTTAATTTGAAATGATTTTATTGTCCGTCTGGGACTGAGGGAGAATGAACACAGGAAACACACTCTCCCGCGACAGCGAGGGACGCGACGTTAAGATTGTACGGGGCTCTGGCGGGCGCTCGCTCTGAAAATATTCTCCTGTTGCACAAGATGTACTGCAGCTCTGGGAATCAGCCCTAAGAAGAGCAACGAGACCCACTCCCGGGCTCGAAGACGTGACAGAACTGGATCTCTTGAGCTTTGAAGACAAAGTGTGAGGGGATCTTATTCAAGCACTCAATGTGGCAACCAGGCGATCTCCCAGAACAGCAGTGAAACACAATGAGAATGAGAAGCCTCCAGACTTGCCTCCAGGAGAGAATCACTCCCGCTCAGCCACATGTGATCCACACAGCTCGAGATCCTGAGCGCCCTCACTTGCTTCCGGCCTCTCGGGGACGATCAGCAGAGGACTGGCAGGAGGAATCCTGAAAAGGCAGGGACGATAGCCACGATGTAAAAGCTGACTGAAAACGGAGATCAGGAAGCACTTCTTACACAGTGGGTTACGAGACGACAGGGTGAGCTGCTGCCCTGGCAGTGCTGGAGCTCATCCTCTGGCTTGGTTTGAGAAGCAGTTGGATGAGATCGTCTGATCAATTAGCTGCAATTATCCAAACGAGCCACACGGGCTGAACAGCTGTAGTCTTTCCTTGGGTCTGGCGTTTGGACTGGAAACAGCTCTCACGAGCTCCTGAGGCCCGCCGAGTCCGGCTGCCCTTGTGAGTTTGGTACTGCCAGAGCCCGGAGCTCTGCGCTCGGGACTGTGTGGAAAGAACACCCCAGACGTGCTTGTGTGCCAGTCCACAGCCTTAACAATCGGGAGCAAGATTTCAAATTTCACTCTGAACTCCACTTGGAGCCAGTGCAGGCAAGCCGAGACTGGAGAGCTGTTAGCCAGTTAGAAGGTGTGTTAAAGAGCGAAAAAGAACAATAAACTTCATAAGTCAGTAACACCTAACGTGTTCTTATCATGGACTTGCCTGATCCTCAACTCCATCAATAACCGGCATCAACCTTCACACTTCTAACAGCATATCGTCTGAAGTGACACCACTGCCCTAACAGACACTACTGCAGCCATGACTGCGGCATTTAGGACCGATCGAAGCTGACCCCGAGCCTGACCATGACATGATACCGCTGGCACACCTGCGTGGCGACAGAGCGCCCAGATTCACACGAGCGCCGACACCCCCCGGCTGGCGGCAGGGCGGCCCTGTGTGAGGGGCACTCCGAACGGCAGGAGCGCTTGCACACACACACACACCCCTCTCCCCGCGCCGCCAGGCAGGGGGCGACCCCAGCACACAGACCGGGTCACGGGGGCGAGGGTCTGAGCCAGGAGGCCAGCGGAGGGAGGAGGGACGGCCTTTCCCAGCACAGTGTGCGAACTGAACGGCAGGAAGACGTTTCAAGCCGGACTGCAAGCTGCTTCAGCGAGAGCAGGAACGAGGGGAGCGCCGTCCGAGCACAGCAGCAGGACAGAGGGGCAGATCGCGGAGCAGGCTCCCACCACTCACAAAATAAGAAAATATTGACACAAACAGGGAGCGCGGCCTTTCCCAACCATCAGAACCAAAGGCAGGGCCTTTCGCCTTTTCTTCTGCAATTTCCCTCACGGGATCAATAAAGTATCTATCTATCCATCTATCTATCCATCTATCTACCTACCCTAGGACACCCACGGCGGAGCCCTGCGAGTCGGAGAAGGCGGACTGGACCAGAGAGAGGGAAGGACTCCCACTCAAGAGTGAAGTTGCAAATCTCCTGAGCGAGGCTGAGCAGACAGGTCATTCACAAGAGCTCCTCTCCTGCATGTCTGTCCAAACAGGGCACGAGACCAGGATTCAGCCGTATTAGCGTGACCGGCCCTTACAGAGGAGCCCATAACACCAAGCCTAACAAGGAGCAGGCACAAACACTGCAGCAGCGCAGCCATGTGCGCGCCGCAGGGCCTGAGGTTTTTAAAGCCCAGCCCTGTGCAGAGCGATGTCCTGGCCCAGCCCTGTCGCCTGGGGTCCCTGCTCCCGCTCTCAAAGGGGATGATGGGCCAGTCCCAGTGGCGCAGGCCCCGGCGACGAGGCTCATCTACATCGCCAACCTTGCACTGTTGGGGAGCGGTTCAGTGAGCGCCCCTCCTGCCCCCGCGCTGAAGGAGCACAGCAGGTGCAGAGCTGACAATGTGCTCGCCGCCGGGGGAGTGATGTCATCTCCCACACTCCCAGCCCGGCAGCCTGGGACCTCCCAAATAAAGACGCACGTTTCGGGATGAGCAGAACGGCGCAGTTGTCGCTCCCACTGGGGTTTTTAAGACCCTCCTAGTTTAGTTTTTGGAAAAACGCAGTGGCCCCGACAGGCTTTCAGTTACTGACAGAACAAGTCTGCCTCCGCCTGAGCTCCAAAACCCAAACTAGTGGAGCAGGCCGGCCCTGTGGGGAGAGGAGACGGAGAGAGAAGGGCAGGCCGAGCGACGCTTCATACTGTCGGCAGATGCCAATGCCTTAAAGCAGGAGGCACGTCTTTATACTAAGAGTTGTGGGAGAATGGAACAGGTAACCCAGCCACATTGTCTAAGCAGATCCTCACGTCTGCGGAGAGCTGCAGGCAACCGGCAGCTGACATAAGGACCTGGGACAGAGGGTCCCCCCGGGCAGCACCTGGACACCAGCTGGAGCACATTTTTGTAAGGGGTGCATTTCCTGGCACTACAGAGCTCATGAACAGGGTGCAGTTGAGCTCTTCACCGGGTGAGGAGTTGGTCAGCCATATGTAGGCCCACAGCTCCCCCTGGTGGCGAAGGTGCAGGACTGCAGCAGTCCTGTGGCTGCGAGGGAAGGGGTGGGCCAGCGCGGCTCTCCCTCTGCCCTGGGCCCGGGTGCCAGCCGACCGCAGCTGAGCAGCCTGGAGCGACACCAGACAGCACCTGGCACAGCACCGCGAGGACACATCAAGGGACTTCATGACCTGAGCTGTCCTGCTGCCTGTGTCTCCCTGTTCCTGAGGGAGGGAGAGAAGGACGTGTCGTGGGGCTCCGCAGTCCTCCTGCACACTCTGAGTGCCGAGACCTGACTGGTCAGGAATCCAGGCCGAGCCTGCTGGCCAGGCACAGGGGACACAGGAGGAAAAAGAAACACTGGTCCAGCAGAGACTCTGACACACAGTCCAGCAGCACTGTGTCCAGCAGAGACTCTGACACACTGTGCATCAGCACTGTGTCCAGCAGAGACTCTGACACACAGTCCAGCAGCACTGTGTCCAGCAGAGACTCTGACACACTGTGCATCAGCACTGTGTCCAGCAGAGACTCTGACACACAGTCCAGCAGCACTGTGTCCAGCAGAGACTCTGACACACTGTGCATCAGCACTGTGTCCAGCAGAGACTCTGACACACAGTCCAGCAGCTCTGTGTCCAGCAGAGACTCTGACACACTGTGCATCAGCACTGTGTCCAGCAGAGACTCTGACACACTGTGCATCAGCTCTGTGTCCAGCAGAGACTCTGACACACTGTGCATCAGCTCTGTGTCCAGCAGAGACTCTGACACACTGTCCAGCAACACTGTGTCCAGCAGAGACTCTGACACACTGTGCATCAGCACTGTGTCCAGCAGAGACTCTGACACACAGTCCAGCAGCACTGTGTCCAGCAGAGACTCTGACACACTGTGCATCAGCACTGTGTCCAGCAGAGACTCTGACACACAGTCCAGCAGCTCTGTGTCCAGCAGAGACTCTGACACACTGTGCATCAGCACTGTGTCCAGCAGAGACTCTGACACACTGTGCATCAGCACTGTGTCCAGCAGAGACTCTGACACACTGTCCAGCAGCACTGTGTCCAGCAGAGACTCTGACACACTGTGCATCAGCACTGTGTCCAGCAGAGACTCTGACACACAGTCCAGCAGCACTGTGTCCAGCAGAGACTCTGACACACAGTCCAGAAGCACTGTGTCCAGCAGAGACTCTGACACACTGTGCATCAGCACTGTGTCCAGCAGAGACTCTGACACACAGTCCAGCAGCTCTGTGTCCAGCAGAGACTCTGACACACTGTGCATCAGCACTGTGTCCAGCAGAGACTCTGACACACAGTCCAGCAGCACTGTGTCCAGCAGAGACTCTGACACACTGTCCAGCAGCACTGTGTCCAGCAGAGACTCTGACACACTGTGCATCAGCACTATGTTCAGCAGAGACTCTGACACACTGTCCAGCAGCACTGTGTCCAGCAGAGACTCTGACACACTGTGCATCAGCACTGTGTCCAGCAGAGACTCTGACACACTGTGCATCAGCACTGTGTCCAGCAGAGACTCTGACACACAGTCCAGCAGCACTGTGTCCAGCAGAGACTCTGACACACTGTCCAGCAGCACTGTGTCCAGCAGAGACTCTGACACACTGTGCATCAGCACTATGTCCAGCAGAGACTCTGACACACTGTCCAGCAGCACTGTGTCCAGCAGAGACTCTGACACACTGTGCATCAGCACTGTGTCCAGCAGAGACTCTGACACACAGTCCAGCAGCTCTGTGTCCAGCAGAGACTCTGAGACTCTGACACACAGTCCAGCAGCACTGTGTCCAGCAGAGACTCTGAGACTCTGACACACAGTCACTGTGTCCAGCAGAGACTCTGACACACAGTCATTGTCCAGCAGCACTGTGTCCAGCAAAGACTCTGACACACAGTCACTGTCCAGCAGCACTGTGTCCCCACTGCGCCTGTGATGTAACAGGCCCCTTCAGAGATGCACACCTGCCTGGCGTCTGAGCTCTGGAAAGGCTGACTTGAAAGTTCAAGCAAAGGGCTTTGTTTCAGAGGATTGTGTTGCACTGTGATTTGCGCTGGTAACTTGGGAACAGGGAGAAACACCCCTCTGGTTTAGCTTCTGTTGAGAGGGCAGGTCTGTGCTGAGCAGGGTCCATCCCTGTGGAAGAATGGCTTCACCTTTCCTTAGGAAGGTGTTGCAATCTGTCACCATGAGACTCCGTCGAGTGCCTGTTCTGTAAAAGCCCAGGCCCAGGTACTAATTCCCACTGGAAATATCTTCTACAGTCCCTGTGTTTGTCCATTACTTCTGTAAATAAACAGATGTTTGTGTCTTCTTACTAGGAAACAGGGCTGTGGCAGGAACAAAGAAGCTACATGGTTGGACACGTGGAATTAAGTAAAATACAAAACAGGAGGCACTTTTTTACACAAAAAGTGGTGGGAGTGTGGAACAAACTGCCCAGCCATGTAGCTGAACCTGAAACTCTGGCTTCTTTCAAGAAACAGTTTGTAACCTTATGTTCCTAAGACACTCCTCGACTTACAGGGGTGTTTTATTGTCAAAATGAGAGAGCTCTCAATACAATAAATTAATACAATAAATACAATAAATACTAGGTTTATTTACTAATGGACAGGCTTTTTCTTTGACAATACTGCCACATAAAATTCTAATCTCACATGCTGCAAATTCATTTCACACTCAAATTTTATTGGCATGAGGGACACACTGACATGTTGTAGCTAATATACTGACACATGAACTGACATACCGAGAAACCAGCGCAACTGCGATACACCCCCAGCTCCATTCACAGCACATTAGTACATTAAGCGCAGAGTTAGTACACACAGCGCAGGGCCAGTATACTCAGCTCAGGGTAGTACACACAGCTCAGGGCAAGAAGACACAGCGCAGGGCCAGTACACACAGCGCACTGCCAGTAGACACAGCAGAGGGTTAGTAGACACAGCGCAGGGCCAACACACTCCGCTCAGGGTTAGTACACACAGCGCAGGACCAGTACACTCAGCTCAGGGTTAGTACACACAGCGCAGGGCCAGTACACTCAGCTCAGGGCAAGAAGACACAGCGCAGGGCCAGTACACACAGCGCACTGCCAGTAGACACAGCAGAGGGTTAGTACACACAGCGCAGGGCCAACACACTCCGCTCAGGGTTAGTACACACAGCGCAGGACCAGTACACTCAGCTCAGGGTTAGTACACAAAGCGCAGGGCCAGTACACTTAGCGCACTGCCAGTAGACACAGCAGAGGGTTAGTACACACAGCGCAGGGCCAATACACTCTGCTCAGGGTTAGTACACACAGCACAGGGCCAGTACACTCAGCTCAGGGTTAGTAAACACAGCACACTTTCACAAGCTTTTGTTCTGCAATCCAGTGGCTCGTTCCTGATGTCCAGCTCAGGATGAGGAGACGGAACGTCTCTTTCCGCACAGGGTGGACTGGAAGAACTGGGAGGCCCTCTCTCGCTGGGACAGAAGGGGCTGAGGCCGGGGAGGGGGCGGCTCACCCCTGATGGTGACCTCCACCCCACAGCCCCACTTACACAGGAACTCCAGGTGCGTGTGGAAGTGGGAGGCCAGCCGCACCAGGGACAGGAAGTCGGCCGAGGCCTCCTCAAACTGCAGGGGCAGGAGACAGAAGGGGAGAGGCCCGTCAGCCGGGCTGACGCAGCGCCTGTCCCAGGAGGCAGAACTGCCAAGAGATGGGGCCTTCCTGGGAATATTCAGAACAGTTCTCTGGCTCTGTACCCCAATGACATGGCCGCAGTGGCGGGTGTGCAGCTCGGAGAGCTCAGTACCTGCTTGGCGTTGGCCCCGCGCAGGCGCTCCGTCCAGACAGCCCCACACTCCAGGCCCTGGCTCTGCAGCCCCACCGAGGCCCTAAACTTCGCCGAGGAGGAGTCCAGCTTCTGCCAATCGCAGCACAACACAGAATCAGTTACCAACGATGAGGACACACTTGAAGAGGCAGTCACAGGCGTCCCAGTGTGGGCCTGCTGTATGGCTCACCTGCAGCAGCCTCGTGGCTGTGGAGTGCAGGGTGTGGCAGAGCTCCAGCTTGTTCCTGTACTGCCCCAGCTCTGAAGAGAAACACTGGCAAACACACACAGCGCAGAGTTAATACACACAGCGCAGGGCCAGTACACCCAGCTTAGGGCTAATGCACACAGCTCAGGGCCGGTTCACACAGCTCAGGGATAATACACACATCGCAGGGCTAATACACACAGATCAGCGCCAGAGCACCCAGCTTAGGGCTAATGCACACAGCTCAGGGCCGGTTCACACAGCTCAGGGATAATACACACATCGCAGGGCTAATACACACAGATCAGCGCCAGAGCACCCAGCTTAGGGCTAATACACACAGCTCAGGGTTAGTACACACAGCTCAGGGCCAGTACACCCAGCTTAGGGCTAATGCACACAGCTCAGGGCCAGTACACACAGCTCAGGGATAATACACACATCGCAGGGCTAATACATACAGATCAGTGCCAGTGCACCCAGCTTAGGGCTAATACACACAACTCAGGGTTAGTACACACAGTGCAGGGCCAGCAGACACAGCAGGGGGTTAGTACACACAGCGCAGGGCCAGTGCAAACAGCTCAGGGATAATACACACAGCTCAGGGCAGGTACATACAGCACAGGGCCGGTATAAGACTGCATGAGGTTCATTCACACTTCACAGGATTAGCACACACAATATGTAGTTGGCAAAGATTCTACAGGGTTAACATGTGCAGCACACACAGTAGTACAGGGTTAGTACACTTTAGAAAGGATTAGATCACACCGCGCTGAGATGAGACAGAGTTAAAACAGGAACACTGTACGCAGAGCACACATCACTGCTGCTGTCAGGTCTGTGTGAGAGCATGCCTCACCTCCAGCTGCTTCAGAATGGACACGAGGGCCTCCCTCCCCCGGCTCTCTGCAGTCCGGCAGTGCAGCTGGTCCAGCTGGGCACAGCCCCAGCGCTCCCACCGCAGGACGTCCTGCACAGAGTCCGAGAACTGCGACTGGGCCTGGCGCAGCTTCTTCAACAGCTCGAGCCTGAGAGTGGGACACAGAGGCAGGGCTTCAGTGTGAACAGTAACCTGGGGAAGTATCTGTCGTATCTTGAATATCTGATAACTGGCCCTCCTTACTGAGCACAGAGTCCTGCATTAGAGTCAGACTGGCTTCCTACCAGGACTGTCAGACCTGGGCACTGCCAGCCCATCTGGGCCCAGAACAGCAGAGCCTGGCACTGCTGGAGCAGGACTGTCAGACCTGGGCACTGCCAGCCCATCTGGGCCCAGAACAGCAGAGCCTGGCACTGCTGGAGCAGGACTGTCAGACCTGGGCACTGCCAGCCCATCTGGGCCCAGAACAGCAGAGCCTGGCACTGCTGGAGCAGGACTGTCAGACCTGGGCACTGCCAGCCCATCTGGGCCCAGAACAGCAGAGCCTGGCACTGCTGGAGCAGGACTGTCAGACCTGGGCACTGCCAGCCCATCTGGGCCCAGAACAGCAGAGCCTGGCACTGCTGGAGCAGCACTGTCAGACAAGAACTATACTAAATGGGACAAACACCCCATTGAAGACTGGTGTACAGAGTTTGTAAAAACATACTTCAAGTGCAGAGAAAAACACCAAACCTTACATACAGAGTGGAACTGCGCCTGTACCCAGAACAGAAAACGCTGTATAATTAAAATACACAGAGGAGAGCACTACAACATTGGCTTCACATAAGAAGCAGTGACCGGAACTCCAACCCCCCACAAGGCCCTGCTGAGCTGGAGCCGAATCGGATCTCCTGGCTTCTCTCAGGAAAGAGCAGGACGAGTTCCTCCGATCACTGAGCTAGCAGCTGCCGAACCGGGTACCTTCTCTTCAGGTACAAGGAGAGGCGCTGCAGCCTGTCGGTCAGCTTCTGGGGGTCGGAGAGACCGGCCGCCGGAGGGTGGGAGGCCACAGAGCTCAGGACCCCGCCAGCGCTGAGGAGTGACCTGCGCACTGCCTGCACAGAGAGCGAGACAGAGGAACGGAGACAGCAATGGGGCAAGGCTACTGTTGTGTTGGCACACAGAGCCTGTTTGTGTTGCCGATGCTGCTGTGCTTGTTTCGCGACTGCGTTACGACACTTAGGTGAGTTGGCGGGTTTTTCTGCCAGTTCTACGAGATGCACGATAAAGAGCAGACGTCTGCGAGATCTCTCTGCCTCAGGCCCTGGTGCCCCGCAGCATAACAGCTACACAGCAGCTGCCACATCACTGCTCAGCAGGAGCGACGAAACCGTTTCAGCACAAACACTCTGAACGAGAACCGAGCGGTGTGTGAAACAGAGGCTTGGTCAGGAGTATTCAGCGCGGGTCTCTCCGACACTCTCCCAAGAGTTCTCCGATCCCAGCAGGACCTTGAATTACAGGATTGTCAGCATGATATCCATCCATTTTCTAACTGCTCTACGTAGGACAGGATCAAGGGGGAGCCGGAGCCTACCCCAGCAAGCAACAGGCACAGGGCAGGTTACACCCTGGACAGGACACCACACAAGTTTCCCAGAAACTGATTAACCTTCCAGCCTGCCTTTGGACTGTGGGAGGAAACCCACATGAACCCAGAGAGAACATGCAGACTCCACACAGACAGCACCCCAGGAACTGAATCCAGGGCCCCAGCGCTGCGAGGCAGCCAAGATGAGCAATGCTAAGCACTGCGCCACCCCAGTACATCATCAGGGAAAAGAAAAGTAAAGTGAAGAGTGCTGTGGGTTTCGTAAGAAGTTGACATTTCTTTACAGAAACTGTCCTAAAACCGTGAGGCAGATCCTGCTGAGCCAGGCGCAGCCCGCGCTGGCTACCTCACCTCCAGCCTGCGGGTGAGGCCCTGGACTTGGGGCAGGCTGGTCTCCTCCAGAGGCTCCGAGCCCAGACAGAGCTGCAGGGCGTCGATCAGCACCTGGGCAGCGATCAGCGCCGCGCAGCCGTCCCGCGCGCCGGCCGAGCTGCTGAACACAGGAAGTGGCACAGAGGACAGGAAACCATGAGGCGCAGCTCCAGGCCGGCGCAGACACTCCCCCAGAGGCGGACAGTGGATTCTGAGCACCCAGTGAAGCAAGGGTGGACGAGGTCCTCTGGACAGTAAGGGACGCGGACCGAATGACCACAAGGGGATAAATGGTCTTCAGAGGTTCGCACAAAGAAGGGTTCCCTTACAGCCAGGGTGCAACTGGCCAGGCAGGGAGCTCATCTCGAGCTGCTGTGCTACAGTGCCCCCTGGTGCTCTGCTGGGCATCTGCGCGTGTGACGTCAGTGTCCTCCTGACGCGACAGTTCTGGGCTTTGTGGGCTCAGGGGAAGGAGATGGCATGACAGCGCACTGCTCAGGCCGCATCTCCGTTCCTGCTGACGTGAGGGCTGTGGAGACTACAGGATCACGTTAACGAGCTGTATAATAATGAGTTTATTAAAAACGTGCCAGTCTAAACAGAAATAACCGGAGTTCACCCAGCTCAAAAATGATTCTGCAGGTGTGAGTGGTTTCGGCTGTCGCTTGTGGAGCTGTGTGACAGGCGCCGTGTCCAGTGAGGTGACCCGCTGGGCACTCACCAGGCCAGGACGCCCCGTGTGGACTCCGTCATCGCTGCCTCTCGCTGCCCCTCCCGGGACAGCGCCTGCCAGCAAACAGAACACGGATAAGAGAGCACACTCCATCCGGGCCCAGCGCTGGCCCGCTCCCACCTCCCTCCCCCCCGGGGACTGGGCCAGCCTGCTCCCACCTCCCCCCACCCCACGGGACTGGGCCGGTCCACTTCCTCCTCCCCCCCGCGGGACTGGGCCAGAGATCCTCCCTGGTCTCAGTCCTGCCTGCTGTCATTTTCCCCACACAGCAGCGCTGCAGGTCAGAATGTTGTCCTGAACACATTACAGGGCTCTGGACTTCACTACCAACCCCAGGCAGGGAACTCAGGAGATGAGTTCAATTAAGTAATTAACCAGATCAGTATCTAAGCACTGGGAGGGTACTGGGGGACCCGTCCTGTCCTCCACGATCCCCACACCACTCCAGACCCACCTTCCTCAGCAGTCTGGCCTGGCGCAGTTTCCACAGCAGCGCCAGGAGACAGGGGCTCAGCAACGCCGCCCACAGGCCTGGCAGCAGTGGCTCAGGCCTGTCCCCAGGGAGCAAGAGCACACGCGAGCTCAGCGGCGCCCCCTGCAGGGCCCGAGCCCACGCCGCGGCTGCCAGCGCCAGGCAGCACGAGGCTCCCAGCAGCCCCCACCGAAGGCCGCGCGCGCTGGGAGGCAGAGAGAGACGACAGGAACAGCGTGAGGACACACAGGAGGACGCGGAGGAGCGCGAGAGGCAGCACATTACTAGAGCACTCCCGCGGAAGAGACGAGCGTCGGCGAGAAGGACGGAGGGCCCCGTGCCGTACTCACCCCAGCCCCCCGTCCCGCCGCGCGGCCCCTGCGGCCCAGCTCCCGGCAGTGCCCATGGCTCTCGCAGCGCAGGGCAGGTAATGGCGGCGCCGGGGAAGCTGGGTCTGCCGGTTCTGCCTTCCTCTTCAGAGCTGCCCAGGAATGCGGTCGGACCAGCGGGATGAGCAGCCCTGCCTTCCCGAGGCAGCGCAGGAATGCGTCGTTCTCAGGACAGCTCCAGGCAGCGAGGCGCTGTCCCCTGCCGGAGCGGAGCCTGCACCCAGAGCCAGGCCCAGCCCTGCTGTGGCCCAGCCGGAGTCGTGCAGAGCTAACCCCCCCCCCCCCCACACACACACACACACACACACACACACACACACACACGAGCTCCAAGCACAAACCATGTCAAAGTCCAGTTTACCTCTTCAAGTTTTATTTTCATACAAATACAATCTACCACCTGTTAAAAGGAACAACATTCAGCAAACTAAATCTCAGACTACTACAAGACTGTGAGAGTCCCTAGTGCTGTGAGCTCAAAAAGATGAAAACACAGCCGGAGACAAGTTCCTGGAGACGTGAGGGATCACGCGGTCTACGGCAGCTCAGGAAGAGGAGCCGCCCTGCAGCATGCTGGGAAAGGCAGCTGTGCTGCGAGCCGTCGAGGCGGAACTTTCCTGCGAACGGGACACCACACCCGACCCCGTCGGCCAGCAGGCACGCCGCTGACACAGGGACAGGCTAAACCAGCCCGGCTGACGTGGAGCGCCAACAGGCAGAGGGCATCCGCCCGAAACCACGGCCCTGAGCGGCTCTGCCAGCCCCAGGAGCCCCGTGCCCGCGCCACACCGCAAGCCAGCGGCCCAGCAGGCGAGACTAAACAGCCGACAAACTCCGACACTGTCCTGCTCCTCCGACGAGACGCACCAGCAAAAACCTCACAGCTGGCCCTCCAGCACACAGCGCACGAGACGTCCCCCTGGCCTGGACCCCAAACTTGACGTTACCCCTCCTGCACGGACACTGCCGTCCCCTCGACCCTGAGCAAGGATCGGCCAAGGCTGGAACGGCTCCTCTGCGCTCCTGCCGAGCTCTTAGTTACTTACTGTTCTTTTTTTTACATTTGAATGATCAAAAGTTCTTCTGAAGCTGGAGACTTCAAGCCCTCAGCTTCAAAAGTCAGGAGCACGGAGCTGTAAAACAACGATGAGGCTGTTAAAGGAAAGGGGCGAGTCCGGGGGGTGCAGGCCGCGGACGTGTCCCCCGTCCGCCTCCTCACGCGACAGGGAGCAGCACCTTCTGGCTGCTGACGATGTCGCTGAGCTGCCGCTTGATGTTCAGGAAGTGGCGCTTGAACTCCAGGCCGTCGCCCTGAACACGGGGAGAGGGAAACGTAGTGCCGCGTTAGTGAGGCTGTCAGAACCGAGGAGCGAAGAGATCTCGCTGGGTCACGGCTTGAACCTCTCCAAGATCTAGCTCCACACTGCCATAGTTCAAAAACAAGCTCCAGAATGAAACAGAAGCGCTCGCTTTAACTGTATTACTAGGAACACAGGCGGCTCAGCAGGAGGGTCCAGCTCAGGCCACAGACAGACGTGTCTCAGGCGCGACGCCCTGCCGCGGCAGGACACAGGAGGTCGCTGGGGCACACAGCCGTGGCACAGACCTCCTCAGAAACACACCCGCGAGCAGTTGGGCCACACGGCTCGGGGCCGAGCTCACCTTGGACAGCCTGAAGTCCATCAGGATCTTCTCTTCCATCTCCAGCAGATGCACCTTGAAGATCAGCTTGTTGTTACGGCGATCCATTGTGGAGACGGTTACCTAGGAAACAGAGTGATGCGACATGGGACGCAAGGTCACGTGACCATGCTTCAACACTCATGACATGTTTAGATAACACCAGCCTTAACCAGCCCTGACAGCATCCAGGCAAGGATAAATGGTGTTGACACTTTGTGTTTGCCAATCACAGTGATAAGTGATGACATTATACTGAAGATCATTTGTCGCACTATTTTTAAAAGATGTTTGCACTCTTACGGCAAATAATATTGCTCACATACAGTAAAATTCTGATTCCATATTTTTATAAAGTAGTACTGCAGTTGTACAGTGGTACAATACTGTAGTTAATGAAGGGTATTAAGCGTTCAGTTAGAGGCCTTGACATTAAGCAGTTGTATGTTTCTCACTAAAAAACTTTCAGATCAGTTACCAGTCGAGGCCAAAGTTAAATGATTAAAGTGCACGTGAACCAGATGTCAATGGTTACTGAAGACAAGTATTTCTAATACTGAAGTGTATTCCTCTGCTAGCAGCTCACCAAGGAGAGAATTATGCTCATTGTAGCTAAAACGTTCCTTTTATGAAAACTGGGAATAATTTCTGGGAATATACACGTTGCTGTAGTGAGAACACGTAAATGTCTCTTGGAAATCAAGGGACACCTGCTAGACCACAGCATTTTCATCCAGAGAGAGGGTTCACTGTAGCCTCTCCAAAATATGAAGAGCAGATTCTAAATAGCTACTCTCACTTTTTAAAACTCTTATCCTGACCATGATGCCTAAAAACTTGCTGACTTCAAAAAAAAGATAAAAAAGATCTATAACCATCCACACCCTTTGCAGAATCCATGTGCAGTATACTGCGATTCGAGGCAGCGCTAAGTTGAGAGCTCATTTCCAGGCACGCGCACAGCTGACTGGGTGCAAACTCTCTATGTGGAGAGACTACCCTCTGAAGAGCCCCGCCCCCCTTGGCATCTGATTGGTGCAGGTCTGTTTCCTGAATGCACCGTGCAGCTAGAGTCCCTCCCCCCTCAGTACCTGATTGGTGCAGGTCTGTTTCCAGGTGTAGCCCAAGCGCAGGCAGACCTTGCGCAGTGTAGCGCAGGATTGTTCTGCCTCCAGCGTGGTGAAGAAGCGCGTCATCCTCTTGACCAGCCGCTGCCAGGGGTTCTGACAGAGAGAGACATCATGCCTACAGTGTGCTGTGACCCGGGTGTCCCCTGCGAGAGTGCCTGTCCCCGCGAGAGCGTGTGCTGTGACCCGGGTGTCCCCTGTGAGAGTGTGTGCCGTGACCCGGGTGTCCCCCGCGAGAGTGCCTGTCCCCCACGAGAGTGTGTGCTGTGACCCGGGTGTCCCCTGCGAGAGTGCCTGTCCCCGCGAGAGCGTGTGCTGTGACCCGGGTGTCCCCTGCGAGAGCGTGTGCTGTGACCCGGGTGTCCCCTGCGAGAGTGTGTGCCGTGACCCGGGTGTCCCCTGCGAGAGTGCCTGTCCCCCGCGAGAGTGTGTGCTGTGACCCGGATGTCCCCTGCGAGAGTGCCTGTCCCCGCGAGAGTGTGTGCTGTGACCCGGGTGTCCCCTGCGAGAGTGCCTGTCCCCTGCGAGAGTGTGTGCTGTGACCCGGGTGTCCCCTGCGAGAGTGCCTGTCCCCGCGAGAGTGTGTGCTGTGACCCGGGTGTCCCCTGTGAGAGTGTGTGCCGTGACCCGGGTGTCCCCTGCGAGAGTGCCTGTCCCCGCGAGAGTGTGTGCTGTGACCCGGGTGTCCCCTGCGAGAGTGTGTGCCGTGACCTGGGTGTCCCCTGTAAGAGTGCATGTCCCCTGCGAGAGCGTGTGCTGTGACCCGGGTGTCCCCTGCGAGAGTGCCTGTCCCCTGCGAGAGTGTGTGCCGTGACCTGGGTGTCCCCTGTGAGAGTGTGTGCCGTGACCTGGGTGTCCCCTGTGAGAGTGTGTGCTGTGACCCGGGTGTCCCCTGCAGACCTCACCTGGCTGGACCCTGGCGTTCCCATCAGCTGGCTGCCCAGCAGCATGTGCTCCGGGCAGGCCGGCTGGGAGAAGCTGATCTGCTGCACCATGGCCTGCATGCTCCCGGGACTGGACTCCCAGGACGACGGGCCTGTGGCCGGCTCGGGCTGGGAGCTGGAAAACTGCACCCTGTCCTCACTGAGGAGGGCACCAGAGGGACAGGGAAGGAAAGGAGAGAGAAACTCCTGAGTAAAGTGTCCGGAAAAGCGCTATACAAGTGTAAGGGATTATTATGATGCTCTAAAAACAAATAACTAGCTCTTTCTTGGCCACGCAGCTCAACTGCAGCGGTTTGACACGGTGCGGCACCACCAGCCCTGGCCTTGTGACACGGGGCAGGACACCAGGACACTGGAGGCGAACGGAGGTGCTGGGACAGACGGATACTGGGACTCTCCGTCAGGGATCCGTCAAGAGCAGCCCACAGGGCGTCCCCTGCGAGACACCCACAGGAGTGACTGGCGACGCCAGAGCGGCTCCTCTTCTGGCACGCGAGCGACTCCCGCGCCCGGCCAGGGCTCCTCCTGGGGATGAGCAGCGACCCGATAGCGGAGGCCTGGCATTTTAACTGCCCCACCCTCCCCACCGCGCGCCACGCCACCACACTGACCTGCCGGCCCGGCCCACCGGGACCCTCTCGGAGTCCGACCGCAGCAGCTTGTGCCCCAGGCCCGGGGAGTCGCCCGGCCCCCCGGAGGAGAGAGGAGGCCGCTGCGCCCCTGAAAAAAACAACAGCACGTCACCGCTCCGTCGCACCCGAGACAGGCAGAGGCAGTCGGGGCACAGCCGGGTACGGAGCAGCGAGCCACAGCGGAGAACGGGAGCATCACCGGATCGCTTGGAGAGAGCGGGTCAGCGTGCTCCTCCTGCCTCCTGGGAAGAGTCACGGACTGGGGATGGGAGCACCGAGGCCAGCAGCTCTATCTCCCTGCAGCTCCCAGCTGGCCGCCCACTGGAGCCCAGCAGTGAGAGCCTGGCCAGTACCTGGAGGGGAGACTCCTGGGAGAGCTGAGGCTGCTGCTGGGAGAGGTGTCAGTGGGGCCAGCAGGGGGCGCTCACCCTGGGGTCTGTGTGGGTCCTAATGCCCCAGTACAGTGACGGGGCGTTATACTGTGAAAGGCCTCCTAATACCCCCCGTCTCTGAACTGGCCTCATCACTCTGCTCTCCTCCCCACTGAGAGCTGGTGTGTGGGGAGCGGACTGGAGCATCATCCAGGTGGGGTGCACACTGGTGGGGGTGGAGGGGATCCCCGTGACCTGTAAAGAGCTCGAGTGCAGGGTCCAGAAAAGAGCTATAGCAGTGTAGGGAGTCACAATTAACACCATTACTAGCACCGGGCAACTCTTCTCCCCTCAAAGTGCCTCTTAACTTTCAAAGGAGGTTGTTTTCTTGAAGTCGCCTTCTCGGCGCCCCCGTCCCGATGGGAATCGCCCCGTGGGGCAGCGCCGCACCTGACTTGCAGCCCCTGGTGAACCAGCGGTCCTTCTTAGCGGTCCTTCTTGATGTCTGGGATGGCGATGCGGCTGGCAGGGTCGTGCAGCAGGATCCGGGTCAGCAGGCCTGCGGTCAAGCAGAGACAGGATTGAGGCCTGGGGTTCGCTGGCTCTGGGGGCCCCCAGGAGGCTCCACCCCTTAACGCAACTGCGCAGTAGTCAGAGGACTTTTATAGAAAAGTATCAAGACACAATAAAACGTTGAGAACGATGAAACTCCTGCACCTCCTCGTACTGGCAGCTGCCGGGGGCATTACTGCAGGCAGGCAGACAGAAGAGCCTTACTGAGCGGAGCCGCGTCCATCTTCTTCCACGGAGAGAGGAAGGTCTTCCCCTGCAGCCAGTCGGAGTACTCCTGGCAGGTCTCGCTGGGCTGGTCCCACGGGAGCTCTGCGACAGCACAGCACCAGGGCACGTGAGCGCTCGCAGACTGCAGCACTGACACTGCCACCTGGGAAGACAAGCCTCCGCCGTGCTACTGACACACACACACTGGACCCCCCCCACAGGACGCACGCACGCACGCACGCACACACTGGACCCCCCCACAGGACACACACACACTGGACCCCCCCCACAGGACACACACACACACACACACACTGGACCCCCCCACAGGACACACACACACACACACACACACACACTGGACCCCCCCACAGGACACACACACACTGGACCCCCCCCACAGGACACACGCACACACACTGGACCCCCCCCACAGGACGCACGCACGCACGCACGCACGCACGCACACACGCACACACGCACACTGGACCCCCCCACAGGACACACACACACTGGACCCCCCCCACAGGACACACACACACACACACACACACACACACACACACTGGACCCCCCCACAGGACACACACACACTGGACCCCCCCCACAGGACACGCGCGCACACACACACACACACACACACACACACACACTGGACCCCCCCACAGGACACACACACACTGGACCCCCCCACAGGACACACACACACACACACACACACACACACACACACACTGGACCCCCCCACAGGACACACACACACTGGACCCCCCCCACAGGACACACACACACACACTGGACCCCCCCCACAGGACACACGCACACACACACACACACACACACACACACACTGGACCCCCCCCCACAGGACACACACACGCACACGCACACACAGGACCCCCTCCCCTGGGACACACACACACTGGACCCCCCGCACAGGACACACGCACACACACTGGACCCCCCCCACAGGACACACACACACACACACACACACACTGGACCCCCCCCCACAGGACACACGCACACACACACTGGACCCCCCCCCCACAGGACACACACACACACACACACACACACACACACACACACACACACACACTGGACCCCCGACTCCACCACCCCGTGACGGCAGCACCTGGCACAGGCCCGCGCTCTCACCCCCGGCCAGCATGGCGGTCAGGACGATGCCGCAGGCCCAGACGTCCCCGGGCTGCGCGTGGAAGTCCGCCCGCGAGAGCAGCTCGGGCGCCACGTAGGGCAGCGTCCCGCACAGCCGGGACAGCAGCCGCTCCCGCCCGCGGTGCCGGAACATGGTGGCCAGGCCGAAGTCAGAGATCTTCAGCTGGTCTGGGGCGGAGAGGACGGAGGAAACAACCTCGTTACCCTCAGCCACTTCTCCTTGAGCAGGCAGGAGGCCCGAGCCACGCGTCTCTGGAACACGCGTCGCACACTCCCGAAACTCCGCTTCAGCTCCAACGGGTGAACCCAGGCCGAACGCCGCCCAGCAGGAGCTCCCAGACAAGCCATACCAGAGGCACAGACCCGGAGACGGGCTGGAGACTCTGGGGACAGAGGGGGGTAACGGGGGGATGCGGGGGGTTGGTACACTGTCAGACCCAGCCCAGCTCTCACCTCTGTCGTCCAGCAGCAGGTTCTCCGGCTTGATGTCCCGGTGAGTGATTCCTATTCCATGGAGGTACTCCTGCGGAGCGCGCACACACAGACAGTTATCCCAGCGCACTGGAGTCCACAAGCCACAGTGACGCGCCTCCCTCCGCCCCCCGGCCCTGTGACACGCCTCCCCTCCGCCCCCCCCCCCCGAGCCCTGTGACACGCCTCCCCTCCGCCCCCCGGCCCTGTGACACGCCTCCCCTCCGCCCCCCCCGAGCCCTGTGACACGCCTCCCCTCCGCCCCGCCCCCCCCGAGCCCTGTGACACGCCTCCCTCCGCCCCCCGAGCCCTGTGACACGCCTCCCTCCGCCCCCCGGCCCTATGACACGCCTCCCCTCCGCCCTCGAGCCCTGTGACACGCCTCCCCTCCGCCCCCCCCGAGCCCTGTGACACACCTCCCTCCGCCCCCCGGCCCCAGAGACACGCCCCCCTCTTCGCCCCGGCCCTAGAGACGCGCCCCCCTCCGCCCCCTGGCCCCCCGGCCCCAGAGACGCGCCCCCCTCTTCGCCCCGGCCCTAGAGACACGCCTCCCCCCGCCCCCAGCCCCGTGACACACAAGCATGGCCCCCATCACTGCAAGGAATGCTGGGATTGCTCGGACCGCTCGGCACGCCTCTCACAGTGGTTCGGAGCACAAGAGCCACTGACCCCCCCCCCCACCCACCCAAACGAAGGCAAAAGGAAGAAGGGGGACACCCCACCAGCGCGGCGCTGAAGGACAGACTCACCACGCCGGCAACCAGCTGCTGGAAGAACCTGTGCGCATCTCTCTCCGGCATCCCCACGTCCGGCTCTGAGGGAGAGGAGGGAGGGGGGTGAGGGGAGGGAGAGGCGGGAGAGGGGCAGGAGCGGGCGGCCGGGCGGCCTCACCGATGCGGTCGAAGAGCTCGCCGCCGCTGCAGTACTCCAGGAAGATGTAGTGCGTGCCCCCCTCGCGCCGGTGGCCGTAGAAGCGCACGATGTTGCGGTGGCTGAGCATCTTGTGGATGCAGATCTCCTTCTTGACGTTGTCGGCACAGTCGGCCGCCCGCGAGGTGTCCACCACCTTCACCGCCACCGCCTCCTCCGTCTGCCTGTTCACCAGCAGGCGCACCCTGGCGGCGGAGACGGAGAGACCAGTCACCCCGCTGAGCCCCGAGACGAGCCCCCCCCCCCGCCAGCTGCTCCTGAAGCCCAGGACAGTCGGAGATCAGAACAAGCACACACACTGGACAGCACTGCCTCCCGCGCGCACACACACACACACACACACACACACACACACACACACACACACACACACGACAGCACCGCCTCCCGCGCGCGCACACACACACACACACACACACACACACACACACACACTGGACAGCACTGCCTCCCGCGCGCACACACACACACACACACACACACACACACACACACGACAGCACCGCCTCCCGCACACACACACACACACACACACACACACACACACACACGACAGCACCGCCTCCCGCACACACACACACACACACACACACACACACGACAGCACTGCCTCCCGCACACACACACACAACACACACACACACACACACGACAGCACTGCCTCCCGCACACGCACACACAACACACACACACACACACGACAGCACTGCCTCCCGCACACGCACACACAACACACACACACACACACGACAGCACTGCCTCCCGCACACGCACACACAACACACACACACACACGACAGCACCGCCTCCCGCACACGCACACACAACACACACACACGACAGCACCGCCTCCCGCACACACACACCACACAAACACACACACACAGGACAGCACCGCCTCCCGCACACACACACCACACAAACACACACACACAGGACAGCACCGCCTCCCGCACACACACACAACACACAAACACACACACACAGGACAGCACCGCCTCCCGCACACACACACACAACACACAAACACACACACACAGGACAGCACCGCCTCCCGCACACACACACACAACACACAAACACACACACACAGGACAGCACCGCCTCCCGCACACACACACACAACACACAAACACACACACACAGGACAGCACCGCCTCCCGCACACACACACACAACACACAAACACACACACACAGGACAGCACCGCCTCCCGCACACACACACACAACACACAAACACACACACACAGGACAGCACCGCCTCCCGCACACACACACACAACACACAAACACACACACACAGGACAGCACCGCCTCCCGCACACACACACACAACACACAAACACACACACACAGGACAGCACCGCCTCCCGCACACACACACACAACACACAAACACACACAGGACAGCACCGCCTCCCGCACACACACACACAACACACAAACACACACAGGACAGCACCGCCTCCCGCACACACACACACAACACACAAACACACACAGGACAGCACCGCCTCCCGCACACACACACAACACACACACACAGGACAGCACCGCCTCCCGCACACACACACAACACACACACACAGGACAGCACCGCCTCCCGCACACACACACAACACACACACACAGGACAGCACCGCCTCCCGCACACACACACAACACACACAAACACACACACACACACACACGACAGCACTGCCTCCCGCACACACACACAAACACACACACACACACACACAGGACAGCACCGCCTCCCGCACACACACACAACACACAAACACACACACAACACACACACACACCACACAAACACACACACACACACAACACACACACACACACACACACACACACACGACAGCACTGCCTCCCGCACACACACACACACACACACACACACACACACACACACACACACACACACACACACACACACGACAGCACTGCCTCCCGCACACACACACACACACACACACACACACACACACACACAGGACAGCACTGCCTCCCGCACACACACACACACACACAGGACAGCACCGCCTCCCGCACACGCACTCCTGCAGTGTCAGTGAGTCCGCAGGTGCGACAGCCTGCAGGACCACCGATGGACACCGGCCTGAGGCGTTCACACTTACTGCTGCCACATCAGGCCCCCGCGGAGCCAGGGCGCGGTACTCACTCTCCATAAGCCCCCTCTCCCAGCGTCTGCACCACGTCCCAGTCCTGCACGAAGGGCACGGCCATGTCCGCGGCTCAGGCGCACCTGCTCGCCCGGCAGACGAGAGCAGAGACAGTGAGAGCAGCCTACAGGCGCCAGCGGGCGGAACACAACTGCACCGGGCCGCGGGCGGGACACTCACCAGAGCTCCGTCACAGGGCCCCTCGGGACCAGAACCGACACCCGCCCGGGCCGCAGCGCACAGCCGAGAGTCCACCCGAGCTGCGCACGCCGAGCTTTCAGAGAGGGCGCTGCCCTTCGCATCCAACTTCTCGACAGAGGGAGGAGATCGTTGCCCGTATTTCTGATTTTTGTTTTAAACAATTTGCCCCTCCGAAAAAACTGCACGGCCGCGCTTTGGCGCGCTCCGGTCTCAAATCCCCTCCACGCTCTTTCCGTTCTGGGCTGGCGCACTTCCTGTTGACGTCGGCAGCAGGGGAGATGGGCGACATGCGAATGACGTCAGCGGGACGGCTGTAATCCGCCATCTTGCTGTTGGGTGACAGCGCAGCGTTTTCAAAAGCGAATGAAATAGCGCTTTGTTCACTAGTACACGTTTCCGAGATATAGCGCATTGTTTTTTCGGGGTCGTGACATCTCTCAGCCCCCCATAATGTCGTAGGGAAACCGGACCGGTCTCATTCGTTAGTGCTGCGTTTGTGTCGCTGTAATTATCGTTTGTGCTGCTTTCATTCCCGAGATATAGCGCCTTGTTTTTCGGGTAATCACGTGAATATCTACGAGGAAGTTTACAGATACCAACAAACTCGGTACTTGAACTCCTGATTGTGATGAAAACAATGGGGGGAATTTGAGTCTGTCTGGTGGGGTGGGGTGGATGTTTCAATATATTTCAATATAGCGCCTTCTCTTTCTGGCTGTGACGTCACTCTGACGTTCAAAACAGCAAAGGCACGACCACCAGATCTTCCAGTTGTCATCTTTTGATCAGTTGACCCCAGACTTTGCAGCCTTTACACGAATAGACAGTCTTACATTGAGGGAGGAGTTACTATGTTAGTTCATTGGGTAAGGTGTTTTCTTTTAATTTTTAACCATGTTCTCGAAAATGTACTGCTTGTGTGTACTCCTTTCATTGGTGAAGAGACACCAGTTTCCACATTACCGCTGGCACAACACGGGAGCCCATATTCACATTCTTAGGTATTAGTTTCAAGATCGATGTAATTTAACAATAAAAAACAAAATTGAAAGCACGTGCATAATAATAAAATGATGATAGACTTTATATTTCTATTCATTTTTAAAGTACAAAGCAGAAGGTGTTTCCCCTACCTTAAATATACGATTAAAATTGTTCAAATACCATGTATTCATTACAGAAAGCAGCGGAGACAGTTATATTGCAAATAAAAATGTATTTATTTCGAAGAGTACGGGACATTGTGAATCAATAAAGACGTTAGAATAAAAAAAGCCGATGTAGTTATTTTGCAAATAAGCGAAGCATTTTAAAACTAGATTCTCAGTGACCGTGAACAAGCCGGTCCACCTGGCGCTGCTGGCGTGAACAGCTCTCAGAGCCGTGATTGGCTAAATCCCCGAACAGCTCGGGCCGCGATTGGGTGAAGAGTGAGACTCGACACTCTGATTGGGTGAAGAGTGAGAATCGACACTCTGATTGAGAAGTCGCACTGAGGTCAAAACTGAATCGCAGACAAAGAATGTCATGGCATCCACAGCGCGTTCACGACTCCGATAGCATCACACGATAGGAGTGCGCGCATCCCGATCACATCGCGATACCCATTGCGACTGGCGCATCAATGTCCACGTATTAAGTCCATATATCGCGATATGACATACCGCGACAAAACGCCCCCGCCCCTATGTCGCGACATGTAGCCCGCATATCGCGATATGACGTACCCCGCAAAAATGCCCCGCCCCCATGTCGCGACATGCAGTCCATACGGTATAGGACATACCCTGACACGATATGCTGACCCCATTTCGCAACACAGTTTATATATCGCGACTCGTCCTATCTGGGTATATCATGTCCTGATATGAGAACTTGGTTGCGACAGCGGTGCCAGGGTGGCATGGAAACAAGGCGCTAGTCGTGATATACACTGCCGCGATATACATGCGATATACATGGGGTCCCTATCTTGACATGCTGCGGAGGTCTTGTCGCGATGGTATCCCACAGTTACGCGTTCGGCTACAGCGTGTCACGGTAAGGAAAGAAAAGGAAAAAGATCTTACATATAGATGTCTATAGATCTTACAATCACGGTGATTTAACATGCATTACAACCACAGGTTTATGTTATAGATGGTTAACGTGTTGGCATGCCTTAGCATGGTTAATGTCTTAGCATTATTCACATCTAAGGAGGCTCATATGTTTATGGATATTGTCTTTGAAATGTTAAAGGTGCGAGCTAAACTGTAACAGAGCGCCTGAACTCGGCAGACGGGGTCACTGGAGGTCAAAGTCACCGTGCATGGTCCCGTGATCACCGGGAAAACAAGGCGCTGTATCTCGGGAACGAGAGCAGCACAAACGCTACTTTCAACGGCACAAACCGGCACAAACGCAGCACTAACGAATAAGGGGGGTTCGATGGTTTGTGCTGTCGGCAGGGGGGCCGATTTCGCAGAGCGCTGCTGGAAACACAGTGCAGCACGAGCACCGGCAGCATGAACATTCCCTTCTTACTTACCGTCCACCTGCAGAAGTAACTTACTGTAGCTCGGTAGATAATGCGCCTTGGGCATGTTCATGGCACAAACCAAGTGTTTATTAGACTTAAGATACCCAAGGTACAGCGCTGAAGGGATCTCCAGAGGGGCGAGGGGGCTCAGGCGGTACCGGAGCAGCTGCACTCACGAGGTGGGTGTAGAGGCCAGGCTGTTTACACGTGGCATGGGACCGAGGCAGGACCCTGGCTGGTCGACACCCTGCCCCTGACCACCATACCTGCCATCTTTCACACCCAGGCAGGCGGGACCTTTTGTTTAAGTGCTCGCTGCCCGATGGCGCCAGCCGCAGCAGTGTCCCCGACCCCCACACTGGGGGCTCTGTTGGGAAGTTGTGGCCCCTGCTGGTCTCTCCAGCCACAGCCGGCCTCAGCTTACAGAGGACGCCAGGCCTAGCCCTAGCTCCCGAGGATTGGCAGGATAGGAACTGCGCACCGCAACGATTCCTGTCGTTGCCAACGTGGCAATAAGCACGTCAACGTGTAGACTTCCCACAGCTCGTCTGCGGAGAACTGAATGCAGAGCTAAAATGCCTTTAGCCCAGGCAACTAACCCCCAGCAACCAGCAGGAAGCTCAAGGCTGAAGGATGGTGCTGCACAACAGGACAGCGGGTGCAGGGTCACTCGCTGTGCCCCAGGGCAGAGAGCAGGCCAGACACCAGGGATCTGTTAAAAAAGGCTTCTCTCTTTAATCATCCCCTCCCCTTCTACAGATCACAACAGGACGACTATTACCAGTCAACAATGGAATTCACTGTACACAAGTCCCGGGTTTGTCCCATAATAATACAACTTCTTTTTTTACATTATACAAGTCCCTTTAGGTTAGGAGGTCTTCAAGAAGAAAAAAACCAAAAAAAATCATTTTATCCTCTTCTTGCGGTCTGCAGGGCGCAGGGGGTCCTGTATCCAAAGAGAGAACCCATCCCCTCAGTAGTCCCGCCAGGCGACGGCGCCCAGCGAGCCCAGAGCTGCACCTGCCCTGCCGGACGAGCTCCGCCGCAGCCCGACCACGCTGCACGGAGGGGCGCTCTTCGGCCAGCATCGGCCGCCCCGCTGGCCACCGGCACGCAGACGCCGGCCGGCCGCAGGCGGGGCTCCGGGCAGCTCGACGGGCGCTGGGAGGGAGCAGCCGCGAGGGCTCGGACGGGACGAGCTCCTCCTCTCCACACCCTGCAGAACAGGGCAAAACGCACCCCCTCTGCTTCTGGGGGTGTCTGCAGGCGAGAGGCATCGCGGGGCGCAGGAGGAGGCCTACCGCAGCAACATCTTCGCTCGTGCTCTCCGCAGCCCTCAGACACACACAAATCGTCCAACCTTGACTTTCTAAGAAAATAAAAGCTCTAATATATTACACTGAACCTCCAAAACAAAAAGAGCCGCACGGATGCGTTTTATCCCTGTAACCTAGTGTCCTGTTCTTCCTGCCCCGCCCAGCGCCAGGGCCAGCGGGGGGCCGCCCTGCGGGTCAGGGCTTGGCGATGTGGACCTCGCTGGCGCCGCTGCCGTTGGTGGTGGTGGTGATGATGTACTGCGCCGCGGGCGGCTGGGCGGCCGCCTGCTGCTGCGGCTCCAGCTGGTCAGGGTGCACGGGGGTGCTGCTCTGGGCAACGGCCGCCTGCTTGGGGTCCAGCTCCGCCTGCCCCTCCGAAATCACGTAGTGCGTCTGCAGGAAGAGGGGGGGGTCAGACAGCCGTCTCAAGTAAAAGCCTGAGCCGCACAGTCCAGACACCTGCCGCCTGTGAGCGGGACACCCAGGGCCCCGCTGGAGGCACTGCACCCCAGACAGAGCCCCGCCGCCTTACCCCGGGCTCGAGAGCCGGCAGTGCTGCACCGCCAGCCCGCCTGCACACACTGCAGAGGGAGTGCCTGCGACACAGGCATCAGCCTGCCAACGGCGAGCGGCGGGAGGTGAGGCCGACAGCAGGAAGCTCAAGGCTGAAGGATGCTGCGTACAACAGGACAGCTCGTTTTGGGGGTCACTCGCTGTGCCCCAGGCCAGACAACCGGGCCTTGGTTAAGAAAGCCTTCTCTTTTATCATGCCCTCCCCTACAGAGCAGGGCAGGGTGACTGTAACCAGAGCAGCAGGGCTCCTCCAGTGGGTGCCATCCCTGCTTCAGGCGCGGCAGGGCTCTCCACAGGCCAGCGTGTCAGAGAAGGGCAAGGAGGGGGCCTCGCATTTTAACAGCCGTCTCGGGGACACGCAGCCCAAAGAGCTGACAAACCCTCTGTAGCCACCGGCTTGCAAGAAACCTGCTGCACGCTCGAGTGACATCGCTGCGACAGTGACACCTTGCACAGAGGACCACACACACAGGCCGAAACCACACGCACCCCCCTCCTGACCTGGGACATGGTTTTGACCTGACCGCTGTTCACCGCGGTCACTGGGGCCCCGGTCTCCGCGATCACATACTGGGCATGGGGGAGAGTCATCATCTGGATCTCCGAGGCTGGACAGAAGGACGAGAGAGGAATGTAAAGGGCCTGGAACAGGGCTCTGAACCACACCGGCCCTCTCTTCAGCCCCTCGAGTAACAGCACAGTGTGCATCGAGTACGGTCGGCACCGGTCAAAGACTGACGCGATGCACATCAGCACTGCGACGACCAACAGTGCGGCCCTTGATTTCGGAACTTATTTCTCGATTCAGCAAAATCTTTTCCGGTTTCTCAGTCCAGTTACATTCTTCAAATTACAGGGAAGGTTTGGGAGCAACACCGAGCCCGAGGACAATCCTGTTGGCTCGTCTTCACTGCCAGAAGGTCTCGAGCTGGGGTACAGAGGAAAGTGTGCTTCAGTGGGTGGGGAGCACATCCCCAGCTACAAGTCAAGATCGCGAAGATGCCATAGAGCTTTTGAAAAAGACACAGACTGCCACTACACTTAGGAAACAGATCCACGGTATTTCAGCACTATTTCATAAAATGGAGCCAGCTGTCCATTCTGGAACACAAAGATATTTTCTAATCCTAGGGGCCGATCAGTGAAAAAGAAGAAGGGCTCATTCGGTTCGTGAAAACTATGACCAGTGTGTCGCTCTCCTCATTCTGTCTCTACACAGTATTCCGGACTCTGGAGCACTGCTGCACACAAACACGGAGTGCACGTGTGAGGATGTTTGGTGAGCACATGACATGTGTGTGCTTATAGCAGGGTCTCCAGTCCTGGTCCTGCAGGGTTTCTGGGTCTCGAGCGCAGCAGAGGGGATGGCAGTGATCACCCACAGGCAAACACCGGCAACCACACCCACCCTCCAGGGCCAGGGCCGGGGGCCTCTGTATGACACACGAGTATGTCCAGCCAGTCACTCACAGTAGCCCCTGTAGTTCCAGTTGCTGGGCAGGTAGGCGTGCTGCACTGCCCCCTGCTGCTGAGACGAGGGTGTCTGCAGGGTGTGGCTCTGCGCCAGGGTTACCGGGGTGACGGTCTGTAACTGGGAGGGGCTCAGCTCCTGCGTCGCCTGCTGGGAGGAGGGGCTAAGTGGCTGCCCAGCTACCTGGGAATAAAAGGGAGAAGAGTCTTTAGACGAGCTGCCCAATCCTGAAGAGAACGGGACCTGGCTCCCTTTAACATCATTAACCACAGGTTTTCTCATCACGCACACAAACATCTTGACATTTCTTTGTATTAAGGGTATTTTGTCCCAGTTTCTGCCCCAGTTGACACCGTACTCATCTGATAAAAGAGCAGCACAAACTGAAGATGCTTTAAATCCATAAGTGAATCTTCAGCAAAGAAACTTCGATGAGAACGGTTCCCAGCACGACCTGCCCTGCTCTGGCTTCAGATATCAAAACGCTGCCATCTCCCCCTTGCTGCGAGACTGCACTGGTCTCTCACGGCTGGGCTGCTTCACGGACGAACCACATCGGAAAGGCCAGCCAACCCCTCGCCCTGAAGAGACGCAGACGGCGCACGCCCACAAGGCGCCCCTCTCGCAGGAGGCCCGAACCCCAGCGGGAAGGTGCGAGTCTCCCTCTGGCCCCGCCCCCGGCCGGTTACCTGCGCGGAGCCCTGCGCGGAGCCGGCCGGCTCGGCCAGCTGGATGTGCTGCACCTGGATGGAGTGCTGCGTGTAGCCGTGGGGCTCGTGCAGCTGGCTGACGTCCACCGTGGAATGCTGGGAGGTGTGCGGAGAGGACGCCTGGCGGGGGGAAGACAGGGTGCAAACTTTCAGAGGAAAACTACCAACAGTCTGTGCGGGATGTTAGGGAGTTATACGTCTATAGCTCTTTTCTGGACTCTCCACCCAGAGCTCTTTACAGGTCACAGGGATCCCCTCCACCCCCACCAGTGTGTACCCCCACCTGGATGATGCTCCAGTCCGCTCCCCACACACCAGCTCTCAGTGGGGAGGAGAGCAGAGTGATGAGGCCAGTTCAGAGACGGGGGGTATTAGGAGGCCATGATGGGTAAAGACCAGGGGGAAATTTGGCCAGGACACTGGGGTAACACCCCTACTCTTCTCGAGAAACACCCTGGGATTGTTAATGACCTCAGAGAGTCAGGACCTCGGTTTTACATCTCATCTGAAGGACGGCGCCTGTTTACAGTCTAGTGTCCCCATCACTGTACTGGGGCATTAGGACCCACACAGACCCCAGGGTGAGCGCCCCCTGCTGGCTCCACTGACACCTCTCCCAGCAGCAGCCTCAGCTCTCCCAGGAGTCTCCCCTCCAGGTACTGGCCAGGCTCTCACTGCTGGGCTCCAGTGGGCGGCCAGCTGGGAGATATGGCTGCTGGCAAAACAAACTCCAGGTCTCAGTGGGATCTGAACCCACAACCACCAGGCCGCGAGCACAGAGACTCTGCTCTGTTGAGCTGCTCAGATCGGCACAAGAAACAGGAACAGGGTTTTCCTGCAGCCCTGCTCTCTGGACGGGAGTGTCGGGAGAATGGCAGCAGCAGCCCGTGGGCTGGAGGGCCCAGAACAGATCCCCTGCAGTGGCAGCAGGCTGCAACGGGTCACGGCGAGCGCCCCTCACCGGCGCCACCTGCACGACCTGCAGCTGGATGTGCTGCGGCTGCGCCTGGGACACGGGGATGTACTGGATCCGCTGGTAGTCCCCCTGGGGCGTCCGGTAGTCCGAGGTCAGGGTCTGGGAGAGCTCCGTCATGGCCTGCGTCAGCAGGTCTGTGGTCTGGGACGGAGACAGAGGCACAGTCAGAGGCGCGAGGCGCAGCCCTGGGCGTCAGGGACTCGCTGCAGAGCTCCAGCCCTCCACACTTCCTCACTTCAGTTTGGTGCACACGGTCCCCATGAGGGAGAGTACCGAGACTGTCTGTCTGGCTGAAACTGACTGTAAGGAACCTGGAAATATCTGAAATCTTCAATCGTGGACACTATTGAATACTGTACTGACGATATACAATACAGTCCTGCACGCTGCTTGGAAATCAAACAACTCTATAACTTCTTAGATATCAGACAATATAAGAGCAGAGATCAATAAGGCGCTCAGTCTTTTGGAAAACGAAAACAAGTTGTTTTTAAAAATCCTTTGAAGTAACTTACTCCAGCGGCTGATCATTTTAACTCCCTGAATCGACCTTTCTTAATTAACATCCCTTCGCTTAGGAAGCGGATTAGCTGACAGCCAGCAGCGTGTGTGTCTGTGTGCGCCCCCGCGCCCTCACCACCACGGCCTCCGCGGTCGAGCTGTCGCTGGTGATGACAGCCGGCGTGCTGCTGATGATGGCCGTGCCCAGAGGCGTCTGGATGGTGTTGGCCAGCTGTGCAAACTCGGGGTGCTTCTTCCGGATGTGCTGGACCATCTTGGTCTGTGGGAAAGGAGGAGGACACGGAGAGAGACGGGCAGGGTCAGAGGGAACAGTCTGCAGCTCCAGCCATTCAGGACGCAGATTCCCAGGATGAGCTTACTGGGTTGATGACATATTTCATGACGGAACGCCGAGACTGTGTGGAGACCCAGGCAGACTGATCCCGACTCCTCCACACAGCAGAGCGCAATAAACTCAACCGTCTCCTGCAGGCAAAAGGCACAAGGGTGCGAGCGGACAGCAGGGCAGTGGTTACCAGCTGCAGGCTTCAGCAAAGCACCGACAGGTCAGCTCGTAGGCCCAAGGGGCACAGTCGTTACCTTAAACTCTTGCACACCCTGTGTATTGAAACCTGAGACAAGAGGTGCTTCTGCGCTCGAACGGGGGTGGGTGTGGAGAACGAGGCCCGGGTGGGCTGGCAGCCCTCCTCACATTCAGGAGACGGGAACGAGGACTCGTGGTCGCGCCCTGTCTGGGCGACAGGCCACACTGCCGGACTCAGGCTGGCGGCGTAGCCGTCTCGGCACCAGGACTAGCGCCTCCCCACCCCGTCAGCCGGGAGCAGTGCTCCCGATCCGGCTGCAGGCGCTCACCTTGCTGCTGTACTGCTTGGAGCAGTGCGGGCAGCAGACGGGCGCGGTGGCGATGGTGCCGGTCAGCTGCGTGTGGGTGCTGAGCATGGGGTCGGGCTCCCCCGGGCCGGCCGGCCGCAGCTTGCGGATGCTGGGGGGCAGCTCGGCGCCGGGGTGGTTCTTCAGGATGTGGGCCTTCCGCTTGCTGGCACTCTTGTACACCTGCCGGAGAGGCCACAGTCAGCCGAGCAGGGGGAGCACGGCTTCCGGAGCCACTCCCCACTCCGGGATCTCCGGCTGAACACGGAGAGAGAGACAGAGCTGCGAGAGCACCTTGTCGCAGTACTGGCAGAAGTAGTCTCTGTTGGGCTTGATGATGGGCAGGGTGAGCTCTGGCACCTCGTCGATCCTCATGTCAGGGTGGCGCTTGGACAGGTGGTTCACCTGGAGGGGCGACACCGGGAGTTTCAGGGCCCCTCTCAGACACACACCTCCCCTCCCTGCGTGACGCAGCAGATGCGGGGTGTTGATGGATTTTAAACAACCTGCTTCTCACCCCCCTCCCAGACACACACACACACACACACACACGCCCGCGGGGGCCCCTCCCAGACACGCACACACACACACGCCCGCGGGGGCCCCTCCCAGACGCGCACACACACGCCCGCGGGGGCCCCTCCCAGACGCGCACACACACGCCCGCGGGGGCCCCTCCCAGACGCGCACACACACACGCCCGCGGGGGCCCCTCCCAGACGCGCACACACACACGCCCGCGGGGGCCCCTCCCAGACACGCACACACACGCCCGCGGGGGCCTCACCAGCATGCCCCGGCGCCGGAAGCCCATCATGCAGAGCCGGCACTTGAACATGAAGCTCTCGAAGTCCGTGGACGGCACCTTCTGCTTCAGCGTCTTGGAGCGGTGGATGCGGTCGGCCTTCTTGGCCTCGCGCTCCGGGTTGTGCATGCGCTGCATGTGCTCCCGCAGCTTGTCCTTCCTCTGGGGCACGGGAAACAGGAGGAGTCACGCTCGCAGCCGGCGCGGCCAGGCCCGCCCCTGCTCCGCGAGCTGGCTTACTTCCCGTCCTCTTATCCAGCCCAAGCCCCCCCATCTCTCCCCAGGCCTCCCTGCCCCCCACGGCTCCTCACCTTGAACTGCTTCCCGCAGGTGGAGCACAGGAAGTCCTTGCGGTCCGAGTGCCGCAGCATGTGCAGCCTCAGCTTGTCGGGCCGGCAGAAGGCCTTGTCGCACTCGGTGCACTGGTAGACCTTCTCCGAGTGGAAGCTGCGCACGTGCTTCTTCACCTGCAGGGGGCGAAGGTGAGACACGAGAGAGTCACACAGGGCAGAGGCTGAGGCAGCCTGGGGCACCGTGTGCTGGCACAGGTCACAAGCGGCGCATCAGTCAAGCGCATCCGAGCCACACCAGCTTATCTGTGCGATCTGCTAGCAGAGCAGGCGTATAATCCACTAAAATTGAGCATCAGTACAAAACCAGCCCCGCAATCCGACAGGCTGATCGGCGCAACAGAGCAGAGTCTAGCCGTCTGGCCGCCAGCTGGGGGAGTATCGGTGCAGCAGAGCAGTCTGTCTGTCTGTCTGTCAGCTGGGCAGCGTATCGGTACAGCAGAGCAGTCTGTCCGTCTGTCTGTCAGCTGGGGGGCGTATCAGTGCAGCAGAGCAGTCTGTCCGTCTGTCTGTCAGCTGGGGGGCGTATCAGTGCAGCAGAGCAGTCTGTCTGTCAGCTGGGCGGTGTATCAGTGCAGCAGAGCAGTCTGTCTGTCTGTCTGTCTGTCAGCTGGGCGGCGCATCAGTGCAGCAGAGCAGTCTGTCAGCTGGGTGGCGCATCGGTGCAGCAGAGCAGTCTGTCTGTCAGCTGGACGGCGCATCGGTGCAGCAGAGCAGTCTGTCCGTCTGTCCGCCAGCTGGGGGGCGTATCAGTGCAGCAGAGCAGTCTGTCCGTCTGTCCGCCAGCTGGGGGGCGTATCAGTGCAGCAGAGCAGTCTGTCTGTCCGCCAGCTGGGCGGCGTATCAGTGCAGCAGAGCAGTCTGTCTGTCTGTCTGTCTGTCTGTCTGTCTGTCTGTCAGCTGGGCGGCGCATCAGTGCAGCAGATCAGTCTGTCTGTCTGTCTGTCTGTCTGTCTGTCTGTCTGTCTGTCTGTCTGTCAGCTGGGCAGCGCATCGGTGCAGCAGAGCAGTCTGTCTGTCTGTCAGCTGGGCGGCGTATCGGTGCAGCAGAGCAGTCTGTCTGTCTGTCTATCTGTCCGCCAGCTGGGCGGCGAATCGGTGCAGCAGAGCAGTCTGTCCGTCTGTCCATCTGTCCGTCAGCTGGGGGCGTATCGGTGCAGCAGAGCAGTCCGTCCGTCCGTCCGTCCGTCCGTCCGTCCGTCCGTCCGCCAGCTGGGCGGCCTATCAGTGCAGCAGATCAGTCTGTCCGTCCGTCCACCAGCTGGGCGGCGTATCGGTGCAGCAGAGCAGTCTGTCCGTCTGTCTGTCCGTCCGTCCGTCAGCTGGGCGGCGTATCGGTGCAGCAGAGCAGTCTGTCCGTCTGTCCGCCAGCTGGGGGGCGTATCGGTGCAGCAGAGCAGTCTGTCCGTCTGTCTGTCCGTCCGTCCGTCCGCCAGCTGGGCGGCGTATCGGTGCAGCAGAGCAGTCTGTCCGTCTGTCCGCCAGCTGGGGGGCGTATCAGTGCAGCAGAGCAGTCTGTCTGTCTGTCTGTCAGCTGGGCGGCGTATCAGTGCAGCAGAGCAGTCTGTCTGTCTGTCTGTCAGCTGGGCGGCGCATCAGTGCAGCAGAGCAGTCTGTCAGCTGGGTGGCGCATCGGTGCAGCAGAGCAGTCTGTCCGTCTGTCCGCCAGCTGGGGGGCGTATCAGTGCAGCAGAGCAGTCTGTCCGTCTGTCCGCCAGCTGGGGGGCGTATCAGTGCAGCAGATCAGTCTGTCCGTCCGTCCACCAGCTGGGCGGCGTATCGGTGCAGCAGAGCAGTCTGTCCGTCTGTCTGTCCGTCCGTCCGTCCGCCAGCTGGGCGGCGTATCGGTGCAGCAGAGCAGTCTGTCCGTCTGTCCGCCAGCTGGGGGGCGTATCAGTGCAGCAGAGCAGTCTGTCTGTCTGTCTGTCAGCTGGGCGGCGTATCAGTGCAGCAGAGCAGTCTGTCTGTCTGTCTGTCAGCTGGGCGGCGCATCAGTGCAGCAGAGCAGTCTGTCAGCTGGGTGGCGCATCGGTGCAGCAGAGCAGTCTGTCCGTCTGTCCGCCAGCTGGGGGGCGTATCAGTGCAGCAGAGCAGTCTGTCCGTCTGTCCGCCAGCTGGGGGGCGTATCAGTGCAGCAGAGCAGTCTGTCTGTCTGTCTGTCTGTCAGCTGGGCGGCGCATCAGTGCAGCAGATCAGTCTGTCTGTCTGTCTGTCTGTCTGTCTGTCAGCTGGGCAGCGCATCGGTGCAGCAGAGCAGTCTGTCTGTCTGTCAGCTGGGCGGCGTATCGGTGCAGCAGAGCAGTCTGTCTGTCTGTCTATCTGTCCGTCCGTCCGCCAGCTGGGCGGCGTATCGGTGCAGCAGAGCAGTCTGTCCGTCTGTCTGTCCGTCCGTCCGTCCGCCAGCTGGGCGGCGTATCGGTGCAGCAGAGCAGTCTGTCCGTCTGTCTGTCCGTCCGTCCGTCCGCCAGCTGGGCGGCGTATCGGTGCAGCAGAGCAGTCTGTCCGTCTGTCCGTCCGTCCGCCAGCTGGGCGGCGTATCGGTGCAGCAGAGCAGTCTGTCCGTCCGTCCGCCAGCTGGGCGGCGTATCGGTGCAGCAGAGCAGTCTGTCCGTCCGTCCGCCAGCTGGGCGGCGTATCGGTGCAGCAGAGCAGTCTGTCCATCCGTCCGCCAGCTGGGCGGCGTATCGGTGCAGCAGAGCAGGCTGTCCGTCTGTCCGTCAGCTGGGGGCGTATCTGTGCAGCAGAGCAGTCTGTCCATCTGTCCGTCTGTCTGTCCGCCAGCTGGGCGGCGTATCGGTGCAGCAGAGCAGTCTGTCCGTCCGTCCGTCCGTCTGTCCGTCCGTCAGCTGGGCGGCGTATCGGTGCAGCAGAGCAGTCTGTCCGTCCGTCCGCCAGCTGGGCGGCGTATCGGTGCAGCAGAGCAGTCTGTCCGTCTGTCCGTCCGTCCACCAGCTGGGCGGCGTATCGGTGCAGCAGAGCAGTCTGTCCGTCTGTCTGTCCGTCCGTCCGTCCGCCAGCTGGGCGGCGTATCGGTACAGCAGAGCAGTCTGTCCGTCTGTCCGCCAGCTGGGGGGCGTATCAGTGCAGCAGAGCAGTCTGTCTGTCTGTCTGTCTGTCTGTCAGCTGGGCGGCGTATCAGTGCAGCAGAGCAGTCTGTCTGTCTGTCTGTCAGCTGGGCGGCGCATCAGTGCAGCAGAGCAGTCTGTCAGCTGGGTGGCGCATCGGTGCAGCAGAGCAGTCTGTCTGTCTGCTGGACGGCGCATCGGTGCAGCAGAGCAGTCTGTCCGTCTGTCCGCCAGCTGGGGGGCGTATCAGTGCAGCAGAGCAGTCTGTCCGTCTGTCCGCCAGCTGGGGGGCGTATCAGTGCAGCAGAGCAGTCTGTCTGTCCGCCAGCTGGGCGGCGTATCAGTGCAGCAGAGCAGTCTGTCTGTCTGTCTGTCTGTCTGTCAGCTGGGCGGCGCATCAGTGCAGCAGATCAGTCTGTCTGTCTGTCAGCTGGGCAGCGCATCGGTGCAGCAGAGCAGTCTGTCTGTCTGTCAGCTGGGCGGCGTATCGGTGCAGCAGAGCAGTCTGTCTGTCTGTCTGTCTATCTGTCCGTCCGTCCGCCAGCTGGGCGGCGTATCGGTGCAGCAGAGCAGTCTGTCCGTCTGTCTGTCCGTCCGTCCGTCCGCCAGCTGGGCGGCGTATCGGTGCAGCAGAGCAGTCTGTCCGTCTGTCTGTCCGTCCGTCCGTCCGCCAGCTGGGCGGCGTATCGGTGCAGCAGAGCAGTCTGTCCGTCTGTCCGTCCGTCCGCCAGCTGGGCGGCGTATCGGTGCAGCAGAGCAGTCTGTCCGTCTGTCCGTCCGTCCGCCAGCTGGGCGGCGTATCGGTGCAGCAGAGCAGTCTGTCCGTCTGTCCGTCCGTCCGCCAGCTGGGCGGCGTATCGGTGCAGCAGAGCAGTCTGTCCGTCTGTCCGTCCGTCCGCCAGCTGGGCGGCGTATCGGTGCAGCAGAGCAGTCTGTCCGTCCGTCCGTCCGCCAGCTGGGCGGCGTATCGGTGCAGCAGAGCAGTCTGTCCGTCTGTCCGTCCGTCCGCCAGCTGGGCGGCGTATCGGTGCAGCAGAGCAGTCTGTCCGTCTGTCCGTCCGTCCGCCAGCTGGGCGGCGTATCGGTGCAGCAGAGCAGTCTGTCCGTCCGTCCGCCAGCTGGGCGGCGTATCGGTGCAGCAGAGCAGTCTGTCCGTCTGTCTGTCCGTCCGCCAGCTGGGCGGCATATCGGTGCAGCAGAGCAGTCTGTCCGTCCGTCCGCCAGCTGGGCGGCGTATCGGTGCAGCAGAGCAGTCTGTCTGTCCGTCTGTCCGTCCGTCCGCCAGCTGGGCAGCGTATCGGTGCAGCAGAGCAGTCTGTCCGTCCGTCCGCCAGCTGGGCGGCGTATCGGTGCAGCAGAGCAGTCTGTCCGTCCGTCCGTCCGTCCGCCAGCTGGGTGGCGTATCGGTGCAGCAGAGCAGTCTGTCCGTCCGTCCGTCCGTCCACCAGCTGGGCGGCGTATCGGTGCAGCAGAGCAGTCTGTCCGTCCGTCCGTCCGCCAGCTGGGCGGCGTATCGGTGCAGCAGAGCAGTCTGTCCGTCCGTCCGTCCGCCAGCTGGGCGGTGTATCGGTGCAGCAGAGCAGTCTGTCCGTCCGTCCGTCCGTCCGCCAGCTGGGCGGCGTATCGGTGCAGCAGAGCAGTCTGTCCGTCCGTCCGTCCGTCCGCCAGCTGGGCGGCGTATCGGTGCAGCAGAGCAGTCTGTCCGTCTGTCCGTCCGTCCGCCAGCTGGGCGGCGCACCGGTGCAGCAGATCAGTCCGTCTGTCTGTCTGTCCGTCAGCTGGGCGGCGTATCGGTGCAGCAGAGCAGTCTGTCCATCTGTCCGTCCGTCCGCCAGCTGGGCAGCGTATCGGTGCAGCAGAGCAGTCTGTCCGTCTGTCCGTCCGTCCGTCAGCTGGGCGGCGTATCGGTGCAGCAGAGCAGTCTGTCCGTCTGTCTGTCCGTCCGCCAGCTGGGCGGCATATCGGTGCAGCAGAGCAGTCTGTCCGTCCGTCCGCCAGCTGGGCGGCGTATCGGTGCAGCAGAGCAGTCTGTCTGTCCGTCCGCCAGCTGGGCGGCGTATCGGTGCAGCAGAGCAGTCTGTCCGTCTGTCTGTCCGTCCGCCAGCTGGGCGGCATATCGGTGCAGCAGAGCAGTCTGTCCGTCCGTCCGCCAGCTGGGCGGCGTATCGGTGCAGCAGAGCAGTCTGTCTGTCCGTCTGTCCGTCCGTCCGCCAGCTGGGCAGCGTATCGGTGCAGCAGAGCAGTCCGTCCGTCCGTCCGCCAGCTGGGTGGCGTATCGGTGCAGCAGAGCAGTCTGTCCGTCCGTCCGTCCGTCCACCAGCTGGGCGGCGTATCGGTGCAGCAGAGCAGTCTGTCCGTCCGTCCGTCCGCCAGCTGGGCGGCGTATCGGTGCAGCAGAGCAGTCTGTCCGTCCGTCCGTCCGCCAGCTGGGCGGCGTATCGGTGCAGCAGAGCAGTCTGTCCGTCCGTCCGTCCGTCCGCCAGCTGGGCGGCGTATCGGTGCAGCAGAGCAGTCTGTCCGTCCGTCCGTCCGTCCGCCAGCTGGGCGGCGTATCGGTGCAGCAGAGCAGTCTGTCCGTCTGTCCGTCCGTCCGCCAGCTGGGCGGCGCACCGGTGCAGCAGATCAGTCCGTCTGTCTGTCTGTCCGTCAGCTGGGCGGCGTATCGGTGCAGCAGAGCAGTCTGTCCATCTGTCCGTCCGTCCGCCAGCTGGGCAGCGTATCGGTGCAGCAGAGCAGTCTGTCCGTCTGTCCGTCCGTCCGTCAGCTGGGCGGCATATCGGTGCAGCAGAGCAGTCTGTCCGTCTGTCTGTCAGCTGGGGGCGTATCGGTGCAGCAGAGCAGTCTGTCCGTCCGTCCGTCAGCTGGGGGCGTATCTGTGCAGCAGAGCAGTCTGTCCATCTGTCCGTCCGTCTGTCCGCCAGCTGGGCGGCGTATCGGTGCAGCAGAGCAGTCTGTCCGTCCGTCCGTCCGTCCGTCCGTCCGTCCGTCAGCTGGGCGGCGTATCGGTGCAGCAGAGCAGTCTGTCCGTCCGTCCGCCAGCTGGGCGGCGTATCGGTGCAGCAGAGCAGTCTGTCCGTCTGTCCGTCCGTCCGCCAGCTGGGCGGCGTATCGGTGCAGCAGAGCAGTCTGTCTGTCTGTCAGCTGGGCGGCGCATCGGTGCAGCAGAGCAGTCTGTCTGTCTGTCAGCTGGGTGGCGCATCGGTGCAGCAGAGCAGTCTGTCTGTCTGTCAGCTGGGCGGCGCATCGGTGCAGCAGAGCAGTCTGTCTGTCTGTCAGCTGGGCGGCGCATCAGTGCAGCAGATCAGTCTGTCTGTCTGTCCGTCCGTCTGTCAGCTGGGGGGCGTATCGGTGCAGCAGAGCAGTCTGTCCGTCCGTCCGGCAGCTGGGGGCGTAACGGTGCAGCAGAGCAGTCTGTCTGTCTGTCTGTCTGTCAGCTGGGCGGCGCATCTGTGCAGCAGACCAGTCTGTCCGTCCGTCCGGCAGCTGGGCGGCATATCAGTGCAGCAGAGCAGTCTGTCCATCTGTCCGTCAGCTGGGGGCATATCTGTGCAGCAGAGCAGTCTGTCCGTCCGTCCGGCAGCTGGGCGGCATATCAGTGCAGCAGAGCAGTCTGTCCGTCCGTCCGGCAGCTGGGCGGCGTATCGGTGCAGCAGAGCAGTCTGTCCATCCGTCCGTCCGTCCGTCCGTCCGTCCGTCAGCTGGGCGGCGTATCGGTACAACAGAGCAGTCTGTCTGTCTGTCCGCCAGCTGGGCGGCCTATCAGTGCAGCAGATCAGTCTGTCTGTCTGTCTGTCAGCTGGGGGCGTATCGGTGCAGCAGAGCAGTCTGTCCGTCTGTCTGTCTGTCCGTCTGTCAGCTGGGCGGCGTATCGGTGCAGCAGAGCAGTCCGTCAGCCCATCTGTCAGTCTGTTGGGGCGTCAGCTGGTCTGTCTGTCCGTCTGTGGGGTGTCAGTCTGTCGGGGCGTCAGCCTGGGTGTCAGTCCGTCCATCGGGGCGTCCATCCGTCGGGGCGTCCGCCTGTGGGGCGTCCGCCTGTGGGGCGTCAGCCTGTCCGTCCGTCTGTGGGGCGTCAGTCCGTCGGGGCGTCAGTCCGTCTGTCTGTGGGGCATCAGTCCGTCCGTCAGTCAGTCTGTCAGGGCGTCAGTCCGTCTGTCTGTGGGGCATCAGTCCGTCGGGGCGTCAGTCCGTCCGTCTGTGGGGCGTCAGCCTGTCGGGGCGTCAGTCCGTCGGGGCGTCAGTCCGTCCGTCAGTAGGGTGTAAGTCTGTCGGGGCGTCAGTCCGTCCGTCTGTGGGGCGTCAGCCTGTTGGGGCGTCAGCCGGTCCGTCTGTAGGGTGTCAGTCTGTCGGGGCGTCAGCCGGTCCGTCTGTGGGGCGTCAGCCTGTCGGGGCGTCAGCCGGTCCGTCTGTAGGGTGTCAGCCTGTCGGGGCGTCAGCCGGTCCGTCTGTAGGGCGTCAGCCTGTCGGGGCGTCAGCCGGTCCGTCTGTGGGGCGTCAGCCTGTCGGGGCGTCAGTCCGTCCGTCTGTAGGGTGTCAGTCTGTCGGGGCGTCAGCCCGTCCGTCTGTGGGGCGTCAGCCTGTCGGGGTGTCAGCCTGTCCATCCGTCTGTGGGGCGTCAGTCCGTCGGGGCGTCAGTCCATCTGTCTGTGGGGCATCAGTCCGTCCGTCAGTCCGTCGGGGCATCAGTCCGTCCGTCTGTAGGGTGTCAGTCTGTCGGGGCGTCAGTCCGTCCGTCTGTGGGGCGTCAGTCCGTCGGGGCGTCAGCCGGTCCGTCAGTCCGTCCGTCTGTGGGGCGTCAGTCCGTCCGTCAGTCCGTCGGGGCGTCAGTCCGTCCGTCTGTAGGGTGTCAGCCTGTCGGGGCGTCAGCCTGTCCGTCCGTCTGTGGGGCGTCAGTCCGTCCGGGCGTCAGTCCGTCTGTCTGTGGGGCATCAGTCCGTCCGTCAGCCTGTCGGGGCGTCAGTCCGTCTGTCTGTGGGGCGTCAGCCTGTCGGGGCGTCAGTCCGTCGGGGCGTCAGCCTGTGGGGGCGTCAGCCGGTCTGTCTGTGGGGGCGTCAGCCGGTCCGTCTGTATTGCAGTCGGTCAGGGTATCAGTACCTCAGCGTGTCACTACCTCAGCGGGGGGCTCCCGGGGCGTCACTACCTCAGTGGGGGGCTCCCGGGGCGTCACTACCTCAGCGGGGGGGCTCGCAGGGCTGTCACTACCTCAGCGGGGGGCTCGCGGGGCGGGGGGCTCCCGGGGCTGTCACTACCGCAGCGGGGGGGCTCGCGGGGCGTCACTACTGCAGCGGGGGGCTCGCGGGGCTGTCACTACCGCAGCGGGGGGGCTCGCGGGGCTGTCACTACCGCAGCGGGGGGGCTCGCGGGGCGTCACTACTGCAGCGGGGGGCTCCCGGGGCTGTCACTACCTCAGCGGGGGGCTCGCGGGGCGTCACTACCGCAGCGGGGGGGCTCGCGGGGCTGTCACTACCTCAGCGGGGGGGCTCGCGGGGCGGGGGGCTCCCGGGGCTGTCACTACCTCAGCGGGGGGCTCGCGGGGCGTCACTACCGCAGCGGGGGGCTCGCGGGGCGGGGGGCTCCCGGGGCTGTCACTACCTCAGCGGGGGGCTCGCGGGGCGTCACTACCGCAGCGGGGGGGCTCGCGGGGCTGTCACTACCTCAGCGGGGGGCTCGCGGGGCGTCACTACCGCAGCGGGGGGCTCGCGGGGCTGTCACTACCTCAGCGGGGGGGCTCGCGGGGCGTCACTACCTCAGCGGGGGGGCTCGCGGGGCGGGGGGCTCCCGGGGCTGTCACTACCTCAGCGGGGGGCTCCCGGGGCGTCACTACCTCAGCGGGGGGCTCCCGGGGCGTCACTACCTCAGCGGGGGGGCTCGCGGGGCGGGGGGCTCCCGGGGCTGTCACTACCGCAGCGGGGGGCTCGCGGGGCGTCACTACCGCAGCGGGGGGCTCGCGGGGCGTCACTACCGCAGCGGGGGGGCTCGCGGGGCTCAGCGAGCAGTGCGGCGCGGCGCTCGGGCACTCCCGCGCTCTCTCACCTGGATGAAGTCGCTGAAGCGCTTCTTGCAGGAGGGGCAGGTGAAGCAGCCGTCGCTCAGGTGGACGCCCACGTGCTCCTTGAGCAGGTCCAGCCGGTCGAAGGACTCGGGGCAGAAGAGGCAGGAGTAGGTCTTCTGGTCGGAGTGCAGGCGCATGTGGCCCTCCAGGGCGGCGCTGCTGAGGAAGCCCTTGTTGCACACGTGGCAGGTGAGCGGGCAGCTGCCGTCCCGCCCGTGGAAACGCAGGTGCTGGTCCAGCTTGTCCTTCTCCCGGAAGGCCTTCCCGCACTGAGAGCACTTGAAGGGCCGGAAGGTCTTCCGGATGAAGAGGTGCTGCAGCGCGGCGTTCTGCCGGACACAGGGAGAGAAGGGGATCGGGAAGAATAAGACAGCTCCAGATGCCCAGCGATGTCATGGCTATCACTCCTCACCGATTCCCTTACAGGTTTTTTTCATCATTTCTATGCCTTTAAAATTCGAGACTTAAAAGGCGGTAATCGGATGGAGCCTACCTGTAAGTCCATCTTCAGGAGGCAGAGAGAGAGAGAGAGAGAAAGAGACAGACACGAAGGTCAAAGCAGCAAAGAGCACCGGGGGCCGGAGACACAGATCCACACCACACTAAGATCTGGTTACCCTGCTCTTCCCTTTCGGTCTCTCTCGGACGCATCGGGACAGTGAACCGTCCGCGCCGAGGCTGCGGGACGAGTGAGGAAGAGTAACCAGAAGCAACCGCGACACCGCGGCGTGGGTCCCACACCCAGAAGAGCAGCTGGGGAAGGCCTGCTCGGCTGTGGGCCATGTGCCTGCCTGGCCAGCAGGGGGCAGCGTACCCGTATCCTCTTAGCGCGGCGCATGTCTTCGGGGGTCAGGTGGGGGTCAGCGGGGCTGCCCTGGTCCCCGTCGTCCTTCAGGGGCTCGGGGGGGTCGGCGCCGGGCGGCTCGGGGGGGGGCTCGCTGGGGGGGGGCTGGGGCTGGGGCTCGGCCTGGGCGGAGGGGTCGGCGCCGGCCCCTGGGCCCCCGGGCTCCGCGGCCTTCAGCCCATTCAGAGTCCCCTCGGACCCCTGCCCAAACTGCACCTTGCCAGGGAAGCCCAGCATCTCCTGCAAGCAGAGAACACAAACCCCTTCACCAGCGAGACAGGGGGCTCCAGCGGGCACAGCCAGGGTCCGAAACGCAGCTACAGGCAGGCAAGCTCCCGTCGGCCTCAGTCTCAAACAAGCTGACGGTTCTGCTTCGTCTTCTTTCCGACATCTCCTGCATGTCGGACTTATACACAATGGGACCCAAATCTTCAGCCTCCCAGCTGTCCCTGGTCAGCAGCAGCCCAGCTGCAGGGGCTCGAGTTAGTCCCTGTTGTCCGAGCCGGGACCCCCAGCTCACCTGCGCGCGGTCCTCGCTGCTCTCCGCGGGGGTGTCCAGGCGCATGAACTTGGGGGGCCGCCCCGGCCTCCGGCCCGGCCCGAAGCGCCTCCTGCCGCGGCCCCGGTTGCGCCCCTTCGCCCTGGACGGCAGGGAGGAGAGCGTGCGGTCAGAGAGCTGGGAGACGGCCCGTGCTCACGCTCCTCACACGCACTGCAAATGATCGCCCCCCCCCCAGCGGGCCAGAGTGCGCACACACACACACACACACACACACACACCCCCCCCGCGGGCCAGAGTACACACACACACACACCCCGCGGGCCAGAGCGCGCGCGCACGCACACACACACACCCACCCCCGCGGGCCAGAGTGCACACACACACACACACACACACACACACCCCAGCGGGCCGCGGGCCGTTACCTGCTGAGGAAGTCCAGCTTGTCGTCGTGCATGTTGAGGTGCTGCTGCAGCTGCTCCGAGCTCATGAACCGCCGGTTGCACTCGTAGCAGGGCCAGTTCTTCTCCTGCTCCCGCAGCACTGCGCACACACACAGGCCAACGGTTCACCAAGGGCCAAGCGGACGACCACCGCAACGGAGCCCATGCCCTCGCTGGGGGCAGAGCGCTCGTCGCTGGTCCACACCCAGAGGACAAGCACCGCCTGCACCGCCTCAGGGTGCCTCGAGAGAGGAGACCAGCCCCATCACAGAAGCCGCAGAACGGCTGCCCCGCGCTGGCCGAGCAGCAGAGAACCCTAAAGAGCCGTCTCCTTGAACCTGCTGGCGAGCCGAGACTGCAGGCCCTCAGGAGAGCACAGCCGACAGGACCGTCGCTGCGGGCGCGGCTCGAGCCGCGGAGCCGAGAAGCCCTGTCCTGAGCCCCAGGCCGGCGAGAGGCTCCGGTCTCCAGGGCCAGAGGTCAAGATGCCAGCCGCTCTCACAGCAAAGAGCACCGAGAAAAAGGATTCACCGGCGGAAAACAATCAATACGGTCCCAATAATCCCCTCCAAGTCAGGAGGAGTAAGACACGCATCATGCGTTGAGTCTCCCAGTAATCCGAGGGCAATGCTTCACAGCGAGTTTCAGACGGAGTTTAAACATGTCTGAGATTGCGTTATTTTTAAAAAGGTGAAGAATTTTAAACTCCCAAGTCTCCTTATTACGACCACCTCTTTAAATTAAAAAGGCCAGTGAAGGAATATCGAGTGCAGCTCTTAACACCTTGACAAATACCCAAACTACTTACAAAATCGATTTAGAACCAGTAAGCCATCACCTACCACACAACGTGCAACAAAAGCACTATTCTGTAACTAATGTACTTAGGAGTTTGCTGGTTTTTGATATTTTAATTGAAATACGGTTAAGGCTTCCATAACTGACAAACCACTTGAGTAGCCTGCTGTGGGGGAGGGACATACGAACTCCACGCAGACAGCACCCCAGGAATTGAACCCAGTGTCCGATCGCCGCGAGGCAGCAGTGCTAATCACTGCACCCGACACCCTGTGCAAGACTGATACAGGGGAAAAAAACAAAACCAGCTACTCCATCTTAAACGGGTAGATCAGAAATAACTGACCAAGCTGAACTCCTAAAAAAACTGAAGACAAACATTCAAACTGCTTGATAAAAAATGAAGATGTCCACCTTTCCTCTCCTCCTCCGTGACATCATGAATCTTCTGGTTCACAAACTCGGCGTACGAGGCAGCGTACCACACCTAGAGGCCGAGGGCAAGACAAGACAAACAGGGCTTCACAAGACTGCACAGCACTCGGGTAGGCACTAGAAAGCACACCTTCATAACCGGTTCATAAGCATCACACAACACAAGAGAACAGTACACCTGCACGCTACGTAGAGCAAAACAAAATTGCCCATCTACATTTGGTGGTGTACAGGACACACTAGCCTGACACGACATCTGTGAAATGTTTGAAATGTCATCTGACACAAACAAGAGACTCTTGTTTCCTCGAGCTTCGGCTCCTGAGCTGATAAACAGAGCTTCACCTCTGCTCTGCTTGCCTTGCCTGTCTCTGCAGGAGTGCGAGTCTGACACTGTGGCAGCCCCAGCTGAGGCTTGGTTAAAGCCCACAGTAACTGGACACACCTGCCTGCCTGCCTGACGAGGCGCCTGTGGAATTCCACAGGCAGAAAGGGGATCGTCCGATTGGCCCCGTGCTGAACAGGGACACTCCTCAGGTGCAGAGGGCGGGGCACTGCGTGCCGGGAGTGCGTTAGCTGGATCCCGGATCCTAGACTCTCCACACTGCTCTAACATCAGCAGGCCCAGCTCCAGTTCGGGCTTGAGGGCTCGGAAAGATTTCTGTTGCGGATTGGGCTCATTAAAGAAAGATGGATCCACAGCAGTCTTTCTAGTGTGTACTGTGCTCCTGGAGTAGTCTGGATTCTCCGTGTCTCTTCCTTGCCAACGTGATCTCATTCCTTCTGGGCCTAGCTCCTGGTCCCCCCAGGACCCCCGGCAGGGAAAGCTCCTGCGCTTCAGTAGCCCCGTACATGCCTGAGCTGGCAGTGGGAATCTGATAGTACGGATGTGACACATTTGTATGCATTATGTTTCTATTACGCTGTGTTTTTGGTCTGTTATAGTAACAGTCTAGATTGATGCTGGTCTGTTTCACGGTTCATGCTGCTACACTGACAATGGCGTGCAGCCCAAACCTGTGGCAAGGGACGCTGGGAAACGGTCAGGCAGCCAGTAGCAGTGACTCGGGGAGGAGAGCTCGAGGAATATTGAGCGAATTGCCCGACGGGCACGGACTCAGATTACTGCTGTTTTTTTGTGGTTATTGTACATCTTCGATATGTTTTGTTTTTGTTTACTGTGGGTGTGGCTGCGGTCCCAGCTGGGACGCACCACTGCAAACGAATGGGCACCTTTCCTCCCTGCCACAGCGAGACTCCCTCTCTCACGCACGCGCGGGACCGAGCCGCGCCACGGCCCCCTCCACCCACCTTGAGCTCCTGCTTGGGCTCGATGTTCTTGATGGTGGTGTAGTAGATGTCTTTGCCGTACTGGTAGGCCACCAGGTTCTGCTCCAGGTGGTTCTGGGCGGGACGGACAAACATCATCCAGTTGCAGCGCTCCTCATCGGACAGGTCCAGCCACAGGTCCTCCCCCGCCTCACCCTCCTTGCCCGTGTCCAGCCGGCAGACCTGCGGAGCAGACAGGCTCAGGGCCCTTCCGGGCGGCTCCAGCTCATCTTTGGCGAAGCGCTTAAGGAGCCGGTTGTGGAGCAGATCAACGCACGAGCAGCCCTGGGTCTGAGGGACTACGAGAGTCAGCGAAACGCGGGGCAGTGCGTTATTACGGCAGGCAGTAACACGCACGTTCTGCCCAGCCTGTTTTAGCCCTTGGCGTTCTGTGGTCAGTCGCACCAGGAAATCGGGATGCCCAAGCTCCGTCTGAGAGGTACTGTGTGTTGTGAGGCGTGTGGCGCTGTTAGACAGGCTGAGCTCAGGCCACCCACAGCCTGCACCGAGAACCGTGCTCCGCAGGGGAGCAGGAAAGATTCCTCTTCTCTCTGTGGCACTATGGACTGAAGAAGTGCTACCGCCAGTGGCAGCTCACAGCATTAGCAAACAACAAAACCCCCTCCCAGACGTGGTGTTGAATGACCTCCAGCAACGTCCTCAATGTCTGTGGGCATCTCTGTACTTCAGTTCACTATTCTCTGTGTGACTGCATCTGCAAGCGTGTCTGTGCGTCAGGGGGCGAGAGCGTGCGAGCGTGTCTGCGCACAGGGGGCGAGAGCGTGCGAGCATGTCTGAGGGCGGGAGCGTGCGAGTGTGTCTGTGCGAGCGTGTCTGTGCACAGGGGGCGAGAGCGTGCGAGCGTGTCTGTGCACCGAGGGCGAGAGCGTGCGAGCGTGTCTGAGGGCGGGAGCGTGCGAGTGTGTCTGTGCGAGCGTGTCTGTGCACAGGGGGCGAGAGTGTGCGAGCATGTCTGAGGGCGGGAGCGTGCGAATGTGTCTGTGCGAGCCTGTCTGTGCACAGGGGGCGAGAGCGTGCGAGCGTGTCTGTGCCTCAGGGGGCGAGAGCGTGCGAGCGTGTCTGAGGGCGGGAGCGTGCGAGCGTGTCTGAGGGCGGGAGCGTGCGAGCGTGTCTGTGCGAGCGTGTCTGTGCACAGGGGGCGAGAGCGTGCGAGCGTGTCTGTGCACCCAGGGCAAGAGTGTGCGAGCATGTCTGAGGGCGAGAGCGTGCGAGCGTGTCTGTGCGTCTGAGGGCGAGAGCGTGCGAGCGTGTCTGTGCACAGGGGGCGAGAGCGTGCGAGCATGTCTGAGGGCGAGAGCGTGCGAGCGTGTCTGTGCGTCAGGGGGCGAGAGCTTGCGAGCGTGTCTGTGCGTCAGGGGGCGAGAGCGTGCGAGCGTGTCTGTGCGTCTGAGGGCGAGACCCTGCCAGCGTGTCTGTGCGTCTGAGGGCGAGACCCTGCCAGCGTGTCTGTGCGTCTGAGGGCGAGAGCGTGCGAGCGTGTCTGTGCGTCAGGGGGCGAGAGCTTGCGAGCGTGTCTGTGCGTCAGGGGGCGAGAGCGTGCGAGCGTGTCTGTGCGTCTGAGGGCGAGACCCTGCCAGCGTGTCTGTGCGTCTGAGGGCGAGACCCTGCCAGCGTGTCTGTGCGTCTGAGGGCGAGAGCGTGCGAGCGTGTCTGTGCGTCAGGGGGCGAGAGCGTGCGAGCGTGTCTGTGCGTGCGGCCTTGCTGCCTCTTGCCTTGAGGTGGATGTAGCCGTCGGCCAGCTCGCTCTGCCGCGCCAGGGGCCCCTCCACCGGCCCGAACTGCGTGCGCTTGGGGATGCGGCGCTTGGAGTAGACGCCACCCAGGTAGCGGTCGACGTACAGGACCAGGGGCAGGCTGGCCCGGGCCTTGGACAGGACGGGCCGGTTGGGGATGGGGTGCAGGGGGCCGTGCTTCAGACACACCGAGGGGTGGGCGTTGTTGCACTCTTCACACCCTGCACGGCGCAGGAGAGAGAGGGAAGAGAGAGATCAGAGAGTGGGAGAGCTCGCCATCAGGCTCACATCTCCTGTGTGCTCTGTACTGGTCACTGCTCTCTATCCTACTGCCCCCGACACACTCACAGAGGTCGTGTGGGGTGAAAGGTCGCGGGGGGCCAGGCTCCCAGTCGTCCAGGTCCGAGTCATCCCCTTCCTCATCATCTTCTTCCTCCTCTCCCTCCGAGTCCAGGGCTGAGTCTGTGGCCCCCAGAGGCCCCAGGGGGCTTGAGGAGGAGGCCATGGAGGGCAACGCGTTGGACACAGACAGCGCACCCTGTGGGACAAACACAGAATAAACGCTCTGTCGAAAATGCTCGTTACAAGGGAAGACACCTAGCAACACGCAGTACAATAGGCGTAATATAACACACGTCCAGCGCAGTCGGCCTTTCGATGAAGTACAATCAGTGCAACACAGAAAAAAGCCGCCTCAGCCCCCGGGGGACAGGCCCACGCTGACCGGCTGTCGCCTCAGCCCCCGGGGGACAGGCCCACGCTGACCGGCTGTCGCCTCAGCCCCCGGGGGACAGGCCCACGCTGACCGGACTCCGCCTCAGCCCCCGGGGGACAGGCCCACGCTGATCGGCTGTCGCCTCAGCCCCCGGGGGACAGGCCCACGCTGACCGGACTCCGCCTCAGCCCCCGGGGGACAGGCCCACGCTGACCGGCTGTCGCCTCAGCCCCCGGGGGACAGGCCCACGCTGACCGGCTGTCGCCTCAGCCCCCGGGGGACAGGCCCACGCTGACCGGACTCCGCCTCAGCCCCCGGGGGACAGGCCCACGCTGACCGGCTGTCGCCTCAGCCCCCGGGGGACAGGCCCACGCTGACCGGACTCCGCCTCAGCCCCCGGGGGACAGGCCCACGCTGACCGGACTCCGCCTCAGCCCCCGGGGGACAGGCCCACGCTGACCGGCTGTCGCCTCAGCCCCCGGGGGACAGGCCCACGCTGACCGGACTCCGCCTCAGCCCCCGGGGGACAGGCCCACGCTGACCGGCTGTCGCCTCAGCCCCCGGGGGACAGGCCCAGTTGACCGGCTGTCGCCTCAGCCCCCGGGGGACAGGCCCACGCTGACCGGACTCCGCCTCAGCCCCCGGGGGACAGGCCCACGCTGACCGGCTGTCGCCTCAGCATCTCGGAGGATCCGGCCACCAACCAGTGCCCGGCGAACCGGAGAAGATATTGTGAAAAGAAGAAAAACCAGTTCTTGTCGAAAGTAAAAAGACCCACAAATGCACTCACCTGAGGCACGGGCTCCAGGATGGCCTGGGGCGTCTCGGCCACGTTGCTGAGCACGTGCAGATTGGCTGCGTTCATGTTCTGGCCGCTGGGCAGCAGCACCGTCACCTACAGGGGAACGAGGAACGAGGGGTGAGTGGAGGTCAGGACTCCCTGGCCTGGCCTGGCCCCAGCTCTGACCCTCTGCTAACTCGGGTCGCAGCCAGTGTCCCACAAGAAGCTCAGCCACAACCCCTGGTGCCCCCCTACACTGTGCAGAACACACCAGGTCACCCACCTGCTTGCCCCTGACCTCTCCCGGCCTCACCCGCTGCCCCCTGACCCCTCCCGGCCTCACCTGCTAGCTCCTGACCTCTCCCGGCCTCACCCGCTGCCCCCTGACCCCTCCCGGCCTCACCTGCTAGCTCCTGACCCCCCCCCGGCCTCACCCGCTGCCCCCTGACCCCTCCCGGCCTCACCTGCTAGTTCCTGACCCCCCCCCGGCCTCACCTGCTGCCCCCTGACCCCTCCCGGCCTCACCTGCTAGCTCCTGACCTCTCCCGGCCTCACCCGCTGCCCCCTGACCCCTCCCGGCCTCACCTGCTAGCTCCTGACCCCCCCCCGGCCTCACCCGCTGCCCCCTGACCCCTCCCGGCCTCACCTGCTAGCTCCTGACCCCTCCCGGCCTCACCCGCTGCCCCCTGACCCCTCCCGGCCTCACCTGCTAGTTCCTGACCCCTCCCGGCCTCACCCGCTGCCCCCTGACCCCTCCTGGCCTCACCTGCTAGCTCCTGACCCCTCCCGGCCTCACCCGCTGCCCCCTGACCCCTCCCGGCCTCACGTGCTAGCTCCTGACCCCCCCCCGGCCTCACCTGCTGCCCCCTGACCCCTCCCGGCCTCACCCGCTGCCCCCTGACCCCTCCCGGCCTCACCTGCTAGTTCCTGACCTCTCCCGGCCTCACCCGCTGCCCCCTGACCCCTCCCGGCCTCACCTGCTAGTTCCTGACCCCTCCCGGCCTCACCCGCTGCCCCCTGACCCCCCCCCGGCCTCACCCGCTGCCCCCTGACCCCTCCCGGCCTCACCTGCTAGTTCCTGACCCCTCCCGGCCTCACCTGCTAGTTCCTGACCCCCCCCCGGCCTCACCTGCTGCCCCCTGACCCCTCCCGGCCTCACCTGCTAGCTCCTGACCTCTCCCGGCCTCACCCGCTGCCCCCTGACCCCTCCCGGCCTCACCTGCTAGCTCCTGACCCCCCCCCGGCCTCACCCGCTGCCCCCTGACCCCTCCCGGCCTCACCTGCTAGCTCCTGACCCCTCCCGGCCTCACCCGCTGCCCCCTGACCCCTCCTGGCCTCACCTGCTAGTTCCTGACCTCTCCCGGCCTCACCCGCTGCCCCCTGACCCCTCCTGGCCTCACCTGCTAGCTCCTGACCCCTCCCGGCCTCACCCGCTGCCCCCTGACCCCTCCCGGCCTCACGTGCTAGCTCCTGACCCCCCCCCGGCCTCACCTGCTGCCCCCTGACCCCTCCCGGCCTCACCCGCTGCCCCCTGACCCCTCCCGGCCTCACCTGCTAGTTCCTGACCTCTCCCGGCCTCACCCGCTGCCCCCTGACCCCTCCCGGCCTCACCTGCTAGTTCCTGACCCCTCCCGGCCTCACCCGCTGCCCCCTGACCCCCCCCCGGCCTCACCTGCTGCCCCCTGACCCCTCCCAGCCTCACCCGCTGCCCCCTGACCCCCCCTGGCCTCACCTGCTGCGTGGTGCCATCCTGCTGTATGTAGGCCACCTGCGGCTGATCGGCGAACACGGTCTGCAGGGAAGAAGAGAGAGAGCTCAGGAGACACCAGGGAGAAACGGCACCTCTCTCTGGCCAACGTTACCTCTCCTTCCTGACTGCACCCATCTCTAACAGTCAGGGTCACTCGCAGCTAAGATCCCTGCCCTGGCTCTGCTCAGAGTCTCCCCTGTCTCTCCCCTGTCTCTGCTCAAAGTCTCCCCTGTCTCTGCTCAGAGTCTCCCCTGTCCCTCCCCTGTCTCTGCTCAGAGTCTCCCCTCTCCCTCCCCTGTCTCTGCTCAGAGTCTCCCCTGTCCCTCCTGTCTCTGCTCAGAGTCTCCCCTGTCCCTCCTGTCTCTGCTCAGAGTCTCCCCCGGCTCTGCTCAGAGTCTCCCCTGTCCCTCCCCTGTCTCTGCTCAGAGTCTCCCCTGTCCCTCCTGTCTCTGCTCAGAGTCTCCCCCGGCTCTGCTCAGAGTCTCCCCTGTCCCTCCCCTGTCTCTGCTCAGAGTCTCCCCTGTCCCTCCTGTCTCTGCTCAGAGTCTCCCCTGTCCCTCCCCTGTCTCTGCTCAGAGTCTCCCCTCTCCCTCCCCTGTCTCTGCTCAGAGTCTCCCCTGTCCCTCCTGTCTCTGCTCAGAGTCTCCCCCGGCTCTGCTCAGAGTCTCCCCTGTCCCTCCTGTCTCTGCTCAGAGTCTCCCCTGTCCCTGCTCAGAGTCTCCCCTGTCCCTCCTGTCTCTGCTCAGAGTCTCCCCTCTCCCTCCCCTGTCTCTGCTCAGAGTCTCCCCTGTCCCTCCCCTGTCTCTGCTCAGAGTCTCCCCTGTCCGTCCCCCGGCTCTGCTCAGAGTCTCACCTGTGTGCCGTCGGCGGGGTGTATGTAGACCAGCGTGTGCTCAGCCGGCTCCACAGAGGTGTAGGAGCTGCCGTCGGCAGTGTAGACCACCTGCTGCTGCGGCCGGTCCTGCTGCTCGCCGCTGTACACGATCTGAGCCACGGCCGCGCCCTCGAAGTGCACCTGCAGCACAGGCAGAGCGTCACCGCAGGCAGAAACACGACACAGGGGGCGCTCCTGAGCCGGAGGACCGGCGCGCCTGCGCACACGCGCGGAGACGGGCACGCACCTGAGCACCGTTGCCAGGCTCGCCGTCGGGGGCCTGGCTCCACACGTGGGGGGGCTCCTGCTTGGTCTCCATGGCGACTCCCCCGCGGGCTATCACAGCGGTACTGCTCCCTCTGCCGGCTCACACCGCCGCCGGGGGGTCATGGGAGGGTCCTGGGGCGGGGCGGGGCACCCTGACAACACAGGAGAGGGGGGCAGTCAGTGCGGGGGTGCGGGCTGGGCTGGCCTGGCCACGTTGCTCCCCGACACCCCAGACACCCCGCGCTTCATCACGCCTCCCTCGCTCCGGGAGCGCCGCGCTGCAGCCGGCTCAGGACTGGGGACCCCTCCAGCCGATTTGGGCTGCGGGTCCGAGCCTCTCGCCGGTGCAGAAAGGAGCGCCCCCTGCAGGGGGTCCGCCCTCTCCCACAGACACGTGGGCTTCAGTGGAGAAAAATAATAATAAATCATCATCATCATCATCATCATCCCTTACAGCTCTATAGCGCTTCTCTGGACCCTCCACTCAGAGCTCTTTACAGGTCACGGGGATCCCCTCCACCCCCACCAGTGTGTACCCCCACCTGGATGATGCTCCAGTCCGCTCCCCACACACCAGCTCTCAGTGGGGAGGAGAGCAGAGTGATGAGGCCAGTTCAGAGACGGGGGGTATTAGGAGGCCTTTCACAGTATAACGCCCTGTCACTGTACTGGGGCATTAGGACCCACACAGACCCCAGGGTGAGCGCCCCCTGCTGGCCCCACTGACACCTCTCCCAGCAGCCTCAGCTCTCCCAGGAGTCTCCCCTCCAGGTACTGGCCAGGCTCTCACTGCTGGGCTCCAGTGGGCGGCCAGCTGGGAGCTGCAGGGAGATAGAGCTGCTGGCAAAAAGGGAAAAGGGACACAAACAGGAACAAGCAGGCACCGGATTTCTCTCCTCGCCAGACGCTTGTGAGGAACTGTCCGATAGGACGCCTCAGTTTCAGAGCGCTGCTTGAAAGGCTCCGTGCCTCCTCCTCCTCCTCCTCCTCCTCCTCCTCCTCCCTTTCCCCAGTGGACAGAGGCCTGAATTACCTGTCACATGAGCGAGCGAGCCGCGCAGACCGCAGGAGACGGGCCGGGCCGGGCTGGAGCCAGCAGCGCAGAGCACAGACACGCCGGGACACCTGCGCGGGAGCCAGGAAGACGCTCAGCTGTCGGTTCCGACGTGGCAGAGCTGTGGCACACTTCACGCTACGGGGTTTACACAGCAGCGTACCAGGAAGAATCTGTCCACCGCGGTCTCACGGCTTCCCGGTCCAGAGGGTTCCTACAGCTAGAGGACAGTGGTGATGCCAACCACAGCCTGGGTGCACACCGTCACCCACCGCCCTCTGGAGCCAGCAGCGCGTGTGGAAACTACACGCCAACACCGATAAGGCAGGGCCCAGTGTTCCGGAGAGGACGTGCCCGTGTGGCGTGGTCAGTACCAGGGCTCGCCTGCGACACACCCGCGCCCACCGCCCGTCTCCCGGAGCAGAGCGGGGACCTGCCGGCGCGGGGGGGCTCAGGTGGGTGACACACGGCCGCAGGTGGGCTCAGGTGGGTGGCACACGGCCGCAGGTGGGCACAGCTGAGTGACACACGGCTGCAGGTGGGCTCAGGTGGGTGACACGGCCGCAGGTGGGCTCAGGTGGGTGGCACACGGCCGCAGGTGGGCTCAGGTGGGTGGCACACGGCCGCAGGTGGGCTCAGGTGGGCACAGCTGAGTGACACACGGCCGCAGGTGGGCACAGCTGAGTGACACACGGCTGCAGGTGGGCTCAGGTGGGTGACACGGCCGCAGGTGGGCTCAGGTGGGCGGCACACGGCCGCAGGTGGGAGGCCGTGGTCCAGACAGCCACACTCTGACTGGGCCACGGAGGGGCTCAGGAGTGTAACACACGCTCCCTGACAGCACCTCCTCCTGCTGCGCACCTGCGTCTAGAGCGCTTTAAGAGAAGCACCGGTCCTGGTTTCGCTTTGTGTGGGAGCCGCGGGGTAAACACGCGGGCCCGGGCTCCGGGGGTGGAGGCAGGAGGCGGGCACATCCCGGCCGGGCCGAACCCGAACCAGCCGGCGGGCCGGGCCGTCTCACAGCGCCGCGGGGAGGGGGGGGGAGCGGGGAGGAGGACGGGCGGCCCGGCCGCGGAGGAAGCGCCGTCAGAAAGACGAAACACGGCGGACGGCGCTACCGCCGCAGCCGGCCGGGAAACCCCCTGCGCTTTTTCGGGAGACCAAACCAAAACCGGGGGTCCCCTCCGCCCCCCCCGCTCTCCCCCCGCCGTGACCCCGCAGGTTCCGCGTCCCGGCCGGACCGTACCACACGGCTGGCTCGCGCTCTAGCTCGCGCGCTCCGTCTCGCTCTCGCTCTCGAGCTCGCGGCGCGGCGTGGCGCGAGCCGGCCCCGCGGCAGGCGGTAACGGGCCGGTCCCGGTACCGGGCCCCCCCGCTCGGGCCGCCTCCACCCGGGCCCGGAGCCGGACCCTCCCGCCCGCCGCCCTGGTTGCGCCCAGCGCCGCTGCCGCCGCCGAGCGGGGAAGGGGCCTCTCCATGTTGGGTGGGACTAAACAACAACAGCCGCCTTCCGAAGAGACCCAACAAAATACTCTTTTCCTCCCCGGGTTAAAAAACCGCCGGCCGGTCGCGAAGCCGCAACACATACTTACAATTAGGTCACCTGGCGGCGGAACCTCGTCCTGGGCTCGAAGATGTTCTGTAATTTTTTAGATTTTACTGAAAATGGTCAAGTCGTTCTTACCTCAGAATGGTAGCTGCAGAGATGGCCGCATTGCATATATTAACATAATCTGCCTAGCAACACGGCCAGGCCCGGGCCGCGATTGGTGGAGCCCGCGTCTCCCCAATTGTTTACCTCTCGCCGTCGTGGCGTACAGCACCTGTCGCCAGGTTCAACACGGGCGGCATTTTATTTTTCGGAGAAACCACACTTCCATCTTTTTACACGTGTTACACTGCTGTTCATGCTTTTTAACTGTAGATATTCTGTAACAAAGGAAAAGTGTTTCAAAATGTCTGCGTAGCGAGTCGACCAATCGCTGTCCCCCGGCGTTTCCACGCCGACCAATGGAAAAATAGAGCCAGTCGCAGGCGAGCCAATCAGAATTCGGCGGCGGCTCGCCGAGCGGCCTGCGTGCGTGCGTGTGCGTGTGCGTGGCGCCTGGTGGCCGGCCGCGGTATTGCAGCCCCGGCTGTGCGGCCCGAGTCCAGCATCTGCAGACTAGTGCATCCGCGCTCCACGTTTGAGGCAATAATGAGCGCTAACGCTTGCTAATGCATCTTGTTTAAATTATATAAATTCTCATTTTTTATCTACGTGGTCTCAGTGGTGTTTTGGCGGTGTCCCTGTTTATCGACCAGCTCTCAGTCCTTCCGCATGAGTCACTGCTCGACAGCCCTCTGAAAGACAATCGTTCACACGGACAGTTTAATAAACTGCACGACTGATTGGAGACCGTCGCTCGACATGAAAGACGGGTTACTCTCACCGAGAGAGGTGCCGAACTTACATACCTCTCAAATGTGAAGAGGTTTTCATACCTGTGCCTGTCCTCTCTGGACAGCCAGGTCTGCCTGTGTCCAGTCTCTGTCCACACTGTCACTGAGCCTGTCCACTCATGACAGCCAGGTCTCCTGTGTCCAGTCTCTGTCTACACTGTTGTCACTGAGCCTGTCCTCTCTGGACAGCCAGGTCTGCCTGTGTCCAGTCTCTGTCCACACTGTCACTGAGCCTGTCCACTCATGACAGCCAGGTCTCCTGTGTCCAGTCTCTGTCTACACTGTTGTCACTGAGCCTGTCCACTCATGACAGCCAGGTCTGCCTGTGTCCAGGCTGTGGTCACTGAGCCTGTCCTCTCTGGACAGCCAGGTCAGCCTGTGTCCAGTCTCTATGGGCAGGCTCGGTATCAGTGTGCTGTGATGCTCGGTCTGTATGCTCTTCTAAAGGCTGGAGGCCTGGGCTCCTTCCTGCTGGGGAAAGGGGAGGCAGCACAAAGGAGAGCCAGCATCTCTCGGAGCTGCCGGGCTGGTGCGGCTCCGGCACTACCCTGACCCCTGACCCTGCTGCGCCAGGCCTGTTCGGGACGGAGACCGGAGGCGCGTCTTCCCAGAGCTCTGTCTGTCTCCGGGTGACCCCCTAAGGAGCACTCTTGGGAAATGTCGGGATTACTAAGACTGCGGCCACACACCAAACGAGACTTTCCCTTGTTTCTGTTTCCTAGGAGTGACGAATAACTCAGCAGAAACGCCCCTCTCTCGGGCTGCTCTCGCAGGGGCAGTGAGGCCGCTCGAGTGGGGCATAGCTCTTCCAGCAGACTTATCCGTAGAGCTCTCAGACACCCCCGACACAAAGCTGGGGCTCAGACTTGTTTTTTCCTCTTCCTGCGTCAGGAGATCAAATCACGAGGTTCTGCTACGGACAGCACCCCTGCGAAGGGACGCGTTTCCGTTCACAAATCAGAAACCCTGCTGTGATGAGAGAGCAGCCACCGGGCCCACCGGTCCTGTTTGGCAGCTAACTGATCCCGACGGGCGGCGCAGGAGAGCACTGAGCAGAAGCACAGACACACCAGGCCAGGGCATCTGCCAGACCTGTGGCCACCCGCCACAGAAGAGAAATTGCTGCTCAGGCGTTTGTGTGGAAGAGCGATGTGATGCTGGTGTTAAAGGGATACAGGCCACAGCCACGTGTTCCCAGCCCTGCCATCACAGTTCTGCCCCTGGGAGGACAGGGAGCAGCTGCCCCAGGGCATACGGACAGAACAGCAGCGACAGCAGTGTCTCCTCCACCCTGGATTCCCAGGAGAACAGGTGGGAGAGGCTGGGAAGCTTGTCCCCTTCCTCCAGGACGGCTGCACTCCTTGGGCGAGTCGCGCAGAGCCCGCCAGCGACGAGCCGGCGCCTCGGACAACGGCACGAAGACCCAAGAGGTGTAGAAAAACACGGCAGCATGAGCAACAGCATGCGTTTATTTCCATTTCGATATCGGCATAGCTGGGGGTGTGCTGACACGCTCCTTCTGTGCGACACTGCTTTTGCGTGGAGACGAGGGGGGAAAAAACTCGTTTTCACGTTTTTCTGGCCTTAAAAACTATACTTCCTCCCACTAGTGTGTCGAATGACACAGATGCAGCCGAGCTCGTCAACTCGGACAGATATCATCAGCCCCTCCCACGCGCATCTGGTAAAGAGGGTCAGCAAGCCGGGCTGCGCTCACGCGTGTCCGGCGGTCCGGCGGTCTGGCCTGGCCACCGCAGCGGGACCCGGGAACAGGTTTGTGTCTGATGCTGCAGCCGCCCAGTCTTCTGGGACACGAATTGCTGCTTCTGTCACCTGCTGTAACGAGCCTCGTTACTCTAGCCGACAGGCAGGGACCGGGGGGGCGGAGCGGTGTTCGTTCAGGCTGCCAGAGAGGGAAATGAACACGTGAGCTCCATCCATTCTCCCCACTGCCGTATCCAGCCCTGAGCCTAGCCCAGGCACAAGACGTACAGGAATTCACCGCAGGGCGCGCTCAGAAACAAACACGGAGCAAGCGCCCACGGACACGGGGAGACACAGACAGCACCCCGGGACCTGAACCCAGGGCCCCAGCGCTGTAAGGCAGCGATGAGAACCACTGCACGGATACAGTAGTGAGACTGAGCCTGCCGAGATCGAATCAGGGTGCCGAGCGTGCATCCCGAAATGACTGATGAACTCTAAGTCTTCAGATCGCCAGCCCCAGTCCGTCTCCACGCTAGATCTCCAGTGGGGAGTGGCGCCGTGACACGGTCTCGCCCTTCAGACCACTGTATCGCAACACCGGAGTGCTGTGAGCTGCACTTCTAAAGCACCTCACCTCTTCTGGACCAGAGAGTCCAGACCGCGGGCTTGAAAAGACAAAAACAAACTAAGACAGACACACAACACACCTGACACTACTACTTCCGACAGGATCAAACGACACCTGAGCGGCAGACTCAGCCTGCTGGCTTTAAAAACAGCGGTTAAGCAGCCCTGGTAGTAAGAAAGTACACACATACTGTCTCTCTCACACACACACAGGTTAAGCAACAATTACCTAGGCTGCCGAACGCTACTGTGCCACGGCGGACACACGCACACAATCAGTCCTTCCTCTGTGCTGAGGTTTTGGCCTGCTGGGCCAGACGCAGGCGTCGGGTTTGGAATTGAATATGGAGATAATCTCGTCACTGTAGAGAGTCGGCACATTCCCGTTCAAACGGCAGCTCGTTTGCAAACGTCTCTCAGATGAGGACTTGTCTTTAGCTAAAGAACAGCTGCAAGAGCTCATTTTCACTTGTTGCCTGTAACAGTTCGAAGTATTTGTATGCCTGCTTTTACATTGTTCAGTAGTTTTACGAGTTACTCTGAAGTTAATATTTTATTGCAGAACACAATAATCACAACGCAAAACGAAAGATTCAAAATCCGTCCGAAATATTGTATTTAAAATACCATGCAGGGTTTACCCTGAGCCCCGTGAAGTTGGCCCCCCTAGAGACGGCACAAACGATGAAACCCACCTCATTCGTTAGTGCTGCTTTCATTCCCGAGATATAGCGCCTTGTTTTTCGGGTAATCACGTGAATATCTACGAGGAAGTTTACAGGTACCAACAAACTCGGTGCTTGAACTCCTGATTGTGATGAAAACAATGGGGGGAATTTGAGTCTGTCTGGTGGGGTGGGGTGGATGTTTCAATATATTTCAATATAGCGCCTTCTCTTTCTGGCTGTGACGTCACTCTGACGTTCAAAACAGCAAAGGCACGACCACCAGATCTTCCAGTTGTCATCTTTTGATCAGTTGACCCCAGACTTTTCAGCCTTTACACGAATAGACAGTCTTACATTGAGGGAGGAGTTACTATGTTAGTTCATTGGGTAAGGTGTTTTCTTTTAATTTTAAACCCTGTTCTCGAAATGTACTGCTTGTGTACTCCTTTCATTGGTGAAGAGACACCAGTTTCCACATTACCGCTGGCACAACACGGGAGCCCATATTCACATTCTTAGGTATTAGTTTCAAGATCGATGTAATTTAACAATAAAAAACAAAATTGAAAGCACGTGCATAATAATATAATGATGATAGACTTTATATTTCTATTCATTTTTGAAGTACAAAGCAGAAGGTGTTTCCCCTACCTTAAATATACGATTAAAACTGAACACAGCGGAGACAGTTATATTGCAAATAAAAATGTATTTATTTCGAAGAGTACGGGACATTGTGAATCAATAAAGACGTTAGAATAAAAAAATGCGATATACATGGGGTCCCTATCTTGACATGCTGCGGAGGTCCTGTCGCGATGGTATCACACAGTTACGCGTTTGGCTACAGCGTGTCACGATAGGGAAAGAAAAGGAAAAAGATTTTATTAGAAAATAAAAACTATAGATCTCACAATCACGGTGATTTAACATGCATTACAACCACAGGTTTATGTTAAAGATGGTTAACGTGTTGGCATGCCTTAGCATGGTTAATGTCTTAGCATTATTCACATCTAAGGAGGCTCATATGTTTATGGATATTGTCCTTGAAATGTTAAGGGTGCGAGCTAAACTGTAACAGAGCGCCTGAACTCGGCAGACGGGGTCACTGGAGGTCAAAGTCACCGTGCATGGTCCCGTGATCACCGGGAAAACAAGGCGCTGTATCTCGGGAACGAGAGCAGCACAAACGCTACTTTCAACGGCACAAACCGGCACAAACGCAGCACTAACGAATAAGGGGGGTTCGATGGTTTGTGCTGTCTGCAGGGGGGCAACTTCACGGAGGTTTTACCTGCCTTTAAATATTCAGCGGACTTGAGCATAACATACCAGAAGAACGCGCAGACACGTAAGGGTTTCAGAGGTTGGGGTAAATGTTATCTTAATTGTTATGGTCGCATTACAGTGCTAACCAATTCATCGTACCTTTAATTGCAAGAATGGTCTGCTAATAAAAGCGTCGAATACATACTTTGGATGTATTTGAGCTCTGTAAACGTCGTTCACTTAAAAATACTGCAGGGCATTTAGAGGCGATATGAACAGTTATCTGTAAACACCCGCATCTATCCGTCAATATTATCTTAATGTTATTCATGCATTCCAGACGTGTCATTTGTTTACGGGAGAAATGTTAGGTCTCTGCGTGCTCAGCTCCTGCAGGTGGAGCAGTATCGAGCCGCTACAAGCAAACGCGAGCACTGCCGCACTGCTCGGGGAGCCGGGCTGTACCCCTCAAGACCCAAGACGCCTGTAGCATCTCATGTGTCTTACTGGTGTCGGGACTGCTCTGGCCATCTACAGGCGGCTGTTAGAAAGACGTAGATATGTGCATTTGTTTCGCCATGTTGGCTAATAAACCAGAAACTGGCGCTAGAGAGCTGTAAGAGCGTCTGACGACAACGACAGCCAATTAGGCTACGGCTACGCATGCCCCGCCCCCTACATTTACATCACTTTCTTATTGGTCACGAAAGATACAGCGAGCCAATAGCAAACCACAAACGATGAAAAAAGCAAATAAGTAACATTAAAAAGCAAATCATGTAACGCAAACAAGAGAAATAAAACCTGAGATTTCTTTGGACTGACTGGGTAGGCCTGGGATCCATCAGGGTGGGCCTGGGCCCATGGCTCTGCTCGGGCCTGGCAGTCCAAGGAAGAACCGGGGAGAAAGATCTCTTCCCCTTCTCCTCTCTCTCCCAGCCCTACCTCTATCCGTCCCGCCTCTTGGCCCTGGAGCGGTCCTGTCCTGCCAGTCTCTGGGTGAAGACCCTGCAGCCCAGGAACACGTCTCCAGCTCGAGGAGGGGATCCCTCTGAACGAGCGAGAGGTTGTCATTGCAGTTCTGGACGTTTTGGAACAGTATTAAACTGCTGTGGCTTGCAGGCTCTATTTTGCTGACTGTATTAAGTGCTGGAGGGATGAAGCTCTCGTCCTTCCCGACACAGCTCACTGGTACCTGTGGCTGGGTTCGGCCCCACCCAGCCCCTCTGGGGTGCACTGCTGGCTGAACAGCTCGCTGGCAGCCCCCTGCAATTAGCAAGATGGGAGTTAATGAGCCTCAAGTCGCTGGGCCTGCAGGAAGCCAGCTGGCGCTGCAGTAATGAAGTCTTCCAGGAACTCTGAAGATCAATTTGTAAAAAGTGAGGGGGCGCATTTCAGCAGAGCAAGGGCTCAGGCTGTCCGGCAGTCGTAAACGTGTGTCGTCATGCAGCACACACCCAGTTATGGGAAAGAGGGCAGTGGCTCTTCACCAAAGGCTACAAACACAGATTCTGAGAATCACCTCTGTGATTTCACCTGACTTCCATTTACTCTTCGCCTCAGACTTATTCTATGACAGCTTCCAGGTGGGGCTGCACACTGGTGGGGGTGAGGGGATCCCCATTACCTGTAAAGCGCTTTGAGTGGAGCGTCCAGAAAAGCGCTATATAAGTGTAAGCAATTATTATTATTATTATTATTATTATTATATACACATGTATTTTGCTATGCATTATTGGTATGGATATTAACTCCATTAACACTGAGATTAGAGCTGCGTCTTGTCTTGATGCCCCCTCCGCTGGTCTTAAGAAGCAGTAAGACAGTTCAGTCCCCTGTAGCAGAGTGACGGGATAAAGAACTGATGAAAAATTCACACCCGTGATTTACCGCCCCCCCACCGGCCTACAAGGTCACTCATTGTTAGATTGCTGTGTGCTGTGAGATTGCTCAGTGTGTGCTGTCTGAGTGCGACAGTGTGTGCTGTGAGATTGCGACAGTGTGTGCTGTCTGAGTGCTACAGTGTGTGCTGTGAGATTGCTCAGTGTGTGCTGTGAGATTACTACAGTGTGTGCTGTCTGAGTGCTTCAGTGTGTGCTGTCTGAGTGCGACATTGTGTGCTGTGAGATTGCTCAGTGTGTGCTGTGAGATTGCTGTGTGTGTGCTGTCTGAGTGCTACAGTGTGTGCTGTGAGATTGCTCAGTTGTGCTGTGAGATCTCCCATTATGCGCTGCTGCTACAATATTCCACCCCCCCCCACCCACACACTGTTTTCCTATTGCACCATTTTAAAAGCGCTGCTTCTCAATTATTGATGCCAAGCCTGTACCAGCTCTGGGCCTGGCAGGCCTCCCTCTCTCCTCACGCTTGTCCTGGATTATTGATGCCGCTGTAATAAGTCCAAAACACCCTCCACCCCTCCCACCTGGGCCACAGTCCAGCTCCGGCTCTCCAGCCCCGGGGTCAGGATGAGTTCGGCCACCCAGGTCTGAAACCCCGCAGACACGCCAGCGCCCCTGGTCTGAAGACACGGGGCCGGCCACCAGGGGGTGACACCTCCTGCCCTGCGGAGGAAAGGCAACAGCGGGGGGGACAGACAGAAGCAGTGGTACGGGCTCAGCCTGTGAGGCTGCTGAACCCGTGAGGAACAGAGGGTCTGCGCGCAGAGGAAAGAGCAAACCGCGCTCACGCCTGCTGGGCTTGGACGCACCACCAGACCAGAGCGTTCAAACCCCTCGAGCCCAGGGACTTCCTCAGCAGCCACAGCCACACCCCAGCCTGCTCTGCCCACCGTGAAGAGCTTTTACAACTGCGTATGGGGGGGGAGCTCTGCTTTACACAGAGGGCTGTGGGAGGGTGGAACAAGAGGCCGTGTGGTGTGGTTGAAGCCGATATTGTGTTTGGTAACTGACAGCCCACGAACACTGTCTGAGACACTGGCCGTGACGGCCACTGCGGTAACTGCCCCAGCCCGACTCCTGTCAGCCCCGGGTCCCAGGCGCCCAGGGAGGGTTTGAAATGACTTTCCATTAATTAAAGAGACTGCGTCCTGCAGAACAAACAGGAACACACACACACACACACGTCTTCCTGCTGCGCTGCGTGTTCAAGCGCTTTCCGGCGGGGGGGGCTGTAACCGAGCCCCGCCCGGGACCAGGACCGAGCTGACCGCCTGGTCCGAACCGTCCCGTACAACACAAGTCCGTCCGGCTCGGCCAGTCCCGCCGGAGCCCCGTCACTGCAGCCCTGCGAGTCGGTCCGCTTCAGTCCCCTCACAGCGCGGGCTCGGTTCGTGCACAGACACACCGCGGAACCGCAGACACGGCCCGGGCCCCGGCCGGCCTGGCGGGAGGACGGAGCAGGTCCCGCTGACGCGCACAGGGCATCCGGGAAGCGCTTTCCCCGCAAACCGGGCGCCAAGATTTTCAAGAAGCAGGCGGAATAAATAAATCAGAATACAGCTGCGTGCGCCGTGACGGGGGACCGCCTCATCTCTCAGTCACGTCACGCGTTTCGGTCCCCGCTGCTGCGGGAGCGCGGAGTCCGCGGAGTCAGAGCCGGCCTGCTGCCTTGATCAGGGGCAGACAGCGACCCCAGCCGCCGGGCTGCGTGACCGAGGAGCTGCCTGCCCCCCTCTCTCTCCCTGCTCCTCCTGTAAGGGGGGTGGGGGTGCTCTCCCTCCATCTCTCCAGCCTCAGCGAAATAACATGGCCGTCTCTCAAGGACACCGCTGTGTCCCCCGCTTCCCCGGCTCTGGCGCGGTGTTCCAGAGCTGCTGTCACCCCCGCCCGCACCAGGACCGCCTCTCGTCCCGGCCCAAAGGCTTGGCGCGTCCCTTACTGTCCATCTCCTCCTTCCCTGAGGCCGTGCGCTTTCCACACCGAGCTGAAGAACGCTCCGTGGCCCCGCGTCCCCGCAGGTCCGCGCTGGCGGCGGGAGGGAGGTACTCTCCCAGCACAGCTCCTCCGTCTCCGCCCGTCCCCCAGGCGCGGTCCACAGCCCCCCGGCCAGCCTGGCTCTGCAGGGGACAGGAGCACCCCGATAAACACACGCCAGACCCAGACCAGTAGAGAGACGTTCTCCGAGAGCCCCTGTAGCTCTGGGAGAGAGCAGTGTGTACCCCCACCTGGATGATGCTCCAGTCCGCTCCCCACACACCAGCTCTCAGTGGGGAGGAGAGCAGAGTGATGAGGCCAGTTCAGAGACGGGGGGTATTAGGAGGCCATGATGGGTAAAGACCAGGGGGAAATTTGACCAGGACACTGGGGTAACACCCCTACTCTTCTCGAGAAACACCCCGGGATTGTTAATGACCTCAGAGAGTCAGGACCTCGGTTCTACATCTCATCTGAAGGACGGCGCCTGTTTACAGTCTAGTGTCCCCGTCACTGTACTGGGGCATTAGGACCCACACAGACCCCAGGGTGAGCGCCCCCTGCTGGCCCCACTGACACCTCTCCCAGCAGCAGCCTTAGCTGGGCGTACTGGGTGGTATTGGGAGCCCCTTGCAGAGAGTTCGGTGTTGTGGGCACTTGAGCACTGCCAGCTGTCTGGCCTGTGCTGTGGGTGTGCAGGGGGTCTGGGAGATGAATCGAGGGGAGAGGGCTCTACTAACCTGTAGGATCGCCAGGCGGAGGACTCGGGCGAGCACCTGGCTCCTCGGGCTGATCACGACAGACACGCCCTCTCCTCCAGGTGTCTGTGAAGGGCCACACCGCCACGCTCGCACCCAGGGGGCTGGTGATCCCGATCCGCACACAGACACGGCTCTCACACAGGCTGGGCGACCCCCAGCCCCATGTGTCCTGAACACACGTTCACCTCGGGCAGTGGCTCCGTGCTCTTCCGAGACGATAAGCGGATTGCACTTGAGAAACAGGAACAGGACAGGGTATCGTTTCAAGGGACCGTTTCGGGGGCTCTGTGTTCCTTGTACCTCCATACTCCTGGGTGCTTGTGCAGCACATCAAAGTCACCCAGGGAACGAGACAGCCAGTCACTTCTCCATTTCACACCCCCGCTGCGCATCGGAGCTGCAGCGGAACTGGAAATATCGGCCAGGGGGCTGTTCTCCCCGCAGGGCGCAGGGCATGATGCGACACAGCGGCGCTCCCAGGCGGAATCCAGACCCCGGAGCAGCCAGCGCGTCTCTGGCCAGGAGCACACACCGGGGGCTCACTGCGTAAAACCAAACCGCAGCGATCGCCACCACAGCCGCGCAGCTCCGGCTGATCCGTCCCCCAGTGCAGGAGCGGGCGGGGGCGTGGCCTGCAGCAGGGGGCGGGGCGGCGGGCGGTGACGCCAGTTCCGGGGGGCGGGCGCGCCCGGCCGGGGAGCGGGAGCCGCCGCCTAGCGGCGCCGCGGCTCAGAGGCGCGCAGCGGCTGAGGCGACAGGCTGGCTCTGCAGGCGAGCTCCCGGCTCCGACCGCACACGGACACGGACACACAGGGCACACACTGCAGCCCCGGGGGCCTTCTTCGAAGAGGAGAGATTTTCTCTGAGGACCTGCGTGTAATTCGGGTTCCTTAAGGATTTTTTGTTCGTTTTCCCGGAGAGACCGCGGGGCGACGGCTGCGACGATGGGCTCATTCCCGGTGATCTCGGTCCTGTTTCTAGGCGTCGCGGTCCCGGCTCTGGCCGGGTACATCGAGGTAAGCGCCCTCCCGCCGCAGTGGGGACGTCGTGTGTGCTGTGTGTGTGTGCTGTGCGGGGCTGGGGCCGCTCCGGGTTATAAAATCCCAGATTTCAGCACCTCCAGGGTCCCGGACCGCGGACAGCGCTGCGCCCTGCCTGTCCCGCCGCCGGGGCTGCGGCTGGAGAAGATGCTGCGCTGGTCTGGGGGCGCTGTGTGGGCTCACCGCCCGTCAGGGCTCACCGAGCCAGCTGGGCTCTGGGCAACCGGAGGAGTTCAGTGTGTGCCCAGTCTGGGGCTCTGGGCAGCAGCGGGAGGAGTTCAGTGTGTGCCCAGTCTGGGGCTCTGGGCAGCAGCGGGAGGAGTTCAGCGTGTGCCCAGTCTGGGGCTCTGGGCAGCAGCGGGAGGAGTTCAGTGTGTGCCCAGTCTGGGGCTCTGGGTGGCAGGAGGAGTTCAGTGTGTGCCCAGTCTGGGGCTCTGGGCGGCAGCCGGAGGAGTTCAGTGTGTGCCCAGTCTGGGGCTCTGGGCAGCAGCGGGAGGAGTTCAGTGTGTGCCCAGTCTGGGGCTCTGGGCAGCAGCGGGAGGAGTTCAGTGTGTGCCCAGCCTGGGGCTCTGGGTGGCAGGAGGAGTTCAGTGTGTGCCCAGTCTGGGGCTCTGGGCAGCAGCGGGAGGAGTTCAGTGTGTGCCCAGTCTGGGCTCTGGGCAGCAGTGGGAGGAGTTCAGTGTGTGCCCAGTCTGGGGCTCTGGGCAGCAGCGGGAGGAGTTCAGTGTGTGCCCAGTCTGGGGCTCTGGGCAGCAGCGGGAGGAGTTCAGTGTGTGCCCAGTCTGGGGCTCTGGGCAGCAGGAGGAGTTCAGTGTGTGCCCAGTCTGGGGCTCTGGGCAGCAGCGGGAGGAGTTCAGTGTGTGCCCAGTCTGGGGCTCTGGGCAGCAGCGGGAGGAGTTCAGTGTGTGCCCAGCCTGGGGCTCTGGGTGGCAGGAGGAGTTCAGTGTGTGCCCAGTCTGGGGCTCTGGGCAGCAGCGGGAGGAGTTCAGTGTGTGCCCAGTCTGGGGCTCTGGGCAGCAGCGGGAGGAGTTCACTGTGTGCCCAGTCTGGGGCTCTGGGCAGCAGCGGGAGGAGTTCACTGTGTGCCCAGTCTGGACACACGTGTGCTGTGTGCGCGCAGAGACGGCAGCGCCGGCGCTCAGACAGACCCAGGGAGTCTCCTCACACTCCGGCGCTGTGTCATGGCTGTTCTGCCTCCAACAGCGAGTCCCCAGGCTGGAGCTCAGTCCACTTCCGTTCCCTCTTCCTGCTGCAGGGGAAGGAGAGGTCGTTTGTACAGTGCCTCTGAATAATAATGACGATGATTGTTTTCTATACAGTGGGCATAGAAAGTCACCACCCCTTTCAAAATGTTCACTTTTTGTAGCCCTAAAGCCCAAAAAGACAAATAAAATCATTTTTCCAGTTATATTTACACATAGTACCTTGCAACATCCAAGTTAAAAAAAGAAAGCAAAATTTCAGAAAAAACAAGTAGGATAACTGGGTCGGATAAGAGAACACGCCCCTGAGTTATAGCCTTGAGTCTGTTTGGATACATTTCTACCAACTCCGCACACCTAGAGGGAGGAATATTTTCCCGTTCCTCCTTACAGAATTGTTCAGGCTCAGTCAAGCTGCGTGGTGACTGTTGATGGACTGCCTTCAAGTAATTCCCAAGATTCTCACTGGGATTGAGGTTGGGGCTCTGCCTAGGCCACTCCAGGACACTCACCTCGCTGTCCTTCAGCCACTGTACGCTTGCTCTGGGTCATCGTCATGTTGACAGGTGAACCATCTTCCCATTTTCAACTTCCTGGCTGAGGGCTGCAGGTTTTCTTCAAGAATGTGCCTGTATTTTGCACCACCCATCTTCCCTTCCGTCCTGACAAGTGCCCCAGTCCCAGCTGAAGAGAAACAGCCCCACGGCAGGATGCTGCCCCCCCTGTGCTTTACTGGAGGAGTGGTGCTCTTTGGATAGTAACATGTATTGGGTTTTCACCAAATGTACTGTTGTGCATTTTGGCCAAAAGGTTTGATTTTGGTCTTATCTGACCACAGCAGCTTTAAAGAGCTTTTTAGCAAAACAAACTTGATGTGGCTTTTTTTAAGGAGTGGCTTTTTTCTTGCCACCCTCCCATACAGGCCAGATTTGTGGAGCGTTTGTGATATTGCTGTCACATGCACACAATGACCAGTCTTTGTCATACAGGCCTGTAGCTCCTTCAAAGTTGCCATCGGCCTCTTGGTAGCTCGGTCACGAAGTCTGGAGGGACAGCCTGATCCAGGCAAAGTCTGGGTGGTGCCACACACCTTCCACTTCTTAACAATGCTCTTCACTGTGCTCCATGGGATACCTCAAGCCTTTGAAATCTTTTTATACCATCTCCTGACTTGTGCCTTTCTACAACTTTCTCTCAAAGCTCTTTTGAAAGCACCTTTAGCCCATAGAGGATTTTTTTGCTTTGAAATGCTCTTCCAAACAGTGGAAGCCTTCCCAAACAGCTGCTTTTATTCTGAGCTAATCAAAATCACCACAATTGATCACAGGTGGGAGCCAGTTCATTTGTTGTGTAATCTGTAAAGTGATTGGTTATACCTGAGCAAGTTCACAAATGCAATTATAAGGGGGGTGTTCACTTATCCAAATAAGGTGTTATTACTGTTATAATATTACTTCATTTTCAGAATGTTTTAGAATTTTATTTTCACCTGGCTAAAGTGGGTTACTGTGTGTAAAAAAAATGGAACAAGCCTATTTTAATTTGTTTTTATTTTCAGAGTGTCATACAACAAACAAATTTTGAAAGTGGGTGGTGACATATAGCACCTTTGAATTTTATATTCACCTTTGAATATAATCAGACTGTCTTATATAGTGCCTTTAGTGCCTTTAAATAAGATTAAGACTGTTTTATATAGCGCCTTTGAATAAGACTGTCTTATATAGCGCCTTTGAATATAACGCCTTTAAATAAGAATAAGACTTTGTCTTATATAGCGCCTTTGAATAATAATCAGACTGTTTTATATAGCGCCTTTGAATAAAAATAAGACTGTTTTATATAGCACCTTTGAATAAGAATAAGACTTTGTTTTATATAGCGCCTTTGAATAATAATCAGACTGTTTTATATAGCACCTTTGAATAAGAATAAGACTTTGTTTTATATAGCGCCTTTGAATAATAATCAGACTGTCTTATATAGCATCATTGAATAATAATCACTGTCTTATATAGCGCCTTTGAATAAGACTGTCTTATATAGTGCCTTTAAATAAGAATAAGACTTTGTCTTATATAGCGTCTTTGAATAAGAATAAGAGAGAGAATAAGTTTTATATAGCACGTTTGAAGGTATCTACCAAGAGAGTGTAGAACGTAAAGACAGCAGAGCTCACCGCATGTGCAGAGGGGGACAGAAGGGTGTGGGCTGAGGGAGAGGAGGGAGAGGGGCTCCCGGCTGTCCTTGGCTCTTGTCCGGAGCGGCTGCTCTCCGAGAGAGCGGTCACTCGCCTCCCTCAGGGGGCCCGGCTCGCGCGGCTGCTTCACGAGCCTGCCCCGGGCCAGTGACCAGCGGCTCCCTGATCTGGGCAATGGGGCGCTTGTTTCACCCTCCCTGAAGGGGGGACGCGGCCCCTCTGGGCAGAGCTGGAACTGGCGCGCCTTGCGTGATCGTCTGCAGCAGGCCCTGCTGCTCACTGTGCTGGAGGACTTGGACTTGGGCTCGTGCATTTCCCGTTGTGGATGTTGTGAGTTAGAAAACTAAATACAAACGCCCGGCTTATTGTTCTACATGCCAGTTAAATGTTCTTCTATATAAGGAGGTATTGTAATTATAGTTCAAGCAGCATTACTGCTCTTAAGAGATTCATCAGCGGTTTGGCTGGTAATTGTCATCCGAGAAGGAAAATACGATTCCCATCATGAAAAAGTGCTCTGAGGTGTACAGTGATATATATATATATGTATACAGTATATGGGATTTTAATGGAGGGATTTCTAACGCGTCTGAGCGAGCTTTTCAATTACCTTATCTGGCCTGCTGGAACAGAACCTGCCCTTATCATGCGCAGATAAAGTGCCTCGGGCTGTGATTCAGCTGTGGGTAGAGTGAATTTCCCTGTCCTGAGCTGGGCGCTGCCTGTTATCGTGGGGGTGGCTGTGTGCTCCTGGTCTTGTGTGTACGTCGGGGCTGGCCGGCGCAGGTTTAGACTCTCACACACCATCTCTCACCCTCACCCACTCTCACACACCCTTGCGCAGGGGTAGAGTGGTGCACGGAGAGCAGTGTGTCGAGTGTGGAGGTGGGAGGGGTGCAGGAAGACGGAGGCATGTCAGAGCTTCTCTCTGTCTCAGGAGGGACTTTTCTCATTAGCAGCCTTTCTGAGGAGAATTTGAAGGTGGTGTGTGGTTATTTCGCTGCAATCACTTTTCCATGAGCTTGTGAGCTTCTGAGCCTTTCCAGTAGCATCTGAGAGAGTTCCTCTCGGCTCCTGGTGTTCACACAGATGAAGCTCCGTGCTTCAGGTTGCAGCTCTGGGCAGCTCGGTCTGCGCTGGGAGAACAAGTCACAGGTCTCCCCCCAGCCCGGCTTAGACACGAAACACACTTCTCATTGTTTGTGAGCTGTTTGTTTTTTTGTAAATCCCTGCAAATCTGCAGGCCGGAGCGGTCTGGTCTCAGTCTGACCGAAAGAAATGAAAGAAGGCTTTGACGTCAGCTGCACCCATGCCCCCCCCCCGACTCCGCCTAGTGTGACCTCCTCCTCCTGGACACGTGGGCAGAATAGACCAGGGGTCCCCTGAGAAAAACGGGGTGCTCCCCAGGCGCCCCGCTCTGTATAACAGCTGAGTGAGCTGGAGAGCACCTCGTGTCTGGTGTGGAGCGTGACTGTCACAGTCCTCCAGGAGTGAACCCGGAGACAGGTGAGGGGTTGGGGTCACGAGTCAGTGCCGGTGGGGCCGGTGCAGCCGGAGGAAGGGAGGACATGGTCGCTAGTGGGGGCTGTCCTGAGGTCCCTTGATTCGGGCCTCATAATCACAGGCTTTTAGTCCAGCTCAGCTGCAGGGCACAGGCTCCCTCTCTGATAGCTCGCCGCTCACAGCGCCCCTTGCTGGGGGGGCCCGGGGGTATTCTGGGTGAAAGGCGTGGTGCTGGAGCAAAGATGATCGTTGTTCTCGGGAATCCGTGTGTACATCGCAGTGCGGATGCCATCCTGGCGCTGGGAATCGCAGGGCTGCTCCAGACTCTGGAGAGTCTCCCGTCTCCCAGGGAGGTGCACACTGGAGTCTGGGTCTGCCTGGGGAGCCTCCTCGCTCGTTATGGACGGACAGCGGAGGGGCTCTCGACTGGCCCACGGCCCTCCGGATTCTCCACGCGGAGGAGCGGGCCAGGGGCTGGCCATCCCAGGACCCCTGCAGCCCCCTCAACTCAATTCAATTCATTTTTATATAGCGCCTTTCACAACAAGGTTGTCCCAAGGCGCTTAACAAAGCAAGTGACCATACATGTTGTGAATACAGAACAGAAGACCAGAAGACAACGGAGGAGAGGAACCAAAAACTCCTCAGTAAGGAGAAAAACATCCTCTAGGGGTCCAAGGTCAACTGGCTGCCCAACCCCTCTGGGCATGCTAACATTATATCACTAAACAAAGGAATAAAGGAATAAGGACATGTGGGGAGGAGAATAGCATAGTCTGGTCAGAACAGATGTATCTACCTGGTGGGCCAACACAGAGACACACAATGGCAGGTACAGCAGCACCAGCAGCCATGGCCGCAGCAGGCCCTCGTGGCGCAGGACTGTTCCCCAGGGAGTGGGGACGCTGCCTCCCCAGCATCAGGAAACACATGAGCGAGCTGCAGGACAGACGCCAGGAGGATCTGAAGGAACGTGCTGGAATTCACCTGCCGAGAGGACAGAGGGACGTCCTGTATTCCAGCATCGGACCCTCGGGCACGTCCCAGTGGAACAGCATCAGTGGAATGAGGCCCTGCTGAATCCACTGACTCAGCTGTGGCTCAGCTGTGGGCAGAGGAACAAACAGCACCCGAAAGTAATTGTACCTCTTTAGTCGTGGTAACTTACCATAACCCACTGGCGTGATTCAAGTCAGAGGAGAATGTAAGGAAATAATACAGCAGAATTATCCTCAATGACGTGGTGTTTTCCTGTTGCACTGTGAGCGGAGTATTTCCACACTTGTGAATTCCCAGACGCGCTGGGCTCTGGTTCCTCTCTGGTGTTTTCCTGTCAGTCTGTGCTCAGAAGCACAAGCGCAGTCACACTGTGAGTGAACGTGCGTCCGCGTGGATTAGTGTGCAGTCTGACTGCGACTTGACAGGACATGTGAAGCAAGTGGAGCTGAAACCTTTAACTCAGTGGGCAAGTTTATTCCCGAAAAGATGGATCATCTATCCAGATGTTCCACGGTATGCTCCCGAATCAGTTCCTGGATACCCCAGCCGTCAGCAGATACAGACGCCAATCCTGCTGCTCCGGTGTCGGAAGGAGGCTGTGGAAAAACAAACAGGAGTCACTGCAAACGCCAGGAGCTCGGGACTAGCGCAGCGTGAGACAGACAGGCAGGGGTCCAGTGGGCCGTTCTTAAAGGACCCCCAGACACAGTGTCACGCCCTGGCCTGGGAGATCACGTGAACTTCTCCCGGGCTCTTGGCCTTGTTTCCCTCTGGTGACCCCGGCATCGTCCTCATGTCATCACGTCTTCATGACGCTCGGAGCACAGGACCCCAGAATAATCCGGCAAGGAATGTGGAGCGCTACCCATCCCCCCCCGCGGGGAGCCTGCCGCCTCTTTTGAGGATCTCGCGAGGGCCGTGGTGAAACAGGAAACTTCGAAACGTTCGAGGAGCGCCCCCCGGAGGACTTCGAGGTGATCGATCCAGTGGTCTCGGTGCCGAAGGAGGCTTCTGTGGTAAGATCGGGAAGCTCGTTCCAGACTTTCAGGCTTTTTGGGGGTGAAAGGAAGAAGCGTCCTGTTCTCAGTCTCCCGAGTCCCCTGAGCACGCGGTTTCAGGTCCGCTGCTGAGCGCTGGGGGTCCTCGGCTGGCCCTTCCAGTGGGGGTCTGCAGAGCTGTGGCGCCTGTAGCTGCCCTCAGCGGAGGCCAAGAAGGAAGCAGCCTGCTGTGCCCAGGCAGCGTGTCCTGGTCGATGCCCGCCTGCCTGAGAGATGTGCTCTCAGCAGAGGACTCCCTGGGGCGGAGGAGGAGCCTCCTGGTTTCGGGGGTGCTGGTTGGCGTGTAGGGGGAGGCCTGCGTGCAGGTTTCAGCTCAGTGGGACGCTTTGGGCTGGGTGTGCCGATCGCAGCTGTGCAGTGGGACCCGGCGTCAGGTCTGCAGTCTAGCTGCGGTCCCGAGAGGCGCTGCTCTCCTGCTGGGAAGCAGGTGGAAACAGAGGGCCGGTTCCCTGCGGCGGGGGGGGGCTGTGTGGGATGACTCATCCTGCGCACTCGTTTGTCTCTTTCAGAAAGACAAAGGCGAGAGGGCACGAGTACTTCATCTCGAATATTCAGGCCCTGGGCGCCTGGAGGAGCTCTGGGGAATTCAGAGAGCCTGGTCAGCCTTTGCAAGAGTTCACTGCCCTTCGCAGGTTGTTTTTCTCCTGTCTCAAGTGGAGTAAAGGATTTAAAAACAAGCACAGGATCAGCATATTTAAGGCCTAAATTCCTGGATTCCTCAGTTATTCATTGTGTGTTCCTGTGTGGAAAAGCCCCTCTGTGTTCTTCAGTTACTGTAATAGCTAACACAGAGCTGTTCTCCCAGAGACGTCATCCGCGCGGACAGCTGGGTTTACCGGTGCATTCTGGGTAAAGTACCTTCCTTGGGGGCACAGCAGCAGTGTGCTCTCCTGGATTTGAACCCCCAACACTCCAGTTGGGAATCCAGTGGCTGTGGCACTCCCTCCTCACTTCTGCCCTTTGAGGCAGGTCATCCCGGCGCTCAGGAGACTTGTGGAGTGGCGTGGAACAGCCCGGATTAAAGCGATTAATGCTCAAACCGCAAGAAACACTGGAGGGACCTGGATTTGATCGATCAGTGCTCCGTGGGATGAAACAAAAAGCTAATTGATCCAGGGAGAGACATTATTTCGTCGCCTCCTCCTGCTGGTGCAGCTCACATCCCGGGAGGAAGGAGGCAGGAGATCCGAGGGCTGGGACGGACTGATTGCAAAGCTGTGACAACTTCGGGTCTCGAGGGCGGGGGGGCAGTGCAGTAGCTCGCCTGGCGGCCGGCACCGCGCACTTCTTTAAAGGCTTGGCACTGGCTTCCCAGTTCACATCCTCTCTCCCAGTCTGGGGCACTGGGTCTGCTCCCCACAGGCTTGGCACTGGCTTCCCAGTTCACATCCTGCCTCCCAGTCTGGAGCGCTGGGTCTGCTCCCCACAGGGCTTGGCACTGGCTTCCCAGTTCACATCCTCCCTCTGCTCCTGACAGGGCTTGGCCTGCTGTCTTTTACGTATTCTTCTTCATGGAAGATCTTTCCTGGGGAGTGTCGAGAGTCAGTATCCCACAGCGTGTCCTGGGGCGCTGTGTCCAAACCTCGCCTCGCTGTACCCCAGCATGCTCGGCTGTCAGAGCCCAGGCGGCCAGGCTGTGCTGATCGTTCCTGGTGAGGTCAGTCAGCCAGCCTTCTCCCCTCTCGGGAGAGCAACAGGAAGAGGAAGAGGAAAGGTGGGGCTGCCAACAGGAAAACCAGAGGTTTACAGAGACTGAAGAAGGAGAAGAGCTGCGATGAAGACTGGTGTCCCTCAGGCTAAAAGAAATCACACTGTTTCAGTTCTGCACTGTTTGAAACAGGAAAAAAAGGTTTAACACCTGTTTAAGGAAGTTTTAGGGAGTTCCACTTTCTCCCTGTTCGATACCTGCGTTTTGGATACAGAGTAGATACAAAGTTCAGGATCAGTGAGCACAGCCTGAACACAGATAGACACAGCCTGGACACAGACACTGGACACAGGCAGACTTGGCTGTCCAGAGAGAACCGGCTGTGCTCCCACTGCCATCGGGCTGAAGCAAAGACAGAGCCTGCGAGAAATATTACAGGATTAGATTTACTTCCCCAAATAAATTTCATCCCAGAATTCCTACACCCGAGAGGATGTCCTGCTGGAAGAAGAAACTCAGCAGATCTGCAGCCTGTGTGTGATTTCCTGTCCCAGCCTGCAGGACAGAGGGCGAGCCTCTCAATAGCTGGAAATCTCTGTTAACGTCTTGCCGATCTGCTGATTTGGCAACTCTAATCCAACTGCTGCTGCTGGCTCCTTGAGTCTGGACGTGCCCCTCTGGTCCTCGTGCCTGTGGCTCCTGCTGCAGCGGCTCTGTGAGCACGCGGCCCTGTGGGGCTGATCTGTCCTTTACTGCGCGGCCTCACGTGGGCCGGAGCCGTCGCTGTGGATTCGGAGTGCGCGGAGCGGGGGGGGGAGGACTGGGGCGGCGCCCTGCTCCCGGGGGATCCCGAGTTGGGATTCTTGGAAGGGGGGAATGGCCGAGGCAGGGTGCTGGGAAGTAGTCCACACTCTGAGGGCTTTGAGCTCTGTTTCCAGGTACTGGGGCTGCAGGCGTGGCTTGTCCCAGAGAAGCAGAAATAAAAACTCACATTGCGTGCTGTTTTGAATCCACGTCTGTCAATGCAAATCTACTCAAAACAGGGAAGCGAGCTAGAAACATCCAGCACCCAGCGCTGCCTGATACCGGAGAGGCTGCGGGCTCGTAAAACCTTAAACGGATCAGACTGCTGCGCTGGGGGGGGGGGGGGGGGTGATCTGCTGCCCTGTCGCGGCCGAGCTGTTTTGCTCATCCACATCTCTGGTTCTCAAAGCGAGCAGGTGACTCCCCTCCTGCTGCCTGCTGGTCGCGGCCCCAGCCTCCAGCCCTGCCCTCCTCCTGCGTGACGAGCGCTGAGCCTCCCCGCTCTCGGGGACACAGGCGTTGCTGTTGTCGATGCATGTCGCAACGTTACAGAGAAGAGCCAGAATTAAATTTGCGGAAACGCTTTGACAAATGATGTCGCAACATTCATGTCTGGAGAACAGGGTGGCGTGTGGGATTGCCGAACGCATTGGCACTGAGCTTGCAGTTTGACTTCCTGCCTCGGCTCTGGACCGGCCACGCAGGGCTTTCTTCCTGCTCTCTGTGCTCCCCTGGCACAGCCCTCTTGCTCTGGGGGGCCGAGCACGCTGAGCTCTCGAACCCGGGGCCACAGGGCCTGTGGGCGTCGCCAGACCAGCTGCCCCGAATCCCCCAATTACCAGATACCTGCTCTAAACTGATATCTGAGGCGGCAGTGTGCTCAGAGCTCTGGCCTCTGTATTGGGAGACTCTAGCTGTGCCTGTGGAGCAGTAGATACGCTGGTGTACCGTACAGGAGGCTCCAGCTCTCCACCGGCAATGCGAATGCGGTGCCTCCATCGCTGCTGACTCACCTGCGCACTGCAAGACAGCTCACAGAGCCCGACCCCCCCGCAGCACGCGCCAGCCGCCCCAGCTCAGGGGAGGAGCCCACGTTATCGCTGGAGCTGTCTAAGCGCTGCGGTATGCGAGCCCCTGGGGCACGTTTTCTCTTCAGCACAGCCCTGGTATCCGTGTTGCTGAGCCTCTTTGTGTAAATAAACTTAAACCTCAGACGCCGAGATCCCTTCGGGGGAAAAGGAGAGGAAATCTCACTGGACGAAGCAGAGGGAGGGAGACGAGACCCGGAGGAACGAGCAGAGAGACAGTCTGGCGTTCAGGACTGCTCATCCTGCCCTCACTACCGGGGCACCTGTGTGAACGCTAACCAGGGGAAGGGCCTGCTGTACGGAGCACAGCGTCCTGAGCGTTCAGACATACTTTTCACTCAACTTGGCATGCAGTCTGTGGCTTAATGAAATCAATTTACTTGTACATGTAAGCAATTAAACTTGAAAACCAAATAACACAGTTCTTCACTTGGGGTCGTGGGGTGAGACAGGGCTGCAGCCTGAGCCCAGCACCATTCATTATCTCTATCAATGGGTTAGCAGAGGTGTGGGAACTGCTGGCAGCTCCTGGCCTCACACTAGAATCACACCTGGGTGCTGACAGCCCATCTGGACCCAGAACAGGGTCAGCAGCAGAGCCTGGCACTGCTGGAGCAGGACTGTCAGACCCGGACACTGCCAGCCCATCTGGACCCAGAACACCAGAGCCTGGCGCTGCTGGAGCAGGACTGTCAGACCCGGACACTGCCAGCCCATCTGGACCCAGAACAGCAGAGCCTGGCACTGCTGGAGCAGGACTGTCAGACCCGGACACTGCCAGCCCATCTGGGCCCAGAACAGGGGCTGCAGCAGAGCCTGGCACTGCTGGAGCAGTACTGTCAGACCCGGACACTGCCAGCCCATCTGGACCCAGAACAGCAGAGCCTGGCACTGCTGTAGCAGGACTGTCAGACCCGGACACTGCCAGCCCATCTGGACCCAGAACAGGGTCAGCAGCAGAGCCTGGCACTGCTGGAGCAGGACTGTCAGACCTGGGCACTGCCAGCCCATCTGGGCCCAGAACAGCAGAGCCTGGCACTGCTGGAGCAGGACTGTCAGACCTGGGCACTGCCAGCCCATCTGGGCCCAGAACAGCAGAGCCTGGCACTGCTGGTGCAGGACTGTCAGACCTGGGCACTGCCAGCCCATCTGGGCCCAGAACAGCAGAGCCTGGCACTGCTGGAGCAGGACTGTCAGACCTGGGCACTGCCAGCCCATCTGGGCCCAGAACAGCAGAGCCTGGCACTGCTGGAGCAGGACTGTCAGACCCGGACACTGCCAGCCCATCTGGACCCAGAACAGCAGAGCCTGGCACTGCTGTAGCAGTACTGTCAGACCCGGACACTGCCAGCCCATCTGGGCCCAGAACAGGGGCTGCAGCAGAGCCTGGCACTGCTGTAGCAGGACTGTCAGACCCGGACACTGCCAGCCCATCTGGACCCAGAACAGCAGAGCCTGGCACTGCTGTAGCAGGACTGTCAGACCCGGACACTGCCAGCCCATCTGGACCCAGAACAGGGTCAGCAGCAGAGCCTGGCACTGCTGGTGCAGGACTGTCAGACCTGGGCACTGCCAGCCCATCTGGGCCCAGAACAGCAGAGCCTGGCACTGCTGGAGCAGGACTGTCAGACCTGGGCACTGCCAGCCCATCTGGGCCCAGAACAGCAGAGCCTGGCACTGCTGGAGCAGGACTGTCAGACCCGGACACTGCCAGCCCATCTGGACCCAGAACAGCAGAGCCTGGCACTGCTGGAGCAGGACTGTCAGACAGGTCGACCTGGCTGTCCAGAGAGAACAGGCTGTGCTCCCACTGTCAGCAGGGAGAAACAGAGACACCAGTTTGTTTATACAGCAGGGAGGACTGGAGAAACTGGGCTGACTGCAGCCGAGAACTAAATGCGAAGTAAGAATTATTTTTTAAAAAAATATTCTGCAGCTTGTTATTACTTTGGCAACACACAGTTGTGAAAATCAGCTGTGACAATACCTTTCTCTGAATTTGAAATGTAGAGCAGAGAGAGAAGACAGCACTGAGGAGCAGGGAGAGAGGAGACACAGCGCAGAGGAGCAGGGAGAGAGGAGACAGCACAGTGGAGCAGGGAGAGAGGAGACACAGCGCAGAGGAGCAGGGAGAGAGGAGACAGCACAGTGGAGCAGGGAGAGAGGAGACACAGCGCAGAGGAGCAGGGAGAGAGGAGACACAGCGCAGAGGAGCAGGGAGAGAGGAGACAGCACAGTGGAGCAGGGAGAGAGGAGACACAGCGCAGAGGAGCAGGGAGAGAGGAGACAGCCATGTGGAGCAGGGAGAGAGGAGACACAGCGCAGAGGAGCAGGGAGAGAGGAGACAGCACAGTGGAGCAGGGAGAGAGGAGACACAGCGCAGAGGAGCAGGGAGAGAGGAGCCAGAGCAGGTTGGGGTTGCGAGACGAGGAGAGTCAGTGGAGAGCTCCTGTCTTGTCAGGAGCTCATTGGATGGGCCGGGTGGAAACGACAGGAGGGTGATGTGAGGGGGCTGGATCCCGCTGTCCTCTCCCTCTCTCTGTCTCTGCTGTTTTTCTCTCTATTTTTATCGGAACATCTGGCGGCGGTGATGTCAGGGGCTGTAATCCGCTCACAGCCCCAGCGGGACAGTAAGCTGGGATAGAGAGGGCTGGCAGGGGTCAGCGGGGGGGGGGGGGGGTAAGGCTGATTCCTTTTTACCCACTACCCCATCAGGCCCCACAGCCAGAGCACTCGAACCCGGGGACAAGCGACCGGGCCGAGACTCTTCCCCGTCTTACTGGGGGGAGTAAGATCACAAGATCGAGAGATCGAGAGATCGAGGGAGAGGTTACACAGGAGAGCTGCTCTTCAGCTCATCCAGCACTCGGTGGCTCACTGATCCAGGAGAACTGGCTCCTCGTTCCAAAACAAGAGTCAGACACAGAGGCGGCCGAAGAGGCTACTGATGAAAAAGCCTCTGTATTGACACATCATTGACCTCTTCTTCGTAACCTTGGGAAGCAAGAAAGATGGACAAAATGCTAGGCCCCTTTGTTACAACCACAGAATTTAAATCGAGGAATATCATGTCAGGAAGCATGGTGGCGCAGTGGTCAGCATTGCTGCCTGACAGGACTGGGGCCCCGGGTTCGAATTCCTGGGGTGCTGTCTGTGTGGAGTTTGCATGTTCTCCCTGTGTTGGTGTGGGTTTCCTACAGGTGCTCCAGTTTCCTCCCACAGTCCTGGTGGGTTAAACTGGCCCTGGCGTGAGTGTGTGTGTTTCTGTGTTTGTGTGCGCCCTGCGTCCAGCGTCCAGCGTCCAGCGTGTACCCCGCTTTGCAGCCGTCCCTAGCTGGGACAGACTCCGGTTCCCCTGGGTCAAATAATGCAGTTAGGAAAAGGGGTGGATATTATGTCAATACTGTGCGATTCCGCTCTCCTGAGGCCGCAGTCAGACGTGTGCGTGACTGGTCCCCGGGACACAGCGCTGCTCGGGGTGTGTGGGGAAGGGGGACTCGGTACGGAGGCGGTGTTTGTCTGCGGCAGGATCGGGCGCCTTGGCCCAGCCCAGGACCTGCGGCTGCCATCTCTCCGGGGCTGTTCAGGCATGCGCCTCTGTAGTCCCTGCCCCCCAGCCCCCTCTCCCCCGTGAATAGCTGAGATGCTTGCGGAGCTGGTTGCTATGGCGACGGGGGCGTTTGAACAAGTCGTCATTCAGGACTGCACAATCCCGCTGGCAGCCGGCCAGCGTCCCTGCGTGTGCGTGCACACACACACACACACCGCCGTCTCAGGGCTGGTGGGGCTTCTCTGCGCCGATCTGCAGTTCAGGTGCCGTGTGTGTGCGAGGGAGCGGGCAGGTACTAGCTGCTGACACAGCCCAGGGGTCCGCCCTGTTTATCACGCAGTGACAGAGTGTAAACTGTGAGTCAGAATTGCGTTTCGCCTTTTGTTGACATTGAGGTCAGTTACAAAACTAGCAATCTGTGGGATTATGACTGCACGCCGCCACAAATTGACAATAGGGTCTATATTACAGTAGAACAGTCTGTTACAATAGGAGCTACAGTCCCAGTGCAGTAGACCAGTCCTGTTACAATAGGGGCTATAGTCCCAGTACAGTAGAACAGTCTGTTACAATAGGAGCTACAGTCCCAGTGCAGTAGAACAGTCTGTTACAGTAGGAGCTACAGTCCCAGTGCAGTAGACCACTCATTTACAATAGGAGCTACAGTCCCAGTGCAGTAGAACAGTCTGTTACAATAGGAGCTACAGTCCCAGTAGAGTAGAAGAGTTTGTTACAGTAGGAGCTACAGTCCCAGTGCAGTAGACCAGTCTGTTACAATAGGAGCTACAGTCCCAGTACAGTGGAACAGTCTGTTACAATAGGAGCTACAGTCCCAGTACAGTAGAACAGTCTGTTACAATAGGGGCTACAGTCCCAGTACAGTAGACCAGTCTGTTACAATAGGGGCTACAGTCCCAGTGCAGTAGACCAGTCCCGTTACAGTAGGAGCTACAGGCCCAGTACAGTAGAACAGTTTGTGACAGTAGGAGCTACAGTCCCAGTGCAGTAGACCAGTCTGTTACAATAGGAGCTACAGTCCCAGTACAGTAGACCAGTCCTGTTACAATAGGAGCTACAGTGCCAGTACAGTAGAACAGTTTGTTACAGTAGGAGCTACAGTCCCAGTACAGTAGACCAGTCTGTTACAATAGGAGCTACAGTCCCAGTACAGTAGACCAGTCCTGTTACAATAGGAGCTACAGTCCCACTACAGTAGACCAGTCTGTTACAATAGGAGCTACAGTCCCAGTGCAGTAGACCAGTCTGTTACAATAGGAGCTACAGTCCCAGTACAGTAGACCAGTCTGTTACAGAAGGAGCTACAGTCCCAGTACAGTAGACCAGTCTGTTACAGTATGAGCTACAGTCCCAGTACAGTAGACCAGTCTGTTACAATAGGAGCTACAGTCCCAGTACATTAGAACAGTCTGTTACAGTAGGAGCTACAGTCCCAGTACAGTAGAACAGTCTGTTACAATAGGAGCTACAGTCCCAGTGCAGTAGACCAGTCTGTTACAATAGGAGCTACAGTCCCAGTACAGTAGAACAGTCTGTTACAGTAGGAGCTACAGTCCCAGTGCAGTAGACCAGTCTGTTACAATAGGAGCTACAGTCCCAGTGCAGTAGAACAGTCTGTTACAGTAGGAGCTACAGTCCCAGTACATTAGAACAGTCTGTTACAGTAGGAGCTACAGTCCCAGTGCAGTAGACCAGTCTGTTACAATAGGAGCTACAGTCCCAGTACAGTAGAACAGTCCTGTTACAATGGGAGCTACAGTCCCAGTACAGTAGAACAGTCCTGTTACAATGGGAGCTACAGTCCCAGTGCAGTAGACCAGTCTGTTACAATAGGAGCTACAGTCCCAGTACAGTAGACCAGTCTGTTACAATAGGAGCTACAGGCCCAGTGCAGTAGACCAGTCTGTTACAATAGGAGCTACAGTCCCAGTGCAGTAGAACAGTCTGTTACAATAGGAGCTACAGTCCCAGTGCAGTAGACCAGTCTGTTACAATAGGAGCTACAGTCCCAGTGCAGTAGACCAGTCTGTTACAGAAGGAGCTACAGTCCCAGTACAGTAGACCAGTCTGTTACAATAGGAGCTACAGGCCCAGTACAGTAGACCAGTCTGTTACAATAGGAGCTACAGTCCCAGTGCAGTAGACCAGTCTGTTACAATAGGAGCTACAGTCCCAGTGCAGTAGAACAGTCTGTTACAGTAGGAGCTACAGTCCCAGTGCAGTAGACCAGTCTGTTACAATAGGCGCTACAGTCCCAGTGCAGTAGAACAGTCTGTTACAGTAGGAGCTACAGTCCCAGTGCAGTAGACCAGTCTGTTACAATAGGCGCTACAGTCCCAGTGCAGTAGAACAGTCTGTTACAGTAGGAGCTACAGTCCCAGTACAGTAGACCAGTCCTGTTACAATAGGAGCTACAGTCCCAGTACAGTAGAACAGTCTGTTACAATAGGAGCTACAGTCCCAGTGCAGTACACCAGTCTGTTACAATAGGAGCTACAGTCCCAGTACAGTAGAACAGTCTGTTACAGTAGGAGCTACAGTCCCAGTACAGTAGACCAGTCTGTTTCAGTAGGAGCTACAGTCCCAGTGCAGTAGAACAGTCTGTTACAGTAGGAGCTACAGTCCCAGTGCAGTAGACCAGTCTGTTACAATAGGAGCTACAGTCCCAGTGCAGTAGACCAGTCTGTTACAATAGGAGCTACAGTCCCAGTGCAGTAGAACAGTCTGTTACAATAGGAGCTACAGTCCCAGTGCAGTAGACCAGTCTGTTACAGTAGGAGCTACAGTCCCAGTACAGTAGAACAGTCTGTTACAATAGGAGCTACAGTCCCAGTGCAGTAGACCAGTCTGTTACAGTAGGAGCTACAGTCCCAGTGCAGTAGACCAGTCTGTTACAGTAGGAGCTACAGTCCCAGTGCAGTAGACCAGTCTGTTACAGTAGGAGCTAGTAGTAGGAGCTACAGTCCCAGTGAGGACTGAAGTACAAAGGTCAGTGTGAGGTCTGAACCGTGCAGAATGGTTTAGAATGTTCTTGGAATCTTGTTCTGTAAATAAGTGACTTGAACCTGCTGAACCCGGACGCGTCTTGTGGTTTCGTGCTGGCTTGTGCGGGCGGTGCTGGGGGCTCTGCGGGGATGAGTGGGGTCTGTGTGGGTGTGGAGTCTCTAGCCCGGCTCACGGGCTGTGGCTGGCTGTGCCAGGAGCCTGGTGTTGCCCGGGCGCTGTGCTGGGCTGCTCCCAAGTCTGTTTCTTCTGGTGGGGACAGTCTCCCCGCTCGCCCCCGCGCCGCCGGAGTCCTGTTCCCCCGTATCTGCTCCTCTCACCCCGTTCACACACAGACCGCACGGCCAGGGCCGATTTCGGGGCGCTGGCGCAGGTAACCCAGCCCTTCACTGGCCTGGCCCCGGCCTCTCCCCTAGCGCCGCCGTGCCCTGTTCCTGCCTGCGGCAGGGAGTTTCACTACACGGCCCCGGCCCCCGCCTGCCCGTCCCTGTCCACATTCCAGCTCAAGCGCTCGGCGACCTTGAGAGTCCCCGCACGGCCTCCCACAGAGAGAGGCATCATCGCCCCCCAGACACGTTCCCCACCGTTCCCCTTCCTCCCTGACCGGCCTGACTCATGAGCTACAGTGTTGCCAGAGCAGTAAGAATTAGCAAAACATTTACCGCAAGAGATATTACTATTTGAGACCTTTGCCCTCAGTTCCTCCGGCTGCAGCATGAGATCACATGCTGGGCTGCAGCTCTGTTCAGATTCCTCCCCAGGAGGATGGGAAACTGCTCTGATTCTGTGGCTGTGACTGTGGAAATCCTAGGATTAGATTTATTATTTTGGAAAGAATGTCAGTCTAATTCTATAGCAGTTCCTGTCGTGAGGCAGAAAGGCCATCTCTTCAGCGCCAGGCTCTGCTGCTGACCCTGTTCTGGGTCCAGATGGGCTGGCAGTGCCGAGGTCTGACAGTCCTGCTCCAGCAGTGCCAGGCTCTGCTGTTCTGGGTCCAGATGGGCTGGCAGTGCCCAGGTCTGACAGTCCTGCTCCAGCAGTGCCAGGCTCTGCTGCTGACCCTGTTCTGGGTCCAGATGAGCTGGCTGTGCCCGGGTCTGACAGTCCTGCTCCAGCAGTGCCAGGCTCTGCTGCAGCCCCTGCTCTGTGGGCGACAGCAAGACCGGGTCATGAGCGCAGAGCAGAAACCTGATCTCTTGTCGTGTCGTGTGAGACCAGGAGCTGCAGACTGTTCCCTCACCTCTGCAAGCTCATTCATATAGATTCAGCTATATCGTTTTGGTCAAGCAGAAAGAAGACAACGTGGGCATCAGTAGTGTCCTCCAGGGGGCGAGCACCAAGCGCCATACGGTTCATTTTGAAATCCCTCAGTTATTGCTAAAGCTGAACATCACTCCCCTCCAATGAACATGTACATATCGAACTCCGTATCCTCTCCTCAGGACAACAGTGAGTCAGCGTTAAAGGCCCAGACATACCTGTTCCCAGGCCAGGTTCCCAGCTTGTCAGCTTCCTACAGGGTGCGGGGCTGGCTGGTCGGCGCCAGGGAGGGGGGAGCGAGCAGGCTCGGTGACGCCGTGCTCTCGCCCGCGGTGGTGTCGGGGAGGTGGGCGGCCTGCCTCTGCGCTCCAGCCCCGGCACAGACGATTGTGGATCTTGGCATTTAGAAAGGACAGAAAGGCCAGGAGGATGAGTGGGAGCGGCTGTTTCTGGAAACACAGCGTCGGCCTCTGCCCAGCTCCAGCTCCCAGAATCCCCTGCTGCACCCGGCCCCGCTCCCAAGCGCTCTGTGGGCTGCTCCTGCCTCTCCGACCTCTCCCTGCACGCGGCGCTGTGCAGGCCATTCGGGAACCCGAGCAGCAGGTGACAGCAGGACACGTTCGGTGCGGCATCCAGTATTTCACCTGAAGCAACAAGAGAGACGTTTAGTAATGAATTTAATGTTCAGTTGAATGTTAATGGAGTCCAGCACGTTCGGTTTCTTGGTCTCCGTTTCAGATTTAGATTCTGTCAAATCAAAACTAACACGAGGGATAGTCATTCTGTCTCAGACACCCGCCACCCTTTGTGTACAGCAGAGTGTCCTGTCCTGGGTCCTCATTGCTCTTCCTCTTGGTTCCCCAGCTCAACACACTGGTGCTGGTTCCACAGTGATCCTGGGGCAGCCCAGTGGATAGGTAGACTTGTATCGCCTGTACTTGAAGATGGGCGTCGGGTCCCCCTCTGGGAACGGGGCAGCGTGGCGCGCGGACGAGGGACACGCGCCGCAGGCGTGGCAGCAGCTGGTCCGGGCTGTGGGCGGGGAGCTGGGGCCGATGCATTAACATTTCAGCAGCAGTCACTGCACAGCCCCCCGCGTGGAAGCCCTCTCGGCAGCTGTTTTCTGCCCGGGGGTCCGGGGGGTCCTGCGTTTGTCAGCTGTGTTGCTCTGGATTTGTTTGGCTGCCGGAGCCTGAGAGGGACATGCCTGTGTCCCTGTCTGTGTGCCCCCTGCCACCCTGTCTCCGTCTCTGGCCCTCTCTTAGCCCGTGTCCCTGTCTGTGTGCCCCCTGCCACCCTGTCTCCGTCTCTGGCCCTCTCTTAGCCCGTGTCCCTGTCTGTGTGCCCCCTGCCACCCTGTCTCCGTCTCTGGCCCTCTCCTAGCCCGTGTCCCTGTCTGTGTGCCCCCTGCCACCCTGTCTCCGTCTCTGGCCCTCTCCTAGCCCGTGTCCCTGTCTGTGTGCCCCCTGCCATCCTGTCTCCGTCTCTAGCCCTCTCCTAGCCCGTGTCCCTGTCTGTGTGCCCCCTGCCACCCTGTCTCCGTCTCTGGCCCTCTCCTAGCCCGTGTCCCTGTCTGTGTGCCCCCTGCCACCCTGTCTCCGTCTCTGGCCCTCTCTTAGCCCGTGTCCCTGTCTGTGTGCCCCCTGCCATCCTGTCTCCGTCTCTAGCCCTCTCCTAGCCCGTGTCCCTGTCTGTGTGCCCCCTGCCACCCTGTCTCCGTCTCTGGCCCTCTCCTAGCCTGTGTCCCTGTCTCTGCCAGCCTGGGTCTGTGGCGTTTCTCCTGCCTCGTTTGCGATATGGACTCGACAGACACGGTGTGGCTTGTTTGACTGTGAGTTGTCAGGTGGAAACCTGGAGGGGAGTGCGCCAAGGTGGGTGGAGAGGGAACGGGTTCGATATTTCTTTCTCTGTTCCGACTCCATGTTCTTGTTAGGCTGCTTCTGCTTCCTCTTCGCCTGCTGATTGTTCCCTTAACTCCTGGCTTGCAGTCCTGCAGAAGCCTTCCTGAGTGTAACAGGCGCGTTCCTCAAAGTATCTGTTACAAACCGAACGCTGACGTTCCTGGTTGACAGGGCTCACGATGATGATGATGATGCTGACGATGGTGGGTGAATCAGTTTGGCACCTCCGCCCTCAGACAGCAGGGTGGACAGGAGGAGAGAGGGGGGCGCGGCCTGTGAGCCTGTGTGCAGCCCAGCAGGACCCTCATGGCACTGGACTGTGTGCCAGACACAGACACAGGCTGCTGCTTCCATTTCTCAGTGCAGTGTTCATGTACTGGAGTGTCCAGTCAGTGTGTCTGTATGAACCCCTCTCTCTCTCAGTGCAGTGTTCATGTACTGGAGTGTCCAGTCAGTGTGTCTGTATGAACCCCTCTCTCTCTCTCAGTGCAGTGTTCATGTACTGGAGTGTCCAGTCAGTGTGTCTGTATGAACCCCTCTCTCTCTCAGTGCAGTGTTCATGTACTGGAGTGTCCAGTCAGTGTGTCTGTATGAACCCCTCTCTCTCTCTCAGTGCAGTGTTCATGTACTGGAGTGTCCAGTCAGTGTGTCTGTATGAACCCCTCTCTCTCTCAGTGCAGTGTTCATGTACTGGAGTGTCCAGTCAGTGTGCCTGTATGAACCCCTCTCTCTCAGTGCAGTGTTCATGTACTGGAGTGTCCAGTCAGTGTGCCTGTATGAACCCCTCTCTCTCAGTGCAGTGTTCATGTACTGGAGTGTCCAGTCAGTGTGTCTGTATGAACCCCTCTCTCTCTCTCAGTGCAGTGTTCATGTACTGGAGTGTCCAGTCAGTGTGCCTGTATGAACCCCTCTCTCTCAGTGCAGTGTTCATGTACTGGAGTGTCCAGTCAGTGTGCCTGTATGAACCCCTCTCTCTCAGTGCAGTGTTCATGTACTGGAGTGTCCAGTCAGTGTGTCTGTATGAACCCCTCTCTCTCTCAGTGCAGTGTTCATGTACTGGAGTGTCCAGTCAGTGTGCCTGTATGAACCCCTCTCTCTCAGTGCAGTGTTCATGTACTGGAGTGTCCAGTCAGTGTGCCTGTATGAACCCCTCTCTCTCAGTGCAGTGTTCATGTACTGGAGTGTCCAGTCAGTGTGCCTGTATGAACCCCTCTCTCTCAGTGCAGTGTTCATGTACTGGAGTGTCCAGTCAGTGTGCCTGTATGAACCCCTCTCTCTCAGTGCAGTGTTCATGTACTGGAGTGTCCAGTCAGTGTGTCTGTATGAACCCCTCTCTCTCAGTGCAGTGTTCATGTACTGGAGTGTCCAGTCAGTGTGCCTGTATGAACCCCTCTCTCTCTCTTAGTGCAGTGTTAATGTACTGGAGTGTCCAGTCAGTGTGTCTGTATTAACCCCTCTCTCTCAGTGCAGTGTGTCTGTATTAACCCCTCTCTCTCTCAGTGCAGTGTTCATGTACTGGAGTGTCCAGTCAGTGTGTCTGTATGAACCCCTCTCTCTCTCAGTGCAGTGTTCATGTACTGGAGTGTCCAGTCAGTGTGTCTGTATGAACCCCTCTCTCTCTCAGTGCAGTGTTCATGTACTGGAGTGTCCAGTCAGTGTGTCTGTATGAACCCCTCTCTCTCTCAGTGCAGTGTTCATGTACTGGAGTGTCCAGTCAGTGTGTCTGTATGAACCCCTCTCTCTCTCAGTGCAGTGTTAATGTTTGGGGGCGTCTGTGTTAACCCTTCGCTCTCCCTCTCTCCGCCAGGCTCTGGCTGCCAACGCTGGGACAGGGTTCGCAGTGGCCGAGCCCCAGGTGGCGATGTTCTGCGGGAAGCTGAACATGCACATCAACATCCAGACCGGCCGCTGGGAGCCTGACCCCTCGGGGACCAAGAGCTGCCTGGACAGCAAGGAGGCCATCCTGCAGTACTGTCAGGAGGTGAGTCCTGGCTCCTGAGGAAGACCTGGAGCAAGGGGTCTACCCCAGACACACAGACAGGCTCAGCAGTGATACAGAGACATGGATAATCAGGCAGACAGAGCCTGAATGCAGATGGATGGGGGGATCCAGGGACAGGTGGACAGATTGAGGGATCGAGTGATTGGCAGGTGGACTCGAAGCTGGCTGAGCTGGTGGACAGCTGGACCAGCGCGTAGGTGCGGACAGACGCAGGTGGACAGGCAGGGAGACACGGAGGAGCCAGAGATAGGGATCAAGAGCTCACCGGACACATACGGGACCCGACAGCGCACAGCAGCAGGTTTTAAAAGCGAGCAGATGGGTTGAGGGGTTGCCCTTGTTCCTTGGGATTCAAATACTGAGGACAAGTCAGGCGATTTCAGAAACACGCCAGGTGCTCTGCGCGACCCGTTTGAGAAGGCGTGGTATTCATTCAAAAACAGCAAAAGGTGCCCAGAAGGCCAGACCCCACTAGAAGTGGGCCTGCTTGCTGCCGGTGCTGCCCGGAGGACGAGGTGACCCGCTCCACGAGTCAGCAGACGAGCCCACCGTCACTCTGAGGGACTGGCCGCGGGCTGGGCGGCGAGAGGATCGCCCCCTCCGCACAGGACGGTCGCCGCCATCGAACCCGGCTGGGGAGTCGTGCTCAGAGCCCAGCGGCCTGGGCTTCGGCGCGGTGACTGAACCCCGCCATCCGCTGGGAGACCATCGCCGTGCTCGGAGGCCTGTCAGGGCTGGCGTCGATGAGAGGGCACGGCGCGCGGAGCCGCCAGGGCAGGGGCAGAGGGAGTGGGGCGACACCCGGTGGAAGACGGCCAGCGCTCTGTGGAGCGGCTCGGGCCGCCCAGGAAGGCGGAGTCGTGACGATGTGGGAGCTGGCAGTAACGCAAGGCTCTGGCTCGTCCGAGGGAGGCCCGACTGCCCTGCCGTGTCCTGGACACTGACCTGGCTCCAGCAGTCCGTCCTTTCCTGCAGGCCAATCCAGATGTGTCGATTCTCCAGAAGGCCAATGCGAGTTCACACAGCCACAGAAGTACAAAGCACAAAGGCACTACTGCACTACTGCAAGAAAACCATGTGGAGGTCACGCCACGCCGTTCCTCCCGACCCAAGTCTGATAGGATCGATAGGGCCACAGCCACAACTGGCCAGCTGACCAGCGCAGAACAGTTACAGCACACCCCACAGCTCTCGGCCCAGAGGCGGATCAGGTCCGTGAATCAGCCCTGCTAACTCTCCAGGAGGCCGTACCCAATACCAACTTTTAGTGTTTTCATTTTCACAGCGTGGGATTCTTGGATGCGCGTTCTTGTCCACAGTTTTGTGACTTGAGTTTTCATTAACACATTGTTTCAAGTGGAAAACGTTTCATTAACAGGAGGGGCAGATGGGCCGTAGGCGGCCTTGCTGACTCAGCAGTGTAGGCTGACTGACACCGAGCAGAGGAGCTGACATCACATCCCATCACTGCTCCCTGTCCCTGCCCCATACATACACACTGTACGTGTGCTTGTCAGGGTGTGTGTAACTGTGTGTGTGTAGATGTGTCAGGGTGTGTGTAACAGTGCGTGTGTGTGTAGATGTGTCAGGGTATGTGTAACAGTGTGTGTGTGTAGATGTGTCAGGGTGTGTGTAACAGTGTATGTGTGTGTAGATGTGTCAGGGTATGTAACTGTGTGTGTGTAGATGTGTCAGGGTGTGTGTAACAGTGTATGTGTGTGTAGATGTGTCAGGGTATGTAACTGTGTGTGTGTAGATGTGTCAGGGTGTGTGTAACAGTGTATGTGTGTGTAGATGTGTCAGGGTATGTAACTGTGTGTGTGTAGATGTGTCAGGGTGTGTGTAACTGTACAGTAAGTATGTGTAGATGTGTCAAGGTGTGTGTAACAGTGTGTGTGTGCTTGTCAGGGTGTGTGTAACTGTGTGTGTGTAGATGTGTCAGGGTGTGTGTAACTGTGTGTTTAGATGTGTCAGGGTGTGTGTAACTGTGTGTGTGTAGATGTGTCAGGGTGTGTGTAACTGTGTGTGTTTAGATGTGTCAGGGTGTGTGTAACTGTGTGTGTGTAGATGTGTCAGGGTGTGTGTAACTGTGTGTGTTCAGATGTGTCAGGGTGTGTGTGTGTCTGCGTGCGGGACGAGCCCAGCCTGTCTCTGTACTCCAGGTGTGTGTGTGAATTTGGCAGGCCTGCTGTCTCCCTGCTTGTGCACTCAGTGCAGTCACGCGGCTTGTGTCTCCAGCTCCGGTAGAGGCTGCGTATCTCTGGCAAGGAATTCATGATCTCCTTCTCCCTTCCTCTCAGCTCGTCCCTCTCTTCCGCTGTCAGCTTCTCTCTCCTTCTCTCGCTTTATTGACATGTAGAAACATTAATCACAAGTGATTACAAAATCCAACCAAGTGCTAAAGAGATTGCAGATCCTAATCACCCACATGGCCATACAGTACCAATCGCTGAATGCGCTCTGGAGCTGAGCTTTCTCTCTGCTCTGTGTGTGTAGCATCCCTGTCAGCTCTGGGAACAGAAACGTCTGTCAGAGCCTCTTTTAACTGAAGTGTGAGCTATTCAGTCTGATAAAGAGGCTGTGTGGTGTTCTGGGACTGTGGTATAGTGTGGATGGAGTCTGGGCTGAGCTTTCTGTCTCCCTGCTCCGTTTCAGTTTCAGTTCAAGACGCTTTGTTGGCATGACCAATGAGTGTTGCCACAGCATATACAATTAACACAACATCTAGAGACATTTACAATACAGACACATCATAATACATTTACATACAGACATAGAGATGCTCTGAAAGAAAGGCTCACTGTTCCTCAGGCTGGGACAGGAGATCACATACTGGGCTGCCAGTTCAACTGAGTTCCCTCCTCCCTCTCCCAGTAGGATTGGGAGTTGCTGTGATTCTGGCAGGTGTAGGAATTCTGGGATTAGATTTGTAAATTTGGGGTGAATGTTTGTCAAATCCCAGAATGCAGTAGGAAGTGCACCTCTGTCTCTATTTCTCCCCACTGGCAGTGGGAGCACAGCCTGTCCTCTCTGGGCAGCCAGGTCTGCCTGTGTCGCCCAGTTTCTCTGGCCAGGCTGTGGTCACTGAGCCTGTCCTCTCTGGACAGTCAGGTCTGTCTGTGTCCAGTTTCTCTGGCCAGGCTGTGGTCACTGAGCCTGTCCTCTCTGGACAGTCAGGTCTGTCTGTGTCCAGTTTCTCTGGCCAGGCTGTGGTCACTGAGCCTGTACTTCGTCAGGGTCTGTTTCTTTTTGCTGTTTCTTATCTCGGTCAAATATTCGGCCAGTGTGTATTGTCTGTTTAGGGTTCTATAGCATTCCAGTTTATGTTGTGTTTGTGTGTGTGAGATATTGGTGTTTGATCTGTGCTGTGATGTGGTTGAGTCTGAGTTGTGGTGCTCTAGCAGTGCTGTCCTGAGGCTGGCTGTGTGTTGTGTGTATTGTGCTGTGATGTGGTTGAGTCTGGGTTGTGGTGCTCTAGCAGTGCTGTCCTGAGGCTGGTTGTGTGTTGTGTGTATTGTGTTGTGGTGTGGTTGAGTCTGAGTTGTGGTGCTCTAGCAGTGCTGTCCTGAGGCTGGTTGTGTGTTGTGTGTATTGTGCTGTGATGTGGTTGAGTCTGAGTTGTGGTGCTCTAGCAGTGCTGTCCTGAGGCTGATTGTGTGTTGTGTGTATTGTGTTGTGGTGTGGTTGAGTCTGAGTTGTGGTGCTCTAGCAGTGCTGTCCTGAGGCTGGTTGTGTGTTGTGTGTATTGTGTTGTGGTGTGCTTGAGTCTGAGTTGTGGTGCTCTAGCAGTGCTGTCCTGAGGCTGGTTGTGTATTGTGTGTGTTGTGCTGTGGTGTGGTTGAGTCTGAGTTGTGGTGCTCTAGCAGTGCTGTCCTGAGGCTGGTTGTGTGTTGTGTGTGTTGTGCTGTGGTGTGGTTGAGTCTGGGTTGTGGGTCTCTAGCAGTGCTGTCCTGAGGCTGGTTGTGTGTTGTGTGTATTGTGTTGTGGTGTGCTTGAGTCTGAGTTGTGGTGCTCTAGCAGTGCTGTCCTGAGGCTGGTTGTGTATTGTGTGTGTTGTGCTGTGGTGTGGTTGAGTCTGAGTTGTGGTGCTCTAGCAGTGCTGTCCTGAGGCTGGTTGTGTGTTGTGTGTGTTGTGCTGTGGTGTGGTTGAGTCTGGGTTGTGGGTCTCTAGCAGTGCTGTCCTGAGGCTGGTTGTGTGTTGTGTGTGTTGTGCTGTGATGTGCTTGAGTCTGGGTTGTGGTGCTCTAGCAGTGCTGTCCTGAGGCTGGTTGTGTGTTGTGTGTGTTGTGCTGTGGTGTGGTTGTCTGAGTTGTGGTGCTCTAGCAGTGCTGTCCTGAGGCTGGTTGTGTGTTGTATGTATTGTGCTGTGATGTGCTTGAGTCTGGGTTGTGGTGCTCTAGCAGTGCTGTCCTGAGGCTGGTTGTGTGTTGTGTGTGTTGTGCTGTGGTGTGGTTGAGTCTGAGTTGTGGTGCTCTAGCAGTGCTGTCCTGAGGCTGGTTGTGTGTTGTGTGTGTTGTGCTGTGGTGTGGTTGAGTCTGGGTTGTGGTGCTCTAGCAGTGCTGTCCTGAGGCTGGTTGTGTGTTGTGTGTATTGTGCTGTGATGTGCTTGAGTCTGGGTTGTGGTGCTCTAGCAGTGCTGTCCTGAGGCTGGTTGTGTGTTGTGTGTGTTGTGCTGTGGTGTGGTTGTCTGAGTTGTGGTGCTCTAGCAGTGCTGTCCTGAGGCTGGTTGTGTTTTGTGTGTATTGTGCTGTGATGTGCTTGAGTCTGGGTTGTGGTGCTCTAGCAGTGCTGTCCTGAGGCTGGTTGTGTGTTGTGTGTGTTGTGCTGTGATGTGCTTGAGTCTGGGTTGTGGTGCTCTAGCAGTGCTGTCCTGAGGCTGGTTAGTGTCGGTGTGGATTGGGCCAGTGAGCCTCAGGACCAGCTGACTCAGAGGGCACTTTGTAGGGCTCAGCTCTTGGCTCAGCAGGGCCTTGTGCTGGTAGTTTTGTATTTTTGTAGTTTAGGTGTAGCCAGTACTTTATGACTCTTTTCTTTCTCCATCACTCTCTGAAAGTAAAATCTGGACTCGGAACAGTGATGTTGGCAGGATTGCACGAACAGCACTACCGCAGTGATCACACGCAGCACCCTGCCATATGTCGTGTTTGGAAACCTTATGAACACAGATGAAAAATGCACAAAAATCAATGCACGCACACACAAACCTAGGTATGCCTAGAAAATGATTCCCAAAGATGGGATCTGCCGTGGCGCCATGGACTGACCCTCCTGCCGTCTCTCTCTTCCAGATGTACCCTGAGCTGCAGATCACCAACTACGTGGAGGCCAACCAGCCCGTCAGGATCGAGAACTGGTGCAAGAAGGGCAAGAAGCAGTGCAAAGGCCACGCCCACGTCGTGGTGCCCTACAAGTGCCTGGGTGAGAGGGCCTGGGACACCGCCAAGCGGGGGAGGGGGGCACGGCCAGCCTGCTGGCATGTGACCCTTGTGGTGGATTCAGCTTGTGCTGGCTCAGGGGCTACAGGAGAGGCAGTCTGTCAGGCAGGGGTCAGCAGGGGTCAGCAGAGGTCAGCAGGGCTGTCTGGGCGGGAGAGCTGAGGCTCAGGGGCCTGATGGCACTGATGTATGACTGCAGTATGTACGACAGAGCACACACACCCGAACACACTCACGCTCACAGATTTACATACAGCAGTCACAGCATCAGGCCCGGCTGCCATCAGCTTGTCAAGAGAAGCCAGGAAGGTTAGTTTTACTGCCTAGAGGTGTGTTAGTCTGAGCTGAACCAGGAGGCGTGGGCTTTCTGAAGCTCCCGAATGTTGGTGGTTGTTTCTGCCCGCAGTTTATCTGTGCAAGAGCTGCAGTTATCTGTCTGCCAGCTCGCGCGGTTCGGCCGCAGCCCCCAGCCCCCCCCACAGCGCTCACTCGCAGCGGATGATGGAGTGCTGGGTGTTACGAGCTGGAGGAGCCATTAGCGGCGGCGCTGAGCTGTGAAATCACCTGCCACTGGCAGAGTGCTGGGAACCGCTGACACTGCAGCCCTCTGCTCATCCGCGTGCGTGTTTCTCATGTTGGTCTTTATTGAGATTCCGATTCCCTCTCCCTCTCGTCTTCGCTTCAACACCCTCCATCCCTCCGCCTGCTCCTGCGTCTCCCTCTCCCTCCGCACCCGTCTCACTGTCTGATCCCCCTCTCACCCCAGTTCAAATTCAAGCAGCCTTACTGGCGTGACTGACGAACTACAGTGTTGCCAAAGCACCTACAGACACGAAGAGTACTAACACCTCTTAGGACAGAAACACACGCCACACAGAGCCCTCTCCCTCTCCCTCCCGCTCCGAGGGCAGTGAGACCAGAGCTGGAGTGGCTGTGTATTTCAGGCTGCGGCAGCCGCGTGCTGCTGGCAGGCCGGTGCTGGACCCCTCCAGCCTCCGCCAGCCCCTCTGCATCACACAGATTGAAGAGGCTGTGGCAGTGTTGCAAGGATGGCCTCCCACAGCTTTCTGTGCAAGACAGATTGTGCCATTCGTATGTTCAGGGAGTCAGCAGGGAGGCGAGATCGATTCCTCCAGTGAGGCTGGAGGCCGAAGAACGATGGGATTATAATGGCGGGGCGTGACGGAGACGCCGAGAGAGGACAGAGACTGAGGGTCTGACCTCGGGCCTGCTGTCTGAATCTGAATTGGACAGGGAGAGAAGGGGCTGGGGACGGAGACAGGAGAGAGGTGGCGATGCAGTCTGGTGGGTTTAGTCTGAGTCTTGTCTGAGGCAGCTGTGTGAGCAGCGAGGGCCGGAGAGCTGCCCCTGTGCGTGACGAGCTGCAGATCGCTCCACTGCGCTCGTCTCTTCCGCTAACTGAGCATCGAGGTGTCTCTTAAATCATTTACACCAGCATGCCAGAACAATTTCTCTTTCTGAAGACCTGAGCGCTCGTAACCTGTCAGTGTTGCTCACTCCCAGAGCCCCGTGCAGGATTAAGATCACCACGCAGGGCCACACACAGACGCTCAGGTGCAGTGCAGTTTCCCCAAGAGTGAGACAGAGCCTTCTTCGATCTCTGGCACAGCTTTGGTGAAAGGCGTAGGATGTCAAGCACACCGAGGTTAACAAATACGAACAATGACAATGACACACTAAGCAACGCAACATAAACATAATAACATACAAGACACGATATTAATAGACAATAAAATAAATAGAGGCCTACATCCTGACCAACCAGAAAAACCCCAGACTGCTACCAAATATTCAAAATTCTGTTAACATCTACACAGGCCAACAAGAGAGAAACCAGCTCTCTGAATCAACAGAATACAACCTCCAGCTAAACCTCTCTGTAAAATTAGACGTTACAAAGTGAATGGGAACCTATCTCCCTATTCTAAAAACACACCCACTAACCAGAAGAGGCTGAGTTTAATAGAGGGATTCTCCATGCAGGAAATCAGTTTCCTAACAGAATGGCAAGCTGTCTTATCAGGGTTCGAATGCTGAGCTCCAGTCTGGTCTTTCTGGACGATCTGGACAAGGAGCTCCTGCCTGGCACTTCCTCCTCTATCTCTGTGTCCTCCCTTTCCCTTTCTGCTCCTTTTCTCTTCTCGTTCTCCTGGCTTCTGCCTCTTCCTGTGTGCCCCCCCTCCTTCTCTGGACCGGCCTGCTTTGCGCTGTGTTCCTGGACTGCTGCTTGACACCCGAGCATTTACTCAGAACCGAATCAGCCAGGGCTAAGCAGAGGCTTCCTTTCCGCAGTGTGTCTGTAAGTAATTAGTGGAGAGATCTTCAAACATTTACCTGAGCCAGGTTCTTAGACACCACAGCAGTCACTCCCAACAGCCGTCACAGTATTATGGGAAAAGTGGGCGCTGGAGCCCCGAGCCGGGCCGGCTGTAAATCCCCTCGGCATCCCAGGCCTCTTGTCCCTGCGGAAGCAGTGGATTATCTGAGATTAGCGGAGGGGGGAGAAGAGGACTGTTACGCAAGCAGCCGGGGTGGAAGATTAGCACAGGGGCCCGACAGGAAACTCATCCTTTACAGATGAGTGGCTCACCTGTAGGAAGATCTGGGAGCACGCGCTGACTGACAGACATGTCCAAGCGGCAGGAGAGGTTCTCAGGTCTCACCCTGGTGGTAGCAGAACAATCCAGAGCCTTTCCCAGAAGCACAGGGGCAGGCAGGACCGGGAGCACGAGTCTGCTCTCCACAAACAGTCGGCAAAGACTGCGCGCCTACAGGGGGAACATGCAGACTCCTCACAGACAGGCCGCTCGTGGAAGAGGGCCACACTGCACTCCCAGGTGGAGGGGAGGGGGTGTGAGGACAGTGGTGTAGCCTGAGTGACCCTCAGATGGGCAGGGGGGTGTTGTCTGTACCCTGTCTGGAGGGCTGGAAGGTTCCTCCAGGCACAAGATTTCTGAATGGAGTCCATGGCTGATCTGCTGCCTGTCCAACCCCCCCCAGGGGTTAGATACACTGTCTACCCAGTGCAGAGACACACAAGAGTCACAGGAAAGAGGCCTCCTATCTGACCACAAGCATTTAAACTTTTTAGCCCTCTCCTCTGTGTACCCTGAATGGTATTGGAGAAGGATCAGTATATTTAGTTCACCTCTGTGTCCATGTTTCCGAGACAGCAGCTCGGGTGTCTGTGCTGAGTGACACACCATCAGCACAGTCAATTAAATGACCTTGGCTAATTTGAGAGTTAGTAACAGTTAATTCTGACTGTAAGCAGTATTGTAAGTATATAAAGTTATGGAGGCTAAGAAGTACATTTAAGACTAAAATGCAGAAGCCCTTTACACAAAGGGTTGTGGGGGTTTGGAACAAGCTGTGCAGCTTAACCCCCCCCCCAAAAACAATTTTAATGCAGATAGGTAATCAGTTGCCTGTGATCCGAGTTTCCAACTGAGCAATCGAAACGGGAACTGCCTCTTAAACCTGCCCCTGCTCAATGTCAGTGTTGCACACTATATTTCAGCTTTTAATGGGCTCCTCAGATGTCAAAAGCAGACCGCCTCAGCCCCCGCCTCGCTTGCCAGCACTTATTCAGACCCATTTCAGAGGTCATGTTGCACAGTGGTGCGGGTTTCACGGGGCACAACAGAAATATTATGCTGCACACTGGCCGGCCTGCCCTGCGGTGCGAAGGAACTATTTAAAGATCCCCGTGTTCTCTGCCCTGTCATTTCTCAGATCTAAACAGGGCTCTCTCTTTCTCCACAGACAGGCCTCAGGATGTGCTCTGGTGTCTCGCCGGGCTGGAAATGTGAAACTCTCTCCTTTAGAACTCGCTTTCACAGGCCTGTGTGGTGATACAGCGTTGCCAAAGCAATAACAATTGGTAAACGCTGACAGAGGCGGAGAACAATAACTGTATTATTAACCTAGCATTGGAGAGGCTTGCTCTGTCCCCCAGGCTGTGACAGATCACACGCTGGGCTGCGGCTCTGTTGAATTTCCTCTCCCCTCCCCCCCACAGGACTGAGAGCTGCTCCGGCTCCGGCAGCTGTGGCAAACAATACTGAGGAAGAGCTTCCGATTCCTCTGTTATCTTCTTGCATTTTTCTCATTCATTCCTTTCCCTCCCCCCTGTCCATCTGTCCTCTTCCCCCTCTCTCTGTTCCGCCCTCCTTCTTTAAAAAGAAGCTGTGGTTTAATGGGTCCTGACCTGTAATTACAATCTGCGGGCGAGACAGAAGTAAATAAAGCTTTTTTAAAAGAAAAAATATTTGTGAAAGTGGCCCAGGAGAACCGCTTGCCTCTGGAACCTGGAGCAACATGTCGCAGGGATCAGCCTGTCTGCGGTCTTCGGGCTTACAGCCCGCAGCCTGTGGACTCAGGTTCGACTCCGTCCTTGGACGCCTGTGGAGGGGAGTTTGCTCCATTTCCCTCCCACTGCCCAGACCTGTGGGCCTGGTTAACTGCTCCTGGGGGTCAGTCCGGTCGGAAGGGTGATGTTCACAAGTGCATCAGAGTGCTGTACAGGGCTGCACCTCACTGATGGCCTGCCAGGGGCGTAGCACTGGGGGGGTGAGCTAACGCCGATGGCACAGGGGGAGTGAGTTACTGGTGATAGCGCGGTGGTTGTTGTTGCAGTGGGCAAATTCGTGAGTGATGTGCTGCTGGTGCCTGAGAAGTGCAAGTTCTTCCACAAGGAGCGAATGGACATATGTGTCAGCCACCGGCAGTGGAACAGCGTGGCCAAGGAGGTAGGGCACTGTGGGATACTGTTGTGCACTTTTATCACAGTGTAGAGGAACTGTGGGGTACTCTCAGCGACAGCTTGGAGCACTGTAGGACACTAGGGTACTCTCAGGGACACTGTAGGACACTGGGGTACTCTCAGGGACAGTGTGGGGGCACTGTGGGGTACTCTCAGCGACAGCTTGGAGCACTGTAGGACACTAGGGTACTCTCAGGGACACTGTAGGACACTGGGGTACTCTCAGGGACAGTGTGGGGGCACTGTGGGGTACTCTCAGCGACAGCTTGGAGCACTGTAGGACACTAGGGTACTCTCAGGGACACTGTAGGACACTAGGGTACTCTCGGGGACAGTGTGGGACACTGGGGTACTCTCAGGGACAATGTGGGGGCACTGTGGGGTACGCTCAGGGACAGTGTGGGGTGCTTTCAGGGACAGATTGGGGCACTGTGGGGTCCTGTGGCTATACAACGTGCCTTGTGCCTTGAGGGGGGGCTCTCGAGGGGAGACACGGTAGAGGCCCTGCCCGCTGGGATCAGGGTGTGCTTTACTGTGCCCTCACGCCCCTCTCACCCGCAGGCCTGCTCCAAAGGTGGCATGGTGCTGCACACGTACGGCATGCTCCTGCCCTGCGGCATCGACCGCTTCCATGGCACCGAGTACGTCTGCTGCCCCACGGCCCCCAGCTCCCCTCTCTCCCAGGAGGAGGATGAGGAGGAGGAGGAGATAGACGATGTGGACGTGGAGGAAGAGGAGGAGGACGAAGACATTGTTGAGAGGTGTGTCAAACACTGGGACAAGCGCTTCACAGACACGGTCAGGTTCCCCGGGAACAGTGCTTGTGATGTTGAGTCACTAGCCAGCATACTGAGCTGTCGCTGAGCTGCGCGGCTCTGGACGCAGACAGTGCTGGAATCTGGTTTAGACCTGCGCGAGGCACACCTGCCTGACGCCTCTCCCTCTCCCCGACCCCCCTCAGCGTGGCGCCCCCAGAGGAGCCCTCGCAGCAGGGAGGCGTGGAGGCACAGGAGGAGGACGAGGAGGAGGACGAGGAAGATGAAGAAGAGCTGGACTATGTGTACGAGGATGAGGAGGGGGACAGAGACGAGGAAGAGGAGGAGCAGAAGGACACCGAGAGCACGCAGGGCAGACCTGACCTCGACCGGACCTTCCAGGAGGTCAAAGGTAAGTCCACCACTGTTCTACTCCGATTGGCTTTTGTTCTGTATCAGGACTGCTTTGAGTTTGTTCTTTATTATTATTGTATTTGTTTTGATTTTCTATTATTATTACATATACAGCATGTGTCAATTTTCTGTTATTATATTATTATAATAATAATAATAATCCTCATCTCCATCACTGCTCGGAGCACACAGTACCGCCAGTCAGTGAGGGCTGGCTGCTCGCCGGCGCCCCTGTGGCGGTGCTCTAACCCTGTCCCGCCCCGGCAGCGGTGTGCTCCCTGGCCCCCGAGACGGGCCCGTGCCGCGCCTCCATGCCGCGCTGGCACTTCAACGTCAGGCAGAGGAGGTGCTTGCGCTTCGTGTACGGCGGCTGTGCCGGCAATCGCAACAACTTCGACTCGGAGGAGTACTGCATGGAAGTGTGTAACCGCCTGAGTAAGTCACAGCCCCTGTGCGCACTCTCCTGACATCTCACCCCCTACACTCACTTCCTACACTCTCCTGACACTCTCACCCCCTACCCTCACTTCCTTCACTCTCACTTAACACTCTTCCTAACACACTTTCCAACCCCACTCACTTTCTTCCCGACACTCATGCCCTGTGCTCACTCTTCCTGATACACTCTTACCCCCTACACACCCTTTCTTCCTAAAACACTCTCACTCTTCCTGACACATCATCACCCCCACTCGCTCTTCACACTCACCCCCTAGTCTCACTCTTTCCAACACTTCACCCTACACTTAGTCTTCCTGACACTCTCACCCCCTATACTTTTACTGACTCACCCCCACTCTTCCCAACACTCATCCCCTACACTTCCTCAGCCCTACTCTCACCAGGTCACCCCCACTGACACTCTCATCCCCTACACTCATTGACTCATCCCAACTCTCACCCCCTATTCTCCCCACTCACCCTGAGTCTCACTCTTCCCGACTTTCACCCCCTATAATCTCACTTCCTACTCTCACCCCCTACTCACCGACACTCAACCCCTCACCCCCTACTCACTTTCCAATACTCCCTACTCCTCTCACCCCCTACTCACTCTTCCTGACACTCCTGCCTCCTACTCACTCACCCCAAGCCTCACCCCCCCTTCCCAACTCACCCCAAGTCTCACCCCCTACAATCTCACTTCCTGACACTCAACACTCACCCTGTCTCACTCCCTACATGTCCTCACCCCTCTCACCAACACTCACCCCTTGCACTCTTCCTGACTTACCTCCTACACTCCGACTCTCATCCTGACACTCACTCACCCCCTCTTCCTGACATCCCTACACTCATTCTCCTAACTCACCAACTCACCCCATCTCACCCCTACTCACTCTTCCAAACTCACCCAGAGTCTCACCCCCTACACTCATAGACTCTCATCCCAACACTCTCTCACCTGGTCTCACCCCCCTACACACTCACTCTTCCCAACTTACCCCGAGTCTCACCCCCACTCACTCTTCCCGACACTCCTGCCTCCTACACTGACACTCACCCCCACTTCCTCACCCCTCTCTGACACACACCCCCTACTCTTCCTACACTCTGACACACTCACTGACACTCACCCCCTACTCTCTTCCTCTCACCCCACTGCACTCTCTTCCTGACACTTACCTCCTACACACCGACTCGCCCCCTACTCTTCCCAACACTCTGACTCTCACCCCTACTCACTCTTCCTCTCGCCTCCTACACCCCCTCACCGACACTCACCCCCTACAATCTCACTTCCTACTCTGACACTCAGGCTCTCATCCCCTACGCCCCCTACTCACCAACTCACCCTGTCTCACCTCCTACTCACTCTTCCTACCACTTTCCTCCTACGCTCCCTAACTCACTGTCTCACCCCCTCACTGACTCACTCCTCCAAACTCACCCCGAGTCTCACCCCTACTCTGACTGACACTCCCTACACTCTCACCCCTACTCTCTTCCCGACACTGAGACTCTCACCCTGAGTCTCACCCCTACTCACTCTTCCTGACTCTCGGCTCCTACTCTTCCCGACATCCCTACACTCTCCTCCCAACACTCGCACCAACATTCTCACTCCTCTTCCCAACACTCACCGACACCCCCTACTCTCACTTTGACTCACCCCTACACTGACACTCCCTACACTCATCCCAACTCTCACCCCATCTCACTCCCTACGCTCACCGACACTCACCGTCTCATCCTCTTCCTCACCCCCCTCACCAACATTCTCACCCCCTACTCTCTACCCAGCACTGACACTCACTCACCCCCTCTTCCTCTCACCCCCTGCACTCTCTTCCTGACACTTACCTCCTACACTCTCACCGACACTCACTCCCTACTCTCACTCATCCCAACTCTCACCCCCTACACTCTCACTGACACACTCGGACACTCACCCTTCACTCACTCTCACCCCCTACAATCTCACTCTTCTTGACTCTCACCCCCTACTCTCTTCCTGAGACACTCTCACCCCCTGGACTCTCTGACTCGTCCTGACACTCTCACCCCTTCCATGTGCTCTTTCACACTCTTACCCCAGCGTGCACTCGCCCGATACACTCTGTAGCACTGAATCAAACACAAAGAAAGGAGCACAGCTGCTGAGTCACTTTAATATGTCACCTGAAGGACAGAGCATAAAGAAGCTCAGTCATTTGCTTTGCTTCTGACAGAAATTGTTAACCTCCTGACAGCAAGCCTGTTACCACACTGCCAGTCTGTCCTGTAGCGTCCTGCATCACTGCACACGGAACCGGCTCTGCTGCGTGTCTTCTCCACGGCCTCCGTGCCCTGTGTGGGCAAGCTACCTACCTGAGCTCACCGGCTGGAGGCCCCCCAGTCTCTTCAGTGCGGAGGAGGGCAGTGAGCGCTGCAGGACCACCGGCTGGGCACAGTGCAGGCCAGCATCCCCTCACTGCACAGGGGGCACAGTTCACCCTTCCAGCAAGAGCAGAAAAATCCATCCACTCTTTTTCCTTTAATAAGAAAAGGTCCTTACCCTCCACTCAAAGTGCAAAGTACAGGTCACGGGGATCCCCTCCACCCCCACCAGTGTGCAGCCCACCTGGATGATGCTCCAGTCCGCTCCCCACACACCAGCTCTCAGTGGGGAGGAGAGCAGAGTGATGAGGCCAGTTCAGAGACGGGGGGTATTAGGAGGCCATGATGGGTAAAGGCTTTGCAAATTAAAGGGAAATAAAAGGGAAATCTGGCCAGAACGCCAGGGTAACACCCCTACTCTTTCGAGAAATGCTCTGTGATTTTTAATACCCATTAAGCCATACCAGTGTCCACTTGGGGAATCCAACATGCGCATGCTGGGTGCTCCAGGGAGGATTTGCAGACGGGGACCACACCTGCTGCCAGAGCAGCACAGCGTGTCCCGGAGGCTCTCATGAACCAGAAAGTTTCCGGCTTATAAAGCAGGAGACAACCACCTCCCAGCATGCACTGCAGGTGCACCAGAAACTTGCAGCAGAGTGAAAAACTCTGACACACCATGCCAGAAGCAGGCATGTCCCTTTTACTGGACCCGAGTCACCCCCAGCTGTCCACCTGTTCACTGAGCCATGCAGTGACTGTCTTTTCAGCCTGTTGGCTGAGCTCATGAAAAGGACTTACTGTATTGTTTCGTTTGTTTTCTTGCATCGATATTTGCAGGCCTTATCCAGGAACTCCTTCCTGGCAGCCTGTCAGAAAGATGAGGATGTTTGCCTTCTGGGAGGGAGGATTAGCAACTGCAGCGCTGTAGGACTACAGACACACGTGGGAACACAATGACAGACACTCACACATGCACACACTTGGATTCCCGGATCCGTGAGCACTAATTGGCTCTCTGTTCTTTACCGATCCAGGTTTCACTAGATAGAAACTCCATACAGGGAGAAAGCTGACCCCAGCAATCGTTTTGGCATTTTGAGATTTAACAGAAGATGCCTTTTGGTTTATAAAACCCTTCGTTGTCTGTTTGACAGGGTTACTGTACCTTTGTCGGGACATTTTCACAGATTTGGTCCCCATATTTGAAGTGCTCCCTGGCACACATTTTCTCTTATACAACACACTCCTGCGCACACTCCCAGTCTCTCGCTCACATGTCCTCTTTCTCTAACCCCAGCACACTCTTAAAGGGGAACTGCAACGTTATTTTCATATTTCGAGGTTAGGAAGAATTGGCATGGATGAACGCATTTCAAACCACAATAAAAATAAAATGTACACAGTAACGTGTAAAAATTTACATCACAGAATAGACGTAATTTTCAGGTGTGCGCAAAGCCATATTCTGAGATTCAGATCGAGGAAACAATACTTCTGGTGAGGTGAAGCAGCATTGTAAACAATTGTTAATCTGTCTCTTTAATCCAATACAGATATTACTCTTCAACGTCTACACGGTTTTGCCAACAAATAAAACTTGTTAACTCTGCACGAAGATTACGTTGGAACATTTCTGCGGTGAAGTATCTGCTGCACAACCTGTACTTGCTGACTCAGACATCACATTAGTGAGCAGGAAGGGCCGCTTTGCGTCGCAATTCTCACAAACTCTCACCCGTGGAGAGAACAGGGGTTTGCAAAAACATGGCGACTTACAGTACTTTAACAAAGTTCATGATTTTGTGCTTAATTTGGAATTTGAAAAATTCTGTGATTGTTACCAAGATTTAATAACCGGTCTGAGATACTGGGACTGCAGTTCCCCTTTCATGCACACTCCCGCACTCTCACACTCACGTGTGCTCTCTCTCTCCCTCTCGCTGTGCCTCAGCCGGCTGCCGGCTGCAGTCCCCCGTGTGCCCACCTTCCTCCTGCTGTCCGGCCCTCACCCTGTCTGTCGTGTGGCGCGTCAGTGTCCTCGTTTGTGCTTCACTCCTTACATCTTCGAGAACAGCTTTCTCTCCGATCGAAGACTGTTAGTGCGTTGGCCACATCTGTCAGCTTGTCACTCCTGTGATTTAAAGAAAATGCGGTTTCACAATAACCTGTAATTGGGGGCACACATGCAGAATGGACAAAAAGAATGATCTGTCACAAGGGACACACTTCTGTAGGTGAGGGCACTGGATCAGCAGCATCTCTGAGCTTCAGTAATGATCAGAGATAATCGGAGATTTCCCTCTTGCTGGACTGCTGCTGCCGGATTGTGACTGACTCAGCGGAGGCCCTGTCGCAGTCTTGCGGCTGGTCCAGAAGAACACATTTACTTGCCTTTGTTGAGAGCTGTCAGACCCCTGGCCTTAATAGTTCTCCTGTGTCTTACCGGACAGATGTGTAACTCAGGAAGAGTCGTAGATTGCAATACACAGGCCTGGCTTTCCCAGCTAGAATTCCAGCCGGCCCCTTGAGCCCGATTCTGGAATCTCGGCACAGCCGCTCTCCTGAAGCAGCCGTGGCTCCAGGTTTCGGATATCATGCGTGAAAATTTATTTCTGTTCTTTTGTCTGTGTTGGCTTTGCGGCTCCTGTCAGCCTTTACTTGTGCCTGACCGACTCTGTGAGTGCTACTCTTGACTGTATTAATGAAGCTTTAATTAATTATCCAGCTGCGAAAGCCTGTGTGGCTGCCGCAGAGCCTAGCCACTGCCTGTCTGACCATCCCTTCTCCTTGCCTCTGTCCGGCAGTCCCACCCACCCCCCAGCCCACTGACGACGTGGACGTGTACTTCGAGACGCCTGCCGACGACAAGGAGCACAGCCGCTTCCAAAGAGCCAAGGAGCAGCTGGAGATCCGGCACAGGCACCGCATGGAGAGGGTGAGCGGCAGCACGAGGGAGCGGGCTGTGCAGGAGGGAACGGGCTGGAGTACGAGGGAGCGGGCTGGGGCAGGAGGGAGCGGGCTGGGGCACGAGGGAGCGGGCTGGGGCACGAGGGAGCTGGGGCACGATGGTGTGGGCTGGGGCAGGAGGGAACGGGCTGGAGTACGAGGGAGCTGGGGCAGGAGGGAGCGGGCTGGGGCACGAGGGAGCTGGGGCAGGAGGGTGCGGGCTGGGGCACGAGGGAGCGGGCTGGGGCACGAGGGAGCTGGGGCACGATGGTGTGGGCTGGGGCAGGAGGGAACGGGCTGGAGTACGAGGGAGCTGGGGCAGGAGGGAGCGGGCTGGGGCACGAGGGAGCTGGGGCAGGAGGGAGCGGGCTGGGGCACGATGGTGTGGGCTGGGGCAGGAGGGAGCGGGCTGGGGCACGATGGTGTGGGCTGGGGTACGAGGGAGCGGGCTGGGGCAGGAGGGAGCGGGCTGGGGTACGGAGGAGCGGGCTGGGGCAGGAGGGAGCGGGCTGGGGCACGAGGGAGCTGGGGCAGGAGGGAGCGGGCTGGGGCACGATGGTGTTGGCTGGGGCAGGAGGGAGCGGGCTGGGGCACGATGGTGTTGGCTGGGGCAGGAGGGAACGGGCTGGAGTACGAGGGAGCGGGCTGGGGTACGAGGGAGCTGGGGCAGGAGGGAGCGGGCTGGGGCAGGAGGGAGCGGGCTGGGGCAGGAGGGAGTGGGCTGGGGCAGGAGTGGGAAAGAAGAGTTCCTCAATCTGTGCCTTCCTCTCTCGCTTGCTCTGCAGGTCCGGAAGGAGTGGGAGGAGGCCGAGCGCCAGGCCAAGAACCTGCCCAAGGCTGAGAGACAAACGCTTATCCAGGTGTGTCCATCGCTCTCTTTGGGCACCCCTTCAGCTTCACACTGGCAGCAGTGTGTGTTCTCTGCTGTCCAGATACCTGTTCTGTGTAACCCCCGTCTCTGTCTACCCCCTCCTCTCTCTCAGCACTTCCAGGCCATGGTGGAGTCTCTGGAGGAGGAGGCGGCCAGTGAGAAGCAGCAGCTGGTAGAGACTCACCTGGCGCGTGTGGAGGCCATGCTGAACGACCGCCGCCGCCTGGCCCTGGAGAATTACTTGGCCGCCCTGCAAGCCGACCCCCCCAGGGTGAGGCTCCGTCACGCCGACGAGACCGCTCCCCGAGGCGGCACCAACACGCCAGCTCACTGGGCTGGCAGCTGACATGGCAATCCATCGAGACTGGGGACCGCAACAGGCAGGCACTGCTGTTCTGTCAAGCGCCTGACAACGGGCTGACTGACCGGTGTCTCGGGGAGACCAGGGCCGTGTCTCAATGTGCACACTTGCGCCTCGGGTCTGCGAGGGCTCAGGGTGTCCCATTTCTAATTTGTGAAGTATGCATCGGAGCCGACTTCACTGAGGGAAATCGCCCTCAATCCCTCACTGAACAGAGAAGCTCCATGTTCTCACCTAGCAAAGCGAAGAGAAGTTACCATGGACAATAAAATATTCATGTGTTAGTAAAATATAAACTTTTTTACAATATAAACTTTTAAAATTGATAAAATGTTATGTAAAAACATTTCATTAGGCTACTTTAGATTCATATGTGTTCCAGGTACAAAGTGCTGACATAAAGGTAGACACTCCAGTTTGACTATTGAATATCCGTTAGTCTGCAGTGTAATTCGTATGAAGTTTTTAATAGTACAAAGCTACGTGGTATTGCCAGGTTTACCTTACTTTACTTCAGCCCCCTTGAATCAATCTCGATTAACGTGAATGAACCCGTCATGTTTCTCGCACTGTCAGTTTTGTACTGGGACAGTCGAGATGAAATGTTTTTAATAGTACAAAGCTTTGAGTAAACAGAGTGGTACTGCCAAGTTTTTCTTAGTTTACTTTGCCCATTTCGAGTCCAGCAGCTCAACATGAATGAGCATGATGCGTCACTACTTGTGTGCAGGGACAGACAAGATGACATTCAAACTCCGAGCAGAGAACAAAATTCTTTAAAAAACGTGCACTTACCTACTAAAAAGAAAAGAAGAGAACTGGGACACAGCCTAAGTCCTTATCAGGGGCAATGCAGTACACTTAAGGGACCCCTCTGTCTCTCCCCCATGGCACCCTCGAGGCTCAGGGGACCGTGCTGCCCTGGACAGACACGTCACAGGCAGAACCTGGGCCTGCAGGCGGCGTCACCATCGTTGCCCCAGAGGGAATACCAGGTCATCCGCTGGCTGCCCTCCCCCTAATCACACTGTCACACTGACACATCTGCAATGAACAGGCCTTGTATGGCAATTTACTGAGCTGTCACAGGTGTCAGTTTGCCGGGAGCTGTTCTCTCCAGGCTCGACAGCACAAGCGACATTCCTCACACAGTAATGAATCAAGTGGTACCAGCTACTCCCCCCAAATCAGTGAAGGGTGGAAGCCTTGAAATTAGAGTGCATGGCCATCGGGCGTCTTCGCTAACTCAGAATGGCACTGCATGCCCAGTGGTTTATTTTGCAAGCTCTGATGGAGTTCTTGCAGCTAATTGAAGTAATCACGTCTTCTATTCTCTGTCTCAGGTTCTTACCGTTTTTAAACATGAAAACCCCTCACGTGTCTGAGGTCTATACTTACATACGGTACCAGTCAAACGTTTTAGTACGCCTGCTTGAAACCAGGTTTTTCATGCTTATCTGTGCTTTAAACTATATAAATTTGTCTATAAACACTTAATATTTAATTACAAGATTTGTGTACTTATAATCTTAAGTGAATTGCATTGAAAATGTTCATTTTTCATTTTTAATAAAATGAACACCCAAAGCAAGCAGATTTAAGTCTGAAGCCGAGGTTAGTTAAAAGTCAGAAATGTGTATAACGTGGTGTTAGCACTGAAAGAAATGTAAAATAGTCTCTGTTAGATGTTCTCACAGTTAACTAGCATGTTATCTCATTAAACTTTTGTCACCAATTCTTGGTAAACAGGTGAGGGTCCACGATGACTATAAATATAGGAAGCATGGGCAAAAGTTTGTAATTCCTGAATGAGCATGGCATAATTTGCTCAGCAAGCAAGGAAAAAAGATATAATTTAAAAAAATGAAGGTTAATCTTTAAGACAAATTGCAAGAACTTTGTCTCAGTGTCAGTAACTGCTGTGGCCAAGACTATAAATGATATGATGAAACTGGCACACGAGGACCGAAAAGGGTAAGGCAGGCCAAAGGTGACCTCAGAATCAGAGAATACGTTCATTAGAGTCACAAGTCTGCGAAACTGGCGACTAACTGCCCCTGAAATACAAGCTGAGCTCAATGCAACTAGAAGTACAGATGCTTCAACATCAACTGTTCCAGAGGAGGTTGCGTGAAGCTGGCCTCAAAGGTCCAGTTTCTGTGTTTTTTGGCCCAGGCAAGTCTCTTCCTCTTATTGTGCCCTGTTGGTTTCTTTGCAACAATTCTTCCTGGTAGGCCAGCGTCACGCAACCTCCTCTGGACAGTTGGTGTTGAAACATCTGGGGGAAGGCCGGAGTTGTCTTGTGAGAGCTGCTAAACAAGTGACAGGCTGTTGGAAGTCAGATATGTGTTTGAGTAATATCTATACGTATATAAACAGTTATTGCAATTCTCATATTTTTCTGTTAACTTCACAATCCTGCTATGTGTCTCTAAGGTGCACTCAGCCCACGTCTCTCACCCGTTTCTATGACCAGTCTGTCCTCTCTGGAAAATCTGGTCTGCCTGTATTTGTTTCAATGTCCAGTCTGTTATCAATGAGACTGAACTCTCCGGACACTGAGGTCCATCTGTTTCCAGCTTCTATGTCCAGTCTGTGGCCATCTGAACTCCAGATAGCCAGGCCCGCCTGTCTGTTATCACTACACCTGACCTGTCTGGACAGCCAGATCTACTGATGTCCAGCACTACGGTCAGGCTGTCCAAGCTGTGATAACTGAGCCAGTCCTCTCTGGAAACTTAGGTCTACCTGTGTCCTGTCTATGCTCACTGAGACTGTCCTCTCTGGACAGCCAGGTCTGCCCGTGTCAAGTTCCTATGTCCACACTGTGATGACTGAGCCTGTTCTCTGTGGACAGAGAGGTGTGCCTGTCTCCAGTTTCTATGTCCAGTCTGTAGCCACCAAGTCTGTACTCTTGGGACAGCCAAGTCTGTCTGTGTCCAGTTTCTATGGTCTGGCTATGGTCAATGAGACTGTCCTTTCTGGAAAGCCAGGTCTGTCTGTGTACTATTTCTACATACATACTGCTATCACTGAGCCTCTCCACTCAGGACAGCTAAATCTGCCCATGTCTCAACTTACTGTGTCCAAATTGTGGTTACTGAGCCTGTCCTCTCTGGACAGCCTGGTCTGCCAGTGTCCAGTTTCAGTATGCAGACTGTGGTTTCTAAGCCTGTCCTCTCTGGACAGCCAGATCTGTCTGTGTCCAATATCGATGTCCTGGCTGTGGTTACTGAGCCAGTCCTCTCTGGACAGCCTGGTCTGCCAGTGTCCAGTTTCAGTATGCAGACTGTGGTCTCTAAGCCTGTACTCTCTGGACAGCCAGATCTGTCTGTGTCCAATATCGATGTCCTGGCTGTGGTCACTGAGCCAGTCCTCTCTGGACAGCCTGGTCTGCCAGTGTCCAGTTTCAGCATGCAGACTTTGGTCTCTAAGCCTGTCCTCTCTGGACAGCCAGATCTGTCTGTGTCCAATATCGATGTCCTGGCTGTGGTTACTGAGCCTGTCCTCTCGACAGCCTGGTCTGCCAGTGTCCAGTTTCAGTATGCAGACTGTGGTCTCTAAGCCTGTCCTCTCTGGACAGCCAGATCTGTCTGTGTCCCAATATCGATGTCCTGGCTGTGGTCACTGAGCCAGTCCTCTCTGGACAGCCTGGTCTGCCAGTGTCCAGTTTCAGCATGCAGACTTTGGTCTCTAAGCCTGTCCTCTCTGGACAGCCAGATCTGTCTGTGACCAATATCGATGTCCTGGCTGTGGTTACTGAGCCAGTCCTCTCTGGACAGCCTGGTCTACCAGTGTCCAGTTTCAATACGCAGACTGTGGTCTCTAAGTCTGTCTGTCTGTGTCCAATATCAATATCCTGGCTCTGGTTACTGAGCTTATTCAGTCAATTATCACTCTGTTGTCTCTGGACAACCAGATCTACTAAATTCCAGTACTATCGTCTGACTATGGTCACTGAAACTGTTCTCTCTGGACAGCCAGGCCTGCCTGTGTCCAGTTCCTATGTCAACACTGTGACGACTGAGCCTGTTCTCTGTGGACAGAGGTGTGCCTGTCTCCGGTTTCTAAGTCTAGACTGTGGCCTTGTACTCTATATAGCCAGGTCTGCCTGTGTCCCGTTTTTTATATACAGATTGTGGTCACCATGTCTATCCGCTGTGGACGTCCAGGTCTGCCTGTGTTCCGTTTCTATGTCCAGTCTGTGGTCACTAAGCCTCTACCTTCTGGACAGCCAGGTCTGCCTGTGTCCAGTTTCTCTGTCCACAGTGAGGTCACTGAGCCTGTACTCTAGATATGCAGGCTTGCCTGTGTCCTGTTCCTAGGTCCAGTCTGTGGTCACCGGGCCAGTACTTTGTCAGGGTGTGTCTCTGTGTTGTCTCTCACTCTCCTCTCACCTCTCTCCTGCAGCCTCACCGTATCCTCCAGGCCCTGAAGCGCTATGTCCGAGCGGAGAACAAGGACCGCCAGCACACCGTCCGGCACTACCAGCACGTCCTGGCTGTGGACCCGGAGAAGGCAGCTCAGATGAAGTCCCAGGTCAGACGAAATCTCCGCTCCAGAGTGGCTCTTGGCTCCAGTCTGTTTCTGATCCAACACTGCCATAGCCTCGTCTTTTATTTCAGCGTCTTCATTCAACTTTTTTCCGGACTCTCCATGTCCCATGTTCCCATGTCCTGGGAACGGAGCACTCTGTGTGACATCAGTCATTTAATTCCAGATTAAAACCATGCTAGGGAGCGTAAACGCCCAAATAGGGTTTTTAAAAACTCCAGGAAACAATTCCTTCCTCTGAAGTTCCTATGGTGCTTCCTTCCCCAGAATACAAGGAATCCAAAGCCTGGTGGTGCTTTGTGCATTCAGCTATATATTAACACACAGGTCCCAGGATCTCAGCTGTCCCTCACCTGTAAGTCTGCAAGGTGTGTTCTGCGCTAGGCACTGTTTTGACAGTTATGTGCAAGCACGGTATTATATATACAGTCATGTAATCTGAGCTCCACCACGTCCAGAGAGACATGAACGACACATCGTGCTGCCACTGTGCCTGGAGAGGGAGTTCGTTTGAAGACAACTGGGCTGCAGTTTGCAGGGCTGTCATTCTCAGACCTTTTCTCAAAAATTACTGTTATTTTAACTCATTTATTTTCATTAAATTGAAGTCAATGCACTAGTTCTTTATTATCATATAAGGGAAGGTTACTTGTGTCTTTTAGCCATACAGCCTGTAGTACGTTATGCGACGGTATAGGGGTGGACCTGGTTATGTGTGAATCTGTCAAGACTGGTGCATCTGTTTCCTGTTTCACCTTCCGGTGGCGGCAGGCGATACGGCGCCCTTGCCAGCCTGTGGGGTCTTGGCGGCCTACAGACCCTGTGAGTGAGCTGTGGGGTTATGGGCTCACGCGTCTTTCTCCCTTCCTGTGTCCGGCCTCAGGTAATGACCCACCTGCGTGTGATTGAGGAGCGGATGAACCAGAGCCTGTCTCTGCTCTACAAGGTGCCCTACGTGGCCGAGGAGATCCAGGATGAGATCGGTGAGTCTCAGCGGACTCGAGCGGGCCAAGTGAGTCCTGGGGTGCAGCTGCAGGGTCAGACCTGTCTGCCAGTCCTGGGGAGGTGCAGTAGTGCAGCTCTGGGCTTCTGTCCATCAGCCTCTGACGGACCTGGACACCGCTCCGCTCCTGCGAACAGCTGGGTGTTTTCTCTCCCAGCCCCTCGGCGGGCTCTCGCTCAGGCGTAGCTCTGCGCAGGTGGCCGCGAGTGTCAGCGTTTTTCTGAGCCCCTCAGTGGATGCGCAGATGTTGGGGGGGGGGGGGGCAGTTTTGATGCTGAAAACTGGGGACAGAGAGAAATGCTGATCAGTCCCAGGTGAGGTGAACAGGTTAGTAATTACTTATAGGGATAACACTTTGTTCTGCCTTTGTCTACATTATGTGGTCCAGGACTGAGGACTGAGGACGCCCCGTTTCTAGCGTGAATCCAACAACGCTCTGAAAAAAATCAACTTATTTATTTTTCATTTATACAACTTATGATTTTTAGTGACATAATTACATTTGTCTAAACAACCTTGAGTGAGGAGCACCCGTTAACGCAGCTGGGTGCGCTGGAGCTGGTTGGAACATTAGCTTAGGTGTAGCAGGACTGTCCCCGCCGGGGTCTGAACCCACAGCCTGTGGGTCTAGAGTCCAGAGCCCTCTGCACTCCTGCGCACTGCCTCCCAGAGGTGCACGCGTCAGAGGAAGTATTCACCACACACGCCTCTGCATACTTTCACACTAAATTTAATCCACGTGTTACGTGTTGAGATTTCAGTTCAGTTCAGTTACAATGAATTTGAGTAGGATTACAGGAAAGTGTTGCTTTTAACTCCCTAATGTTGTGTTGATTAAAATGTCACCAGAGTCACTAGGAATTGCTTGTAAAGACAACTCCTACTGTATGTGTGTTGGTCTATGTGTACAGTTGCAGACATTTTTTAAGATTAAGCCCTCAAACACACTTTGTGGAAATGTAGTGCTTCCAGTTCTACGTGGATATAAATGAATCTAAAACTCATTTAAGTATAAATAACTAATTTCTGCATAAAACAAATGTACTTATTGGCTGCCAAGCTCAGTCGATGACAGATCTGGAGGTGTTGAAGAAGATGTGCCCACTGCAAGACTGGCAAACGTTGCGTTGGTTAGAATCTGAAACACACAATCATAAATAGAATTTGAGTTGAAGTTAAAATTGTGGCTCAGATGCACTGATTTGGATTAGTGTTGGCGTATTTGGGTTGTAATCCTCCTTCGCGTGTTGTCATTTTTATGATCCCCTTCAACTAAAAAAAGCAGGAGGGAAAAAAAACAGAAGAAATAAATCAGATCCTGACAGCAGGCTCGCCCCCCAGACGCCGCGCAGGACTGGCAGGGAAGACGAACAGGACACGGAGCTCTGCTGCGAGTTCCTGCTGACTGCAGCGCACATGACTCTGTGACAGAGTGACTGAATGGGGACAGGAGTGTTTCTCTTCAGTCCGCTCAGCAGATCGGAAATAATAAGAGCTGTCCTCAGATATATCCCATCTGGGCAAAGATCAGAGAGGATCTTAGTACAGCTTTTGCTAATTGGGTAGTGATTCCTCACAAAACAAGCTTCTCCTATTTGCTTTCTGTTTGCCTGTGGGTTTGTGTGCATTTGGTTGCTTCCCTTTCTCTGCCTCTCTGTACACATCTGCGTGTTAGTCTTTGTGTTTGGGTGGGGTTCATTCTGTCTGCCTGGCTGTGTGGGGGGGTTTGTCACTCTACATGCGGTGGACTGGGGGTCTGGAACAAGGATATACCAGTCTCTGCCTGTGCCCGTGTCACTGAGCGTGTCCCAATCCACCTGCCCCGCCCCCTCAGACGAGCTACTGCAGGAGCAGAGAACAGACATGGACCAGTTCCTGTCCTCCATCTCCGAGGCCCAGGCGGATGTCACCGTGTCCTCCGAGGAGAGCGTGGAGCTTCCGGGAAAACCTTACCGCCCCATCCGGGTGACAGCGCTGGGGTCCCTGCCCGAGTCCGAGGGTGAGTGGCGCCTGGGCCCCGTCGTGTTGTGAAACTTGGTCCACTTCCGGCGGTGGCGGGTTCTGATGAGCCCCGGACGCGTGCCGGGCTCTGGGCGCCCATGCGTTACCCGCGGGTACTGCAGGGCTGGCAGAGCCTCGTTTCCAGTCTCCGTTTCTCTCGCGCTGCAACAAAGGGGGGTGCCACAGAGCACTGCCAGTTTCGGAACAACAAAAAAAACGAACAAGAGTCTCAGTGGTTGAACTCTACAGGGGCTGTTCTTAGCAAAATTACAGGGCTACAGGAAAACAACATTCTTTTCATTCATCGGGAATAAGCGTCTTTCTGATAACGGTTATTACTGGGGTGGTTTCAAAGATCTGACACCTAGTTTAGCGCCTCCTGTTCCTGTGTTTATATATTTGACTTCCAGGCCTGCTGGAGGACATGCTCTACAACTCTGGTCTCAAAAACTAGCAGCTTATAAATAAGGACCATCAACCTGCTTGACTTTACCCAGCACTTGTAGATAGGCTATCCTTTAACTGCCTTTAGCAGCTGCTTGATCTGACCACCTGAAACTCAAAGGACTCGAGGGGACAGCTTAGGGCCAGAGTAACTTTGCTTTCCCCATAGCTGTAACTGAAGGAGTTTCATGCAGCTGGCCCCAGAGACACTGCAGTGACTACAGCGGCTGCTAGGCGTGGCAGGACAGCTGGGCTTTGTTTCTGGGAATCTGGAGAATGAAGGACACCTGCTCATGCCTGGGTGTCTCAGCTTCCTCTCAACGCTCCTATAGCACTGTTCTGTTTCTGCCTGGGCTGGCTTGTCTCAACCCTGCATGGCGCCACCTGCTGACGAGAACAGGGATTTCACGGACCACCCCAGGGTGTCGGTCACAAACGCTGCCCGCTGTGCCGTGCGTGAGCCCGAGAATCTCCCACTGTCTGGTCAGAACTGCAGTTCTGGAGCCGGCGATGAGAGCCACGTGTGGGAAATGCGCACTGCAAAAAAAAAAAGCTGTCCCCGTCTGCGTTAGTGGGGGCTTTCTGGGTCCCACCCGGCTGATAATGGAGCCCGGTCACCACCCCCAGAGCACATCCAGTCGGTCAAGGCGCCGTTCCCAGGACACACATGGCACAGTGATGGTCAGCCTTGTGTCTCAGACCGGTACAGGGGTATGAGCTAAACCCACGAGCATAAAATAAACCAACAATTAAAAATATCATACCTTGTATCTCAGTTTTCTCTCCTTTCTGTGGATTTTCAAGTGCTTCTCTCTCACTCTGTGCTGTGGCACCTTTACAGACTTGCAAAACGGTTATTTAAGCTTCTGTACATCTACAGGTATTGACTTCATCTGATCTGCTACACTTCATCAAAAACAGTATATTCATGTTCATCTTGTTATATTAATTTCTCAGCTGTGGCCACAAAGATCTAGTTTTACCACAGCTATTGAACAGTTTTCACTCTTTCCATTTATAGTAATATTAAGTCACCCTCAGTGAGATAATAAAACAACAACAATCACTGACCTTAATTAAAACCAGAAAGATGCCATGTTAGTGGCATCCATACCATCAGCATCGATATACTGTACGTTATCGATTTGTATTCAATTCGGTCTGGACACTAGGTCCTGTTCTTTATCTAAATGTCTAAATGTTAATAACAAAACCTAATGACAAATAATAAAGAAAACATTAATTAACACTCTATAACTCTTACCATTTTCCCTAAATCATACTTCACATAAGGCTAAATAAAACATTGCAGCTTCATCTATTTCTCTATGTTAACTATAGTGCAGCTTGTAATCAAAGTATGAACCTTTCAAACAAAAGAAAATAATCCTGTTCACACATTTTTGTACGACTAAGCTATCAGTGTGCCTATAAATATACAAAAGTGTATGCTGCTATACTCCCAACCCAAGATGGCTCCTTCTGTTGTGTCTTTATCTTGATCTCTCCTGAGCTCTGGCGAAAAACAGAATCACTCACGCCCCCTGCTGGCAGATCAACAAAATAGCAGTCGACTTGCTAAGAAAAGGTGAAGATTAGTGGAAACGCTTTACAAACTGTGTTATAGAAGTGTCTCTTCTGTTATGCTCTGCAAGCCTAGCCTTGTTGAACACATAAATTGACCTGCAGGACCTCAGGAATGGTTATCACCACAAGAAAATCACTTGGATAAATAGCAGACTGCAGAAATGCAGCTGTTCAGGCCCAGTGGTTTGACTTCACAGAATGCTGCATGAGGTACCAGCCTCCACTCGACAAAATGGGCTGCAGAGGCCATAGAGGAATTCAAAGCAAAAAGCAACAAGACTCCTTCCCAGGCTTAAGGGTCTGCAGGGAGAACAAATCGGACAGATTGGAGGCACTAAATCCTTTCAGTCTCTGTGAACAACAAGTAATGGCAGATTTAATTAAAGCTTTCAAAATCCGAAGGGGGAATAAATAAGACTGACCTGAGCTATTTCAGTAAAGTTGTTTACAGCCAGGAAGCATGGAGTAGATTACCAGGTCACACTGCAAAGTGGGAGGTGCTGGGCTCCTTCAAGACTTGATGCTGTGAGGAAATCACTGAATAGGAAAATGACAAACTACCTACAGGAACAGTGATACGCACAGAAGTCCTACAATTTAATAAGAAAAGCTGTGATTAAAATAAGTTAATAAAACTCAATAAAATCAGTGCTCAAGATGGCAAGCGGTTTGAAGTCACCATGCTGGGACTGAAGCTCTCGGTAACAAAGCTCTTTACCTTAACTGCTCGACGTTTGGACTATACAGAGAAACGGAGACACAAGTAATGGTATTGCTCTCTAAAGAAAAAAGGGTTTAAAGAGTTTTGGAAAGAAGGTCCAGTGGGTTGGTTTTATTCTACATTTTGTTATTATTCTGTTTTTGTCCTGTAGTTAGTCTATGAGCAGGCAGCCCTGCGCAGACTGGAGGAACCTGTCACCAAGCTCTCAGTTTAATTTCTCCTCCTTTTTCCTCTGCTCACCTGAGTTTTCTTTCTTTTTTCCTGTTTTCCCTTCTGATTTTGTTTCTTTACTCTGTGGCGGCGGCTAGGCGCCCTCTCCGACCCTCCTCGCGCCATGAAGAAAGGTTGGTGTTCCTGCTCTGTCTCGCCCTCCGCAGCGTCCCTCTCCAATCTGTCCCTCCTCTTCCTCTCTCCCCTCCCTCCATTCTGTCTCTCCGTCTTTCTCCTTTCTGAAACTGTCCGCTCGTTCCTCCATTCCTTCCATTTTGTGAGTGCCGCTGCGTTGCTTTCCTGCTGCTCTGGTTTCCCTCCTGTGTTTATTCTCGTGCCCCTTAGCTCGGGTCCGTAGCCCCATTGTAAGTGCTGAGGCAGGGCTAAATTTCATACATGTCTCCTCTGAAGTTCGAATAGACTGCTCGTCTCAAGATAGCCCCCACAAAATAAAGATGACACAACTTGGCATGCTGATTTCTTGGCCTTTTGTCCGATTCTGATGATTAAAAGATCTTGGGGGTGAAAAACAGTTGATTGGCCAAAAGCAATAGGGAGTGACGTTCAGCCAGGCGTGCTGTAGATTTTCAAACCTCAGCTGGATACAGTAGATTAGGTTTGCAGCTGAGTTTAAAATTCAGTGTTAAGTAGACCATACAGACTAAAAGAACAAAGACGTACAGTTTGCAGGATTGTAAACAATAGGAAGTTATTGATGGGATCCATCCACAATGTTTCGGAGAAGAGGAGTGTTCCTCAGTCCAGAGTCGACAGCGACTCGACAGCGCTGCCCCTGAGGCACACGGTCTTTTCTGCTCTTGTGAGAGCGAGGAGTCTCGGGTCGAGCCTCGACCTTTCTCTGGTTGAAGCCTGGGTCCTGGCACCAGCCAGGTGTGAAGCACAAACTGGAGATCCCAGATTCTTCTGTGAAACAGTGATCAGTGTGGGTGAGAGCCGCAGTGTGCGCTGCTCCACAACAGAGTATCATCAACCACGTTCCAGGCTGGAAACAGGCACATGCTGGTGCTCGGGATTCTGTCGAGGGCGCTGGTCAGGGATTTTGTCATTCAGAGCCCAGAACAATAGGATGTCTGATACTTCCCCTCCTGCAATGCTTGTGAAAGCCAGATAAAGAACAGGCCGATGACTCAGCAGATCCTGTTCCAGCACTGCAGTCTGAGCTGAGGGCTCAGTGAAACACAGCGCTCTCCCCTACCTGATCACCCCCTCTGAGGTGGCAACAGCTACAGGTGCTTGTATTTGTCACTGAGGTACAAGAGCACAGATATCTTATGGCCTGAATTTTTGCTGTAGTATCAAAAAAAATAAAACGTTACTGTAGGAACGTACTGGAGGAAACCAAAGTCAAACACGTCTTCACTGTTCTACAATAATATTTTCAGGCATTGAAACTTAAAAGTTGCAACAGGTCTCTCAGCTCCCACGTTGAATACTCTGATATTACTGTGCTGTTAAATCATTTTTATAAAGGCTTGCATATTTAGTTCTGTTAGAACCGTGAAATCATCAGTTTTACATATTTTTCAAGAAAGATGAGTGAGATACATTCATAGAACGGCGATTCAGCTGTAACGACACAATTCTGACTTGACATTTGTGGGATGAAGCGCAGTTCTTTTTTCATTCATGCAAAGGATCACTGTGTACACCTCAAATGTGTCTCAGATTGAGATGTTTCAGTGGCGCGCAATTCAAACGTGCATGTTTATCTACACACACTTTCTCCAATTCGGGTAGCGCGGAGGAAATATCCACCTCTGCAGGGTTCAGACAGGCTGCCCTGCACAGAGGAGCTTCTTCTTCTCATTAAGACTTACACTAGGCCTCACATAACCGCCTGGCCCAGAAATAAGGCATCACCCTGCCAGAAATAAGCCGTCCAGCTGCACAGGTCTGTACAGGCACCATTCAGTCTAGCCGTACGCAAACTGGTTTTCACTCCTGACTCGGCTACTGACTACAAGCACCCAAGCTCAGAAAAGGAAATCGTTGTTCACTTCACTAATTTTTCATTTTTACTTTTGCAAAGTGTTTTCCAATATGGGCTTTCCCATTCAGCAGTTTGATGCTGGGCAGTCGTGTGCGCCTTGCTGCACACTAGTCGCTGCTGCCATCTAGTGGCGGTGCAGCAGATAATGTCTAGGCTCCTGCTTTCACGATCGATCTTGAGGCCTTTTGATGGCTTAAACCTATGAATTTCTGATGTGAGATTTTCTGAACGTCATCTCCGGGAGGAAATCAGAAAAAAAGGAGCTCAAGTTACAAGCTGCTGGTGGCTGAAGGGATTTTGTTGTCGGACTCTGTGAAAAAGAAGGAGCCTCCCCATCACCCAGATGGTTACCTAAAGCCAAACCGGGGCTGCAGGGTGAAGGGGTTTGTTCTTGCCTTGTTTGAGATCTCTGTGCCTCTGCAGCCACTGGCCAGCGGTGTGACGGCGCTGCACTCTGCCCACAGGTTCCGGGATGTCGGGACTGGACGGCCTGATAGGAGCGGAGGAGAGAGCCATCAACAGCAAGGGGAAGATCGGCAGCAGTGTGGTAAGAGCTGTCGTGGGATGGAAACCCCTTCGGAGGGAGAGAGCCTCCTTTCTCCCGGCGCTCCCTTTCTTCTGTCCTCTCTTCCCAACAGCGTGGTCTCCTGCACCATCCTCTGAGCCCACATTCCCTTCGCTCTTCCCAGGTTCCCCCACACCAGTCCTTACCTCCGGTTGTTGGGCCCAGGGTGCGCGAATCTCCTTTGTTGAATTAGTGGCAGTGACGCTCAGTTCAGGGTCTGTGTTCCGCGCTTGGCTGCTCTTCGGGTCCCGGGATTGGTGAGCTGACAAGCAGCTGGAGAAGCTTAGTGTGAGGGAGTCTAGGGAAAAGCTCACCTACTCCCCAACAGAGCTCTGAAACAAGCTTCATTAAAAACAAGCTCAGATCACATCCTACGATGACCAATTCCTACACATTACCTCCAAACTGCTAGCATAATGAGGAGGTGACATCGGATTTTAGGGATCTTAGGGATCACCAGCTCTCTCCTGACAGCTCTGCGCTGTACTGTCTCCGAGATCACCAGCTCTATTCTGAGGGCTCTGTGCTGTACTGTCGCTGAGATCACCAGGAGTTTCCTAATGGGCTTTGCGCAGTCTTTTAAGATGTGCGCTGTGCTGTCTCTGAGATCGCCAACACTCTACTGAGGGCTGTGCACTGTGCTGTCTCCGAGATCGCCAACATTCTCCTAAGGACACACGGGTGATCTAGTCACTCAGGTAGGGGAGGGGGAAGAAAGCAAAGCTAGGAGAGAGTAACAGCTGCAACTGCTTGGGGTGAGGTGCGAGAATGAGAGAAAGGGTAAGGGGAAATCGGTCACTGCCAAAATGTAAACATTATTGTTAGCTAGTTGTCTTTCAGGTATACGACTTACACTGAATACCCATGACATGCTCAGTATAAAATAACAACTGCTTAGCATGACCAACTCTCAATACAGTTGAGTTTAGTTCTTGAATTCTGTTTTTATCCTAGCTGGAATATCAACACTGATGCTCTGCAATGAAATGTCAAATCTAACAAACAAGTCAGCTATGAAGACACATTGATTGCTATTAAGTGCAAATCACATCCATATTAGCTGGCTAAACAGAAAACACTGAGGACTAATTGGGATTGTCGCTCCATCATGTGAACCTCCCACTGCTCACATTCTCATCACAAACCGTATTTGTGATGGTGTGCTGCAGGGACCAGTCAACTACGCTCACATACGTGATTATGCACACAGGTCCATAAGACTTCACTTGAAAGGTGAGGTCACGTGTATTTTTAACAGCACTATATTTGTGTGTAGTGAACTTTATTTTGTCACCATTATTTTCATACTAAGATTTGCACACTTTTCCCAAAATTATGTCTCAAATTTTCCTACATTTTGCACAGATGGAAATCAGTCATTTTAAATCACACACTTCTCTAAACATTCTACAGCCGTACAAGAACCCCAGGCTCTGCGCTCTACTGTCTCTCTAAAATCAGCTGCCGTGACGGCTCTGCGTTTTCTCTGACTTCTCCAGCTCTGTCCTGAGGGCTCTGTGCTGTGCTTTCTCTTGAGATCCCCAGGTCTATACTGAGGGCTGTACGCTGTGCCGCCACTAAAAATACTAGATCTATCCAGAGGACTGTAAACTGTGCTGTCTCTAAGATCACCAGGTCTATCCTGAGGACTCTGCGCAGTACTGTCTCTGAAATCACCAGCTCTATCCTGAGGGCTGTGCGCTATGCTGTGTCTCAGATCATGAACACTCTCCTGAGGCCTGTGTACTGTCCCTGAGATACCCAGCAGTTTCCTGAGGCCTCTGTGCTGTCTCTGAGATAATCAAAACTCTCTTAGGTCTCTGCGCTGTACTGCCTCTGAGATCACCAACACGCTCCTGAGGGTTGTGCGCTGTGCTGTCTCTGAGATTACCAACACTCTTCTGAAGGCTCTTCACTGTGCTTTCTCTGAGATCACCAACACTCTCCTGAGAGTGGTGCGCTATGCTGTCTCTGAGATCACCAACACTCTCCTGAGGGCTCTGTGCTGTCTCTGAGATCACCAACACTCTCCTGAAGACTCTGTGCTGTCTCTGAGATCACCAACACTCTTCTGAAGTCTCTGTGCTGTCTCTGAGATCACCAACACTCTCCTGAAGACTCTGAGTTGTCTCTGAGATTACCAACACTCTTCTGAAGGCTCTTCACTGTGCTTTCTCTGAGATCACCAACAATCTCCTGAGAGTGGTGCGCTATGCTGTCTCTGGGATTACCAACACTTTCATGAGCAATCTGTGATGTCTCCGAGATCACCAACACTCTCCCGAGGGCACTGTCCTGTCTCTGAGATCACCAACTCTCTCCTGAGGGCTCTGTGCTTTCTCCGAGATCACCAACACTCTCCTGAAGGCTCTTCATTGTGCTTTCTCTGAGATCACCAACACTCTCCTAAGGGCTCTGTGCTGTCTCTGAGATTACCAACATTCTCCTGAGGGCTCTGTGCTGTCTCTGAAATTACCAACACTCTCCTGAGGGCTGTGCTGTCCGGTCTCTGAGATCACCAACTCTCTCCTGAGGGCTCTGTGCTGTCTCCGAGATCACCAATACTCTCCTGATGGCTCTGCGCTGTCCTGTCTCCGAGATTACCAACACTCTCCTGAGGGCTCTGTGCTGTCTCTGAGATTACCAACACTCTCCTGAGGGGTGCGCTGTCTGGTCTCCGAGATCGTCAACACGCTCCTGAGGGTTGTGCGCTGTCCTGTCTCTGAGATCACCAACTCTCTCCTGAGGGCTCTGTGCTGTCTCCGAGATCACCAATACTCTCCTGATGGCTCTGCGCTGTCCTGTCTCCGAGATTACCAACACTCTCCTGAAGGCTCTTCTCTGTCCTTTCTCTGAGATTACCAACACTCTCCTGAGAGTAGTGCACTGTGTTGTCTCTCAGATACCCAGCAGTGTCCAGAGGGCTCTGTGCTGTCTCTAAGATCACCAACACTCTCCTGAGGGCTCTGTGCTGTCTCTGTGATTACCAACACTCTCCTGAGGGCTCTGTGCTGTCTCTGTGATTACCAACACTTTCCTGAGGGCTCTGTGCTGCCTCTGAGATTACCAACACTCTCCTGAGGGCTATGTGCTGTCCTGTCTCCGAGATTACCAACACTCTCCTGAAGGCTCTTCAATGTGCTTTCTCTGAGATCACCAATACTCTCCTGATGGCTCTGCGCTGTCCTGTCTCCAAGATTACCAACACTCTCCTGAAGGCTCTTCATTGTGCTTTCTCTGAGATCACCAACACTCTCCCGAGAGCTCTGAGCCGTGTCTGAGATCACCAACACTCTCCTGAGGGCTATGCGATGTGTTGTCTCTAAGATCACCAACACTCTCCTGAGGGCTCTGTGCCATCTCTGAGATTACCAACACTCTCCTGAAGGCTGCGCTGTCCGGTCTCTGAGATCGTCAACGCCCTCCTGAGGGTTATGCGCTGTGCTGTGTTGAGAATACCAACAATCTCCTGAGGGCTCTGTGCTGTCTCTGAGATTACCAACACTCTCCTGAAGGCTGCGCTGTCCGGTCTCTGAGATCGTCAACGCGCTCCTGAGGGTTATGCGCTGTGCTGTATTGAGAATAACAACAATCTCCTGAGGGCTCTGTGCTGTCTCTGAGATCACCAACACTCTCCTGAAGACTCTGTGTTGTCTCCGAGATCACCAACACTCTCCTGAGGGCACTGTCCTGTCTCTGAGATCACCAACTCTCTCCTGAGGGCTCTGTCCTGTCTCCAAGATTACCAACAATCTCCTGAGAGTAGTGCACTGTGTTGTCTCTGGGATTACCAACACTCTCCTGAGGGCTCTGTGCTGTCTCTGAGATCACCAACTCTCTCCTGAGGGCTCTGTGCTGTCTCTGGGATCACCAACACTCTCCTGAGGGCTCTGTGCTGTCTCTGTGATTACCAACACTCTCCTGAGTGCTCTGTGCTGTCTCTGAGATTACAATCTTCTGAGGGCTCTGTGCTGTCTCTGAGATTACCAACTCTCTCCTGAGGGCTCTGTGCTATCTCTGTGATTACCAACACTCTCCTGAGTGCTCTGTGCTGTCTCTGAGATTACCAACACTTTCCTGAGGGCTGCGCTGTCCAGTCTCTGAGATCGTCAACACGCTCCTGAGGGTTGTGCGCTGTGCTGTCTCTGAAAATACCAACACTCTCCTGAGGGCTGTGCGCTGTCTCTGAGATCACCAACACTTTCCTGGGGGCTCTGTGCTGTCTCTGAGATTACCAATACTCTCCTGATGGCTCTGCGCTGTCCGGTCTCTGAGATCGTCAACACGCTCCTGAGGGTTGTGCACTGTCCTGTCTCTGAGATCACCAACAATCTCCTGAAGACTCTGAGTTGTCTCCAAGATCACCAATACTCTCCTGATGGCTCTGCGCTGTCCTGTCTCCGAGATTACGGAGACTCTCCTGAGGGCCCTGTGCTGTCTCTGAGATAACCCACACTCTCCTGAGGGCTGCGTTGTCCGGTCTCTGAGATCATCAATACGCTCCTGAGGGTTGTGCGCTGTCCTGTCTCTGAGATCACCAACTCTCTCCTGAGGGCTCTGTGCTGTCTCTGAGATCACCAACACTCTCCTGAAGACTCTGAGTTGTCTCCAAGATCACCAATACTCTCCTGATGGCTCTGCGCTGTCCTGTCTCCGAGATTACCTACACTCTCCTGAAGGCTCTTCTCTGTCCTTTCTCTGAGATTACCAACACTCTCCTGAGAGTAGTGCACTATGTTGTCTCTCAGATACCCAGCAGTTTCCAGATGGCTCTGTGCTGTCTCTAAGATCACCAACACTCTCCTGAGAGCTGTGCGCTGTGTTGTCTCTGAGATTACCAACACTCTCCTGAGGGCCCTGTGCTGTCTCTGAAATTACCAACGCTCTCCCGAGGGCTCTGTGCTGTCTCTGTGATTACCAACACTTTCCTGAGGGCTCTGTGCTGCCTCTGAGATTACCAACACTCTCCTGAGGGCTCTGTGCTGTCTCTGAGATCACCAATACTCTCCTGATGGCTCTGCGCTGTCCTGTCTCCTAGATTACCAACACTCTCCTGAAGGCTCTTCAATGTGCTTTCTCTGAGCTCACCAACACTCTCCTGAAGGCTCTGAGCCGTCTCTGAGATTACCAACACTCTCCTGAGGGCTGTGCGATGTGTTGTCTCTAAGATCAACAACACTCTCCTGAGGGCTCTGTGCCGTCTCTGAGATTACCAACACTCTCCTGAAGGCTGCGCTGTCCGGTCTCTGAGATCGTCAACATGATCCTGAGGGTTGTGCGCTGTGCTGTCTCCGAGAATACCTACACTCTCCTGAGGGCTCTGTGCTGTCTCTGAGATCACCAACACTCTCCTGAGAGTAGTGCACTGTGTTGTCTCTGGGATTACCAACACTTTCCTGAGCAATCTGTGTTGTCTCCGAGATCACCAACACTCTCCTGAGGGCTCTGTCCTGTCTCCAAGATTACCAACACTCTCCTGAGAGTAGTGCACTGTGTTGTCTCTGGGATTACCAACATTGTCCTGAGGGCTCTGTGCTGTCTCTGAGATTACCAACACTCTCCTGAGGGCTGCGCTGTCCGGTCCGAGATCGTCAACATGCTCCTGAGGGTTGTGCGCTGTCCTGTCTCTGAGAATACCAACACTCTCCTGAGGGCTCTGTGCTGTTTCTGAGATCAGCAACACTCTCCTGAGGGCTCTGTGCTGTCTCTGAGATCAGCAACACTCTCCTGAGGGCTGTGTGCTGTGCTGTCTCTGAGATTCCCAGTAGTTTCCTGTGGGATCTGTTCTGTGTCTGAGATCACCACAAGTCTGAGTGCTTTGCGCTATGCTGTCTCTGAGATCCCCAGCACTTTCCTGAGGATCCTGCCCTATTTCCGAGATTGCCAGCTCGGTCCTGAGGGCTCTGTGCTGTGCTGAGCGCTTCTTGCCATGATCAAGACTGAGATTTTGATCATGCGAAGTACTGTACTGGCTTCCAGGTCCTCTAGAATGACTGCGCTCAAAGTCAGCTGATTTGGAGCAGGATCATGTACTGTCAATATTTCAAGGGGCAGCTGAAGATGAGGTTGTGAGTCCATGATGTTTGAGGGAAGAGAGGACTGAAATGCATGCTGTGTTTGTGTGGTGGTTGTAGTTTTTGTGTTGCAACCCTGTACCCCCCTCCCCTCCCCATGCACTAACACACTCACCCACACACTCTGTGCTACCCATGTGTCCAGAGAAGAGAAGAGTAACACATCCCTGCCTGTCTGTGTTGACAGGTGATTGATGAGTCTCTGGATGTTAAAGAGGTCATTTACAATGCAGAGAGAGTCAACGGTATGGAGGATGAGATGGTGAGTACAGCGCCACTCAGTGAGCGACCTGGGAAACTACAAGCTAAGCAAACAGCCTGTGCCAATATAGGACGGGCAAACAAGACCCCTTCTCTGCTGTATTCACTGCATTCCCAGAACAGCAGCCAATGCTGCCCCCACCCTTCTGGAGTTTTCTTCTGGACAGTATGTGTAGATATTATATGCAAACCACACTGTAAAAACAAGAGACCTTTTACACCTGAGAAGCCTTTAAAATGCATCAAATGAATATAGGACCATTGTTGCAAACTGTTAGATTTTTAACGATTGTTGTCACTCACAAGTATTTTGGATTTTGTGTGTCTTTATGCATACAATGCTAGGTCGTTTCCTATGCAATCATGTTGACCCATTTTCTGAGTCATAGAGATGACCATCAGAGAAATTGAGACAGAGATCATTGTTGTGTCTGTGTGTTCACAGCGTCTGACCGTCTATCAGATACATATACAGTCTGTATAGAGGTGTTTCTACCCTCTACACTAGAAAAGACTACCCTGATCCCTGTCTAAAGCCCCTCACATACCACTACTACAATTATTAATAATAAATTATTATTATATTATTATTGTTATTATTATTATTAGTTATTGTATTGCAGATTTTGGTCCAGGGACCTTGGCTGTGTTCAGCAGTTAACTACGCTGCTGAGTACACTTCACACTGGCGCCCTCTAATTGTAGAACATTACCAGCTGTGAAAAGATAACAAATTAAAGTTTTATTTTGAGAATTAACATAATTACTTATACTGCTCTACATGATACCGGTAGGCCACGCGTGTATTCACTTGAATGGTCATTTAGTTATTTCTGCTTTGATTTGTTCTTTTTTGTAATTTTGCTCCTACATTTTCATGTCTTCAATTGCTGTTTTGTGTTGTTTCTCTTTTCACGACCAGAACCTGAACATTTTAAGCCTCAATCTGAACCACTCGCTTTGCCCCCACAATTACTCAGATCTCTGTGCAGCAGCCAGACCCTGTGTTTTTACCTGCCCTGTCTGGGTCAGTGAGCCAGCCAGGAGAGTAACACTGAACCCACTGTGTGCCAGGACACAGTCCCCCTATGTGAATTCACACCTGGCACAGTGCAGGTCCTAAAGCCGTGGGCCTGCCCATCTTCAGCTTTAAGTCAGTCAGAGAGATCTGTAGATCTTTCCTTGAAACAGTACCACCCCTCTGGGGATTTAATTTAGTTATTTAAAGCTTATTGTAAATATATAAGGAAAACAACCATGCAAGCCTGAGGTTAACACAGCTCTACCACTACTGTTACCCCCGTTTATGACAGGGGAGAAAGCACAGCATGAACACCTTGTTTTTCCCTGCCCCTGTCCTTGTGTGGACGTATTGTGTGCTTGTTTGTGTTGTGCGCACTCTCTTTCTCCGTCTCTCTTCTCACTCCCTCCATCCCTCTCTCTACCAGGAATCCTACCAGCCCCTGGGAGAGGAGTTCAGTTTTGGCAGCAGCGCTCTGATTGGCCTGCTGGTGATTGCTGTGGCGATTGCCACAGTGATTGTGATCAGCCTGGTGATGCTGCGGAAGAGGCAGTATGGCACCATCAGCCACGGCATCGTGGAGGTGAGAGGGGCGGCTGGGCATGACCCTGGGGCGTGTGTGAAGCAGAAGAGATCTCCCCCAATCAGCCCTGCTCCGCCGGTACGGGGCTGTGGGGGGGACGCCTCTCCCCCAATCAGCCCTGCTCCGCCGGTACGGGGCTGTGGGGGGGGACGCCTCTCCCCCAATCAGCCCTGCTCCGCCGGTACGGGGCTGTGGGGGGGGACGCCTCTCCCCCAATCAGCCCTGCTCCGCCGGTACAGGGCTGTGGGGGGGGACGCCTCTCCCCCAATCAGCCCTGCTCCGCCGGTACGGGGCTGTGGGGGGGGACGCCTCTCCTCCAATCAGCCCTGCTCCGCCGGTACGGGGCTGTGGGGGGGGACGCCTCTCCTCCAATCAGCCCTGCTCCGCCGGTACGGGGCTGTGGGGGTAGGGGGACGCCTCTCCTCCAACCAGCCCTGCTCCTCCGGTACGGGGCTGTGGGGGGGGACGCCTCTCCTCCAACCAGCCCTGCTCCGCCGGTACGGAGCTGTGGGGGTGGGGGGACGCCTCTCCCCCAACCAGCCCTGCTCCTCCGGTACGGATCAGAGTTGGAGGAGCTGTGTAAAAACACACACCTGGCCAGTTCAGTTGGGTTTATAATGATAATAGTTGACGATTCTTGGGTTCTTTAAAAATAAATTCATATTTTAGTCCCTTTTGATCTTTGTGAGTGTCACATTCCTGTCAGATCAGGAACTGGCAGAAACAGATTTTACTTCTAAGGTACCTCAGCACCCAGGTGTTTCTCACACATTTATTACAAAAAGTAACCATCATGCAGGAAAGCCTGGGTGTGGAGAGTACAGGAGCATCGCTGTTTAACAAGCAAAGGCCATAAAAACTGAATCCAGTCAGAAACAAAACAAGAGCAGCCTACTTCTTTATTCAGCCCATCAAATGGTGGTGTTTGTAATACCACAGCATCAAGAATCACACACTGCAGCGCTTCCCCCTCGGTGTTAGGTCCATCCTCATGTTTTTCATTCCATTACTACCACTGGACATGCTTTCTTTTTTACAGGTAAGATTGTCTTAAGCTGTTTAAGTCAACAAAGAATGTCATGTCTCAGCAATGTTTTAAGCCAGTACTGAGCATTCTTTTAAGTTTGAGATGAAACAGACAAGGGCAATCGAACATGCTACACGTTTCATAAGGTTGTGAAAGTCAACTTCACTCACTGTGGAGAATAAATGTTTCAGTTGTAATGTTACAACTTACAAGCACCTGTCATATTTTGAATTTTACACCGTTATCTTGCTAAGCAAAATTAACCTCCAATACCTCGTGGGGAAAAAAAGATTTAACCGTTTAACGGTTGCCGAAAACCCGCACGTTGTTAAAATTGTTCTGTTAAACACTGTTCAGCGTTATTTCTAGTTCTTTGGTTCCAATAAAACGACAAAACAGTTTTCATCACTTTATGTCGTATACAACTCGATGTGCTTTGCTGATCATGAAATCAAACGCGCAGAGACATGCGAGATCCCAACGGCGGCCTCCGTCCCGCTAATGAAGGTTTTCAACTCACGCGTCCGCCGCCCGGCCACGTCCCCCCGCCTTCAGCCCGCCGTGTCCTCTGCTCCCCGACAGGTGGACCCCATGCTGACCCCCGAGGAGCGTCACCTGAGCAAGATGCAGAACCACGGTTACGAGAACCCCACCTACAAGTACCTGGAGCAGATGCACATCTAGCCGGCCGGCAGGGGGGAGGCGGAGGCGAGAGGAAACACGACTGACCTGTAACGCACAGCGCGCACCTCGAAGGCAAACCACCCGGCCGGCTCATTCGAAACTCAAATAATGCTACTTACTTACTACTATCGTACTGTAGAGCTCAATTTCCTTTTTTTTTTCTTTGTACGTGGATAGAACAATATGAGAAATTTAAAAGAATAACTTGGGAACACACACGTAAATTATTTCACGCCGAGAGCTATGACTGAATATGATTTATCCTGTTCTTCGGGGGGTGGGGGAGGTTAATTAATCATAGAGCAAAGCATATAAAGACAAATTCCTAATGCAAGAAAGTCTATATGGCTAATAAAGTGATCATATCTTATCTTATAAACTGAACAGGAAAGGCCATTTCGGGGGTAAGAGAATATACAAAGAGTCGAAAATTGCCACTTTATCGTTTCTCATCTCAAACCCGTTCACAAAATGACGAATATATATATATATATTAAGAAGATGTCGATTTTTTTTAACAGATTGCTTGTATATGAAGGTTCTTTGTACCGATTTTGGTGTATGGTGAAACAAATAGAGTAAAATAATCACGAAACCGACCGCGAATATTTTTTCCGCTCACCGTCACAAACGCGAACGGGAGGAAAAGGCGGTTTTCTTCGTCGACGCCGTTACCTGCTCCGTTAATGTCCAGAGAGTAAACCGGCTCCGGGCGGCGGCGGTGTCGCCCGGCGGGACGCTCGCGGCGCCGCCGCCCGCTTCTCCTCCTCGCGAGCCTCTGCTTTCGCGCCTTCGTGCGCCGCCGAGCCGCCGAGCCGCCGCCCCGTCTCGCGCTCGCTCTGGAACGTTCTGAAGAGCCCCGCCCCTCCCCGTCTCGCGCTCGTTCTGAAGAGCCCCGCCCCTCCCCGTCTCGCGCTCGCTCTGGAAGGTTCTGGAGCGTCCCGCCGGGCCGGGCTCGCGCAGGGCTGGCGCGCGCTTGCGGCGGGAGACCGCTCAGGCGTGTGTGTGTGTGTTTTGGGGGGACGAGGCGGGGTGAGGGGGTGTGGGGGTGTGGCTGTCGGTTCCCCGGGGCTCACAGAGGCTTGGGCCGGGAAAGAGGCAGTTTCTCAGGGCGGGCGCTAACGGCTGTCCCGGTGGACGCCAGGGGGCGCAGTCCGGGGGGGCCCCTCGGGCTGCAGACCAGCCCCGCCTCGCCCGGGCGCCTCCCTTCCACGCCAGCCGGCCCGCACGCGTGGAGAGGGAACCCTGTTGCTGGTTTAGGTTGATGAATCCGGGCCGCAGCGTCATGTCGCTCAGACTGCGGACACGCAGCTGACCAGCGCTCCTGCACCCCAGACCCCCGTGTCCGGGGCCCGCACCTGGAGCCCCCTCCCCCGCTGTGACAGCACGGGGGCCACAGGGGCACTCGGGGACGTGGGAGGCCTGTGAACTGTGGGCTAGTTCGCTGGCGGGTCCGAACCCGTGCTTCCGGGGTGTGACCCTGGCGGGTCCACATGGGCCGAACCAGGGCCCGGGGCCGGGCTAGTGAGGTCTGGGCCCAGGTTTTCAGAATTTGATTATTTTATGCTACAGACATGGAGAAAGAGAGAGAGCTGAATCAGTCTCGTTTTGTTTTCATAGTAGCGTCCTTGTGTGCCTGTATAGTTGACGTAGCTATCATGGCTTTCTTGGAGGAAAACCTGTGGCGTGCATTGTTCTCTATATACTTCTCACACTCTTTTGTTACTTTCTTTTTTAAAAAAAAATAAATCTTTTCTTCCTGTGACAGTATCTCCTGTTTGTCGCTGTCCCACTATGCACCGAAATGGCTTCGATCTTGTAACGCCTGCTTGATTGCAGGCAGAATGAATGAATATCTATAAATATAAATGTATGAGAAAAACAAATGACGATGGTGATTATGATAACTGTAGGGGGAAACACATCAATAAACTCACTACTACTTCCATAGAAGCTGCCTCCCGAGTCCTCCTTCAGTGTGTGTGTGTGTGAGGGCACACGCGTGGCTCTTGTCACGCGTGGGCGAGGTCCGTGAAGCCCTGCCTCGCCAGGCGCTGGGTGCTGGCTGGTTTGTGAGGGAGTGTTCGTTCGGGCACGGGGGGATATTCTGTGTGATGTGCTCTTTTGTTCAAGCAGGCAGCTGCGTCAGCGTGCGTGGGCTGCAAAGGAGCAGGTAAAGGGTCATGCCCTGCCGGAAAGAGAAGGAAGGAAACCCAGCGTGCCGGCTGTGGAGCCCCCTCCAGGTGCGGGAGAAGGTGCTGTCTCCCGCAGAACGCTGTGTTCGGTACTGGTGGGGGGTTTGTAAGGTCCTCCCAGGCTCCCATGCGCTCCAGCTGCTCCCCTCGGCTCAGGGCTCCCGGCCGCCTGACAGGACGGGTGTTTGTCCATTGTGGCTTCAGGGAAAAACCGCAACGTTGCTTTTACACGGGGCTGGTGGCCTTGTGCTCAACCTCCCACCCGGAGGAGCCGGCGCCCTGGGGTTACGGGTCTCGGGCTCTACCAGCAGAGCTAGTCGGGGTCTGTCCGACAGGAGGGACGGCGCAAACTGGGGGAGCAGGGGCACCCCTGCCAGTCCCGGGGTGCTCTACACCGCCAGCGCTTATTCTGGCCAATGTTTTAATAACAATAATGATCATAATAATAACTTTTATTTATAAAGCCCCTTTCCAAACCCACGGAGGCTGGCAGTGCGCTGTCCGGGATTGCCCGTGCGGCTGTGGCCCCGCGGATATGCAGCGTCACGGAGGTGCTGTGACTAACGCGTTGTGACGCGGGGTCCGACACGCAGTGTGGGCGGAGGGCCGGCCGGTCACACCTGCTGCTGACGCCACGCAGACAGAAACTCCAGGCTTTTTTTTTTTCCACAACAAAACTTCAAAACGCACGCTGCTGAGTCAGCGTAGTGACGGGACGCAGAAAGAAAACCAACACACGAGGCGAGCAACAATGGGAATCCACATCTATTACCCTAAAACAGAATAAGAATATAATTAATATGCAAATCATATATACAAATATAAGTTTTATTTATAAGAAATACTTATATCTGAATCGAAAACGACAGCGGGGACATCAGCTGGGGAAGACAGTAATCTTGTCGCAACTTTCTCCTTTTTTGCGATGGTTTATCTGGCGCAGGTGCCGGATTTCATGAGGCACCTGAAAGCGTGTAGGGGCACTATTTGTTGACTAATCATGCTGAAGGTTTCCGAGAAAGGTCTGGGGTGCGTGGACTGATCCACGCATGCAAGCGTCTGCGGCTGGAAGAGTGGCGGGTGCGTGGAACAGGCCGCCCAGCCAGCGGGTGTCGGGTTCAAACGCCCGTTCATAAAAGAGCGACGGGTAGCCTGGGGAGCAGGGCCGTGAGCACCTGTGGCGTATCCTAATCCCACGGACACCGGGCCACACCGGGCCAGCCGGATGGACCCAGAGGTTTCTCCCTGCGTGTCCCAGCGCCCGCCCCGCCGGGTGACTCACTCGGTCAGGACTCGGGTATCGCTTTCGCAACGCTGGTTCTGTTATTTTTTAAACACAAAAGGGGAAAATACCACAACAAACAGGGGTATATACGTACAAATACACAAATGTCACAACCTGATAGAACAAAGTGAATGAAACAAAACAAAAACTTTGTCCACGGTACAGAGGCTTTGCGGTGTTAGGGGTTACATTAAATATGTTTATTTGCCAGAAGATTTTTGTACACCAACTCGCCAAGCTTATTTTTTTTAATATATTTTTGTGAATTTGAGTATAGCTAAAGTGAGTTACAGAATTCTTTACAGCACATAGTAGTTTTTTAAGCTCTACGCGAATGTATGTAAAATTGTGCCGACATCAGAATGACATTTGCCATTATACGAACTTCTTTGGAAGTCTGGATTCTGAACACCCAGAACAAGATCCTTAAATGTGAGATGTACACGAATATTAGTGTTATTTAGCCAAGATCACACAGCGCCAGAAGGCTGGTGAATGACACGAGAGGAAGATGTGTGCCGTCGTTTCAGTATCTGATTCGCGGTCATAGTGAACCCTTCGCTCAGCTCAGCGGCTCTTGGGAGGGATATCTGGTATTCAGTATTTTAAATGAACGTCTTTGGTTTTTGGTGTCGTGGGGAGAGTGATCCATTCCGTTCTAGCAGAGAAGAGAGAATCCTCGTCTACATCATTACAAATGGTTTTCCCCTCGACGGCTGGGAAGAATCTCTCAGCCATACTTGTGCGGATATTTTTATTATTGCGCTCTTTATCTGAAATACTGTAAGGACCGATGTTGATCTGCGGCAGTGGGGATTATGGGTTTTTATTACCAAAGCCGGTAGAGCAGGTGGAATTGCGTCAATCATTTCTTCAAATTGCTTTGGGTGGCACTCGACGTCATATTTCTTAACAAAATCACAATACTCATTTACTTCGCCATTAGCTTCTAACAGATGCACGCTTGACCGAATGCTTTTATTAAACCAGGAATGACAAAATACGCTCTTTCTTTTTGCGCAGGACGTGTCTGTTGTTTCGCCATACTAGGGATGACCTCAAACACTGCAGCCGCCTCTCCCGCCTGCTTGTGCAGCCAGGAACAGGCGGGTGTGCGGGACGGACTGCCTCCCGGCCGAGCCCCGACTCCCGACAACAGGGACACTTTCGCTCTCGCACGACGCGACCTTTGTTTCAGGAAGTCGATTTTGAAATCTCACCATTCACACCTCTTTGCGAGAACAGGTGTCACACCGTCCCCGTATTCGCGCAGAGCCTGAGCCGAGAGCCCTCTGCGAGAGAGCAGTCCACCGCGCCGCGGCTGGGCTTAGCGGGCGGAGGAAAGCTGCAGAAAAGCCCGGCCAAAATAAAATGAGCGCCTCCGAGCAGACGGCGCTGTGAATCCGAGGAACCACAGGCTCGGATTCCGGGTTTCACACATACGTGGCGCCCGCGGCGTTTGCGCCTTCTTTGTTTTGTGCTTGGTGTTGTGCGTCATCTTATGCGTGCGACAGGGGGGTCGCTGCAACTTCAGTACCACCCCCGCCGCCTCACCTGCTCACAGGAAGCTGCAGGTTCAGGAGTGCTGGGAGAGGCGGGGACACCTGCAGTAACCTGAGCCCAGGGCGGAAGACTGCGCGCTCCTCCACCGCACAGGGCGACGACTCTCCTCGGACCTGCAGTGTTTTTAACCCTCGGACTGTCGCACCTTCGCGTCTTACTCGCTGGTTTCTCTTTTCGTTTTTGTCTTTTTGTTTGTGGAGCTCGGGCGCCCCACGGTGAAGCCCCACGAGGGGAGTCCTTTCTGCTGGGGTGTCCGGTGTCTGGAAGGGGACCCCTCCCTAGGCCTGCGCCATCCCTCCCCCCCCTCCCCGCCGGTCCGCGCCGCGGAGGTCGGGGGTCCCCGCGGAGAGTCGGTCCCACCAGCTCTCCCGCCCCAAACCAAGGGCTCGCCGGGCCGCTCGCAGCAGGAGGGAGCGGGGAAAGACATTTTCTCGGAGGCAGCAAAGGGGAAAAGGAGCCAAAGGTGTTGTGATTGGTGTCCCCCGAGCGGCTTTACCCGAAGACGCGATGGACCCCCTGGACTCCGGGATGCGCTACAACCCGAAGTCGGGGGTAAGATGATGAACTTCCTGTCGATTTGCCCTTGGTTGCGGTTTTTCTCGGCTTCGGACCCGCCCGGGGTTCGGACCCGTCCTGCCGCCCGCTGGCACAGACCTCAGTTTCTTTACGCGCAGTTTCTGCTCCTCTGAAGACTAGTTCCTGTTTCTGTAGCCCCGCAGTATCGGTCTCCAGCCTGACGAGTGTACTGTACCGCTGTTCTGACACGGCAGCCCAACAGGTACTACACTGTGACTTGTGTGTAGTGCACCGCGCTGTTAAGCACTCACAGTCGCAGACGGCAGGGTATTATCGCGCTGAACTGATGGTTAAGTATTAGCTTACAGTAATGCCATACTAGGGCTCACTGAGCATTGTCTTCCGACATGTAATGTACCTCCGCAGAACAAGGAGTGTGTTGTTCTCGCCCAGTGGGAGGCGGGGGTTGGTCGCAGTTGCCGCCGAGGCCAGAGAGCGCGGCCGTGTTTCCGAGAAAAGGGGCGAATCGTGCGGGGTACGAAGGAGCCGCTGTAGGGCACCCCAGGAGAGGGTCGAGCTCGCTGGGGAGAGCCCCCAAGACGGCGTTCAGTAACACAGCAAACGTCGAGGGGACCACCGTCATTTCCTGTGGAGGAGCACGGAAACGGAGAGGGTGTCGGGCAGGGTGGCCCCGGGGTCAGGACCGCTGGGGCCCTGGGTTCAGCTCCGGGGGTCTGTCTGTGTGGAGTCTGCATGTTCTCCCCACGGGTTTCCTCCCACTGCCCGGAGACATGCTGGTGGGTGCGATGGGCCTGTGGGAAAGTTGGCCCTGGCTTGAGTGTGTGCGCGCCCTGGAATGGATACGCTCAACGCTGGAGTATATTAGTAAGGTTAAAGTCCAGTTTTGATGGCCTTTCACAGTCTACGTCTTTCAGACAAGGCCTGTACTGTAGGGTTATCCACTCTGGGGCGTGGAGACCTGAGGTGTCACTGTGTCTGAATCGTCAAGTCCCTGTTCATGACGCCTTGTTGGCCCAGCTCTCAGGCACCTTGATTTCAGCTCGGGGTCTGCAGGGCTGTTATTCTCCGTGAAGGCGGAGCGCTTTAAAGCTGTTGTTTCCCTCCGTTCGGTAAAATGCCAAATCATTAACCTGGACCCCTCCCCCTCCTGCAGTACACGTGCCCAGCCAGCCCGGGACCCGGCTCTGGTTGTTGCCATCGGCGCGTCCTGCTCGCCCTGCTTCGGTGTTCGGCGCCTCAGCAGACTGGGTACTTACCCCCCTGCTTCAGCAGTCGCCCGTGACGGGGGAGGCAGTGCCGCTGTGTGGGCCGAGGGGAGTCTCTCAGGCTCACTTGCCTGCCGCAGGGGCAGCGGGTCAAGAGCTCCTGTCCCGAATGTTTGTTTCGGGGTTACGGTCAGGTGAAAACGGGGGGCAGGAGGGTAAAGGCACATGTAGGGTTTGAAAGAAGGGGTGTGAACCCCATTTCTCTGTGTGGCCTGTTTTGTCACCCCTCCCACACCCCCACAACACCTCAACACCCTCTCCACACCTCAACACACCTACACCTCAACACCCTCTCCACACCCCCACAGCACCTTCACAACACCTCCACACCCCTACCACACCTCCACACACCTACACCTCAACACCTCCACACCTCAACACTATCACACCCCTCCACACCCCCACAGCACCTTCACAACACCTCCACACCCCTACCACACCTCCACACACCTACACCTCAACACCTCCACACCTCAACACTATCACACCCCTCCACACCCCCACAGCACCTTCACAACACCTCCACACCCCTACCACACCTCAACACCTTCACAACACCCCCACACCTCCACACCCCTACCACACCTCCACACACCTACACCTCAACACCTCCACACCTCAACACTATCACACCCCTCCACACCCCCACAGCACCTTCACAACACCTCCACACCCCTACCACACCTCAACACACCTACACCTCAACACCTCCACACCTCAACACTATCACACCCCTCCACACCCCCACAGCACTTTCACAACACCCCCACACCCCTACCACACCTCAACACACCTACACCTCAACACACCTACACCTCAACACCTCCACACCTCAACACTATCACACCCCTCCACACCCCCACAGCACCTTCACAACACCTCCACACCCCTACCACACCTCAACACCTCCACACCTCAACACTATCACACCCCTCCACAATCCCACAGCACCTTCACAACACCTCCACACCCCTACCACACCTCAACACCTTCACAACACCCCCACACCTCAACACCCCTACACACCTTCACACAACCCCCCCCACACCCCTACCACACCTCAACACCTTCACAACACCCCCACACCTCAACACCCCCACACACCCCCACACACCTTCACACAACCTCCCCCACACCCCTCCACATCTCCCCCACACCCCCTAACCCCCCACACATCTCCACACACCTGGGTAAATGGAGAAGCAGCAGGCAGATGGTAGCTCTGTGGGTCGTGCAGCACTGCTGCTGCGGGTTCCTCTTCTCCGTTATGGGTGTCAGGACCACGCAGACAGGGGGGCTGCTCCTCCTCTCACCCTGGAGGGACCTGGAGGGCTGGTGCTCTCCTGTCGCAGCCTGGAGGGTCCCGCCCTGGGGCACCTCGGGGTTTCTGCCCTTTCTGCGCTTTGCGGCCGACGGCTCTGGCCCGGCGTGGCTGTGTGGCGCTATTCTGCGCCCTGCGTGGCCCCGAGCCCGTTCCCGCGGCCTGCCCGCTGACCCGCGGTGCGCGGCGGTGGAGTGACCCGCCCCAGGACCGTGGGCTCAGCGCTGTGTCCACTGGCCCCTGAGGGTCAGCTGACACGAGAAGACTGGGGGTCGCGCAGCTAGACAGGCGGGTCTACAGCCAGGCGGCCGAGCCTGAGTCAGCCCAGAGCTCGGCCCCATGGGACTGTTGTGGCAGGACCTGAAGTGAGCTGCTCGTGCTGGCAATGCCTCCCGAATCAGTGGGCTGACTTTTTCACCCAGAGGTCCCTACTGCCCGGGGTTTTTACGTGAGCAGTCTGAACAGCCTGTCCCGGGCGTACCCCCTCGTGCCCGCTGCCTGGGCCCCCCGTGTCTCTGGGCCGCGTGTTTCATCATCCTGGTCTTTGACTGCCACTTTCGCCAGTGACCTTCCAGGTGTGAAGCTGGGCACACCGAGGGGCTTCACGGATCTCTCCTCGACACCGTGGACGCAGGGCAGGTTTCCTCCTTTCTCCAGCCCGGTGAGCTGGACTTGTGCCTCTCGGGGACGCGGACCGGGCGCCGGAGGCCCTGGGCCCCGCAGAAGCTCCGCACTGTCCTGTCGGTCTCTGCTCCTCGGGCCTGGCAG